>NC_136516.1:25744950-25802450 GCF_053919585.1 Euprymna scolopes | reverse complement strand
TAATTTTACAGAGTTTCTATTTATTATTTTGCTTAATTTATTATCCGGCAGAAAGTTTTGGTCTATTATGCTATAGAATTCCTAAGGTATATTATTTTTGATATGCTCGCTGAATGGTGGATTGAACCAAACCTGTCTCTTGCATCTATTTCTCTTATTAATGATACCACCGTCATTTTTACCTGTTCTGCTGTTATTATTTCCCCCAGCGTTCCTATTCTTTTGATCATTTTCAACATTTCTCTTATTGATCTTTGTTTTTTTTTCTAGCTCTCATTGCCATGTTATACGAGATTACACAGCTAGGTTTGTAGTTACTATTATTGGTAATATTATATTCAGTTTTTCCGTTGTATCCCGATCTCCTAAGGGCATCATTTTAGTATTCCTTGTTTTTTTTTTGTCTTTATTAACGATATGAAAACGTATTCAAGTAGAATGACAATGAATTTTAAAACATTAAACAATAATAAATAGATTAGAATACCTTACTCGAAATGTTGTACAAGGATTTATATATATAATACAGCCTTTTTATTTATTCTCATAGTCAATTAAACTTTAAACCTAAAATGGTCTTAAATCTAAGTACTAAAATAACGATAATCTGTAAACATTACTTGCCACTAATACGAAACTAAAATTAACCGTAACGTTATTGCAAGGTTGTTACGGCCATACTATAAATATAGAAATAAAAATTAAAAGATTCTTTTTATAAAAAATAAAAAATTATTGGGAAATAAAGAAACAGCGAGATCTAATTTAGGAACTCAACGAATGGGATTGGGAGAGGTGCTAGTCTAGCGGCACTGATGAGTTGTAATACAACGAAACAGTACTGTATGTCAATGACTACAAATATATATATATATATATATATATATATATATATATATATATATATATATATATTGTTTAAAATCACTGCATTGCTATATGGGTCAAAGACATGGACAACATATAGAAGGCATTTCAAGTTATTGGAAAGGTTTCACCAAAGTTGTACTCCGAGAATACTTAATATTAACTGGAAGACTCTAACGCTTGACACTGTGGTAAGAACCACAGTGTCAGACGTTAGAGTCCTCCAATAGTAATAGTATTGAAATGAAAATCATTCAAAATCAGATGTGCTGGATTGAACAATCAATTGGTTAGGATGGAGGACAAAAGACGTCATAAACAATTGTTTTATGATGAGATAGATAGATAGATAGAAAGAGGTAAAAGACCACAACATAAACCAAGAAAAAGGTGTAAGGATTCTCTGAAAAACAACTTGAAAATACTTGAGATGGATGTACATAATCACTTAAAATTGTTTCCAAATGATTATAAAAATAAAACTACTTGATTAATATACATAATTGTTTTTTTTCCATAGTTAGTTCGTACGTTGTGTTTTTAAAAAAGGCCAAATACAAGTTTTGAAGCCCAAACTGCTTCAAAACGGCCAAATTCACGAGATTTGGCCTTTAAAATGTGGCCTTTTTTGTAGGAGTTTGGCTTTTAAAAATTGTATTTGGCCTTTTTTAAAAATGCAACGTATGGACTAACATGGAAGAAACAAACTGAATATTATATAGACAAGCAGAATATTATTGAACTATGTAGCACAATATTACTTTATGAATATTTATTAGTATTTATCAATTTTTTCTCATTTGAGTGAGTTCTATATTTAAAATGCACGGACACTATTTTCATAGAATAAACTCATTTGCTGCGTAGTATTGATTTTTCTGTTAAAAAATCTAATTTATTTGTGTTATCCAAAAAATATCAGTTTTATCAAAATATTTTCACAGGTCCTTTTAGTTTACATGATTTTTGTAATATGATCTTTTTGTTCCGTCACAGCCCATACATCATAACATATTTATGTGCTATGATGTTTATATTTTTGTCTTTTAATATAGGAAGAATTCTAGACAAGAACCAATTATTGTAATTTTTTTATTAATTTTTATGCCACAACAATGTCATCTGACCTATTCAATATCTCTTTTTTTATGGAAATTGTTCCAGACAAGGCATGAAGCCACTTGATGTAAGGAGTTTGGTTTTCATTTTCATTGAACTGGCCTCAAATAGACCGGTGTTTTATTGTAGCGACTTATGGTATTTTTGTTTACCTAAATTGAATAAAATAATATCCTGCTAGTTTTATTAAGCACTATCAACAACCTCATTGAAATTCAATGGTTTTTATTCTTGGATATTTTTAACCTAGAATATATATATATATATATATATATATATATATATATATATATATATATATACTAGCAAAAGTATCCATCGTTGACTGGGTTCAAAAACAGCCCACAGAAAATGGACTCTGATTTATGAAAGTATGATAGGTTATGAAAAAGAAGGGTTGTAAAGAGATAGCTTCGAGTTTGGGGGTATCAAAATCAAAGCAAAATATGATGAAAGTAAACATAAAATAGATAAACCCCATAATTTATTATACCATACCTGCTCACACTGAAACACTTATCACAATATTCTGTGGATCTATATTAAAAAACCTTGTTAAACTTTGTGACATATTTCCAATCTATGCAGTCAGGTGCGAACGAACACCTCATAATTTTATTATACCATATTTCTTCAAACTGAAACATAATTATCACAAATAAATATGAAAAGTCTTTATTAAAGTTTGTGCCTATTTCCATTCTATGGAGGCCAGGCGCGAACGCAGACCCCACAATTTTATTATACCATCCCTATTCAAGTTAAAACATACTTATCAAAGTATTCTTATGTACATCTATATCAAAAACCCTTGTAAACGTTTTTTTTTTTTTCATTTTTTATTTCCATACTTTGGGGGCCAGGCGCGAATGCAGACCCCACAAATTTTATGAACCACCATTCTGCCAGATCAAACATACCCATTCCTGTGTCTCGATACATCTTCTATCATTATATGCAATCAGTTTTTTAAAATAGTCAACCATATAGAAGCCTATTTGTGACCACACACACACACATTCAGCTTTATATTATAGATAGATATATATAGATAGATAGAGATAGAGAGAGAGATACTAGTTGGCTGCCCGGCATTGCCCGGCGTCGTTTACACATGATATTTGAATTTATGCAGATTGTGTATGAATTATTAAAGAATCAATCCTATATTGATTATTATATATTACGAGAAATAAGTTGCCCGGTGGACTACTTCACAAAAAAAAAAAAAAAAAAAAAAAAAAAAGCAACACACACAAAAAAATAAATAAATTAATAAATGAAGTAAAAAATAATAATCAAGTTATCTGAATTAATTTTTTCAATAAAAGTTTTAAAATAAAGCTGTAGTGTTATTTTCTTTAGGGCGACAATTGTATTGTTTCACCCTGCACTGTTGTAAATTGCATAAAATTGCATGAAAATATACTTACATCCATCCATTTACATTCCAATATCTCATTCGGACATGCAGTTATTTTTTCAGTCAATGGACGCAAGACGCAAATGAAATAAATATCCGAACATCCGTAACGGTAATTGTGCATGTGACGAAAGGCAAGCAACGAATGAAATTCACATTTGACGCCCGTTTCCTCCAATGTTTCTCGGATTGCCGCTTCATAAATATTTTCTCCTGAAACAGAAACAAAAAAACTCAATTTTTTTTTTTTTTTAATGTTTTTTTGACTTTGAAAAAGTTTGGTTTGGTGATGTTCAGAGAACGTTTTCAGGGCAGGTGCTAAAGTGAAAAAAAAAAAATGGTTAAAAATATAATGAACACCGTCTTTTTTTTTTTTTTTATACAAAGGAGTCATCACTTATCAAGGCCCGGAGGCCACTCGAGGATAAGGGTCAATGAGTACACATTAGTCAATGTGATTATAGCGTAGTAAACATAAGTAGTGGAAATTTTGTAAATTGGATTACTTAGGGGGACGGTTCATCAAGAATTTGTTTACATTGGACTTGAAGACAATCAAATTGTAGTCAACTGGAAAGCAGGCAAACAGAAGAAAGTTTCCACAGGAGTGCAGTTCTAAGAAAGAAGCTTTGTTTATGGAATCTACGTTTAAGTTTAGGCACAGATAAAGAGTGTGGGAAATTATTGATAGTAGTTTTGGCTAGACAAGTTTTTTTCTTTGAAAGTTTGTCGAGGGGAGACCATAGATTGAAGCTCAAATGAGTATTTGCCATGAAACCTGCCCAGATTGGTGGGACACAGGCTTATAATAAATTCCTCTGAAAAGGGTACTTTTAAAACAGGAGTAAAAGGGGCAGGTGTTTGGGCACCCCTAGCATCCCCCCCTCTTCATATTCCTGGTTTTGTTGTCTTGTAAGTTATTTAATACCAAATCCAGTAATTTTGGAAAAAAAAAATTATATATATCTTTAAATATTTTTTCATGGAGTTTGGAACCATTGTTCCGAAGAAGAAAATTGTTGTTTTTGTTTTAGACTTTGCAGAACATGATTGAGTTTTGTAAAGGGAGTGGAAAAAACAATGACATTAATGTGAGATCAGAAAGCCGATATGTTCAAACAGTCTGATCTGGGAGCACCAACAACTTTGCAAAAGGAAATGGTGAATTTTTAAACAATATTTCAAGTTTTCTGTTTTAGAAATTGGTCACCACATATCAAGATGAAAACTTCCCATCTGTAAAAAATGTTACAACAGGACTGCTTCCCTGTGGACTACAATACGTTCATCTATAAATCCAGTGCCAACGAATGCTCATTACAAACCATCCTCATATCTTATAAAAATTTTAGCCATTCTATTCATTTTCAATCCTCTCGTGATATTTTCCATCATTCACAATCTCATTAACCCTTATCATCAAGTAACTTTGGGTGTGACAAAGCAGCTAGCATTCGTAGCAGCAACAGCCTCATAACACACATGCAAATGAGCAAGCTAGTGCGCAAAGTGACATCACAGCAGAGGAAGAGAAGAAAAAAGAAAGAAAGAGAAAAAAGGGACACACGGCGGCAGAAGTTGACTGGAAAAAGCAGGTGCCGGCGTAAGAAGAATGTGTGACCCATGGTGGAGAGACTTTTAAGCCTGTGTTGATATGACAGGGTTTTTTTAAAGTACGCAGCAGACGACATAAACTAAAACAACAATGAATGCGTTATTTTGGAAGAAACATGAATAAATGCATTTTATTTCAACTGAAAAATCTGAGTCGAATTTCTTCCTTTTGTTTGTTTTCTTGCATGCATAACGTGTTGCGTATGAGTGTTAAGATGTAAAAACAAGAAGATTAACGACTGTGTTACATCGGCCTCGATAACTGGTGACCCATTAGTAAAAAACTTGATCCATATATATTTGGATTCATCGGACTACTGTTCTCATCTTGAATGTTATTTTCACAACGTTTTGATCAATGTAACCTTCGACCTTCTTCAGGTGTATTTTGTTGAACTCAGGAATCTGCTCCGGATTTAGAACGGAATTCTTTATTCAATCCTCTTTTACCACATACTTTATCCATTACGCCACGGATTCTTAGTATAATCCAGTTGCAAGTGACACTCTTCTGGAGGTTGTAGGTTCAATCTCCACTGCAGGCGATACTCAAAATACAACTGCGAATTACTTGGGACTTCTATTTGATCATGACTGACAGAACAAGAACAGGCTACTCCCTGGATTAAATAAAAGGTTCCGTTTAAAATTCCATGCAGATTCCAAGATTTGACAAGGTACACCTGAAGATGGTCGGAAGTTACATCAGACGAAACGTTGTGCGAATAACATTCAAGATGAGGACATTAGTCCGAATAATGTTATATATTCGGATCCTATACCAGTAAGTAGAGGTTATGTTAACTAGTATGAATTTTAGCAAGCGTTGCGCAGAGTACATGTCAGGATGACTTGGCGGCAAACAGAAATAGACCCAGTCGGAGTCATCAATTTGTTGTAACATTGCGTGTTCGACGATATAAATTAATGAAACTAGATACTGAGTTTATTTATGTACAAGCGTAGACTTTATTCAAAAGAAATGAATAATACACATCTTTTTTATATAGACAATACCTTTTGGTGGAAAATAAGACCAAGTGTGTGTGGCATACGTGTGCATTTGTCGATCATGTATGGACTGAGATTAACATTTTGTTTAATGTTGTTAATTCATGGATTGTAGAGTTCATCTGTTCATGATTTTGCAAAGTTTAGCTTACTTCTGTAAGGCCATAGTTTTTTTCATTACCAAGTCGGTTTGCATGTGTAAACTAAACTTGGAACAAATGGGGCACACCTGTCACTGTCACATGCCAAAGAGAAAAAAGAGAGAGATTGAAAAGAAAAAAGAAATCGGTATTGCCACCTATAGGTTGAAAAATGCATATGTTTGAAATAAGGGGAGGTAACAGTACGTCTCAAGCTAAAGGTGTCGTGCATTGTATCTCTGTATATGCTGATGCATCTCTACAAAGGTTAGCTCGGGTTTGTATTACTGTACACATAGATTCGAAAAAGTTGTCAAAAAACAAATATAGAACAAATAAATGTTATCAAAGGCAAGATAAGTTACTTTTCTACCTAACTGGATATATTTTTTGTGTTTTTATTCAGTGTAACATGTTTATTCAGCTCGAAAAGCATACAGTGTTTACCGATGTATTGGAAAATTCAAAATGGCGGCCGACTCTCTCTTTAACACGGTAAGTTCAGGAAAAGATGTTATAAATAATAAACTAGACAAAATACTGTTAGAAATTCGCTCATTATATGTTACCGTGACATAAGTTGACATATATTCGGTTGTTTTCTAACAGTATTTTGTCTAGTTTATTATTTATAATACCTTTTCCCAAACGTATCCTCTCCGAGAGAGAGTCGGCTGCCATTTTGAATTTTCCAATACATCGGTAAACACTGCATGTTTTTCGAGCTGAATAAACATGTTACACTGAATAAAAACACAAAAAATATATCCAGTTAGGTAGAAAAGTAACTTATCTTGCCTTTGATAACATTTATTTGTTCTATATTTGTTTTTTGACAACTTTTTCGAATCTATGTGTACAGTAATACAAACCCGTTAGCTCCTTAGACAAAACACGCAAGAAAGTCAGGTGTTGAATGACACATTATCCTGAGATGTGATCCTAATTCGAACCTTTTAATGGAATTTCCCACTTCTCTGTCCCGATTTTTACTCTAACCTTCTGTAGAAAAATACCGTTTTCTCTCTTTTTTTTACACCCTCCCCCTCCTTCTCTTCCTCTGATCTTTCTGCACACTTACCTTTGTTAACATGACCTCCGGGAAATTTCCAATTTTCTTGCGACCGATATTTGTCTTGAATCACGAGAAGCTGGTTTTTATCGTTGACCACAAATCCACCTGCACCTGATAAAGCGGAAAAGAATGGACATATACAATCAGCAATTGGAAAACAAACAAAAGAAACGAAATAATAGTCACTCATGCACATTTAATCTTTCGAGCAAAGAAGTGGAGGCTTAATAAACAAGAAAGGAAAGAATTTCTTTCACTTTTAATATCGACAAAAAAAATACATTTCATTATTATAATAAGTATAATTAATAATATTATTAGTATTATTAAAATTATTATTAGTAGTATCTATATAATAAACGTGAACATGTGTGTTCAGTGTGCTTCATGGTATCAAAAAGAGGGAGGAAGAGAGATAGTTTTATCTTTTTATCAATTAATTTTGCCTTTTTCTTATCGATTAGTTTTGTCTTTTTCATATCGATTAGTTTTGTCTTCTTTTATTATCGATTAGTTTTGTCTTTTTCTAATAATCAATTAGTTTTGTCTTTTTCTTATGGATTAGTTTTGTCTTTTTTTATTGATTAGTTTTGACTTTATTATTATCAATTAGTTTTGTCTTTTTCTTATAAATTAGTTTGTCTTTTTTTTATCGATTAGTTTTGTCTTTTTCTTCTTTTCTTTTAGAGAAAAATATCAACGATTAACAGACAACAACATTAAATCGCTGCAATGCCACAAACCACAAAATGTATCACTGTGAGGGTTCACAATAGTAAGAGAAACTAATATTCAACATTCATTAGGGATCAGTCAATTTTTTTATTAAAAACCAAGGGAATTGAGGGGGGGGGTGTTTGTAAAAGAAAACAAAATGGTGCCATTTTGTCCATGAATATGGCATAAACACAATAAGAATGAATGCTGGCAAAAACGGATCCGTTACACAAAATATGAATTGGAAAAAGAGAAAGCTATATTTACCGATGTACTGGTTAGCATATTCTGGCAGACTATTAATTTCCTTCTCTGCGAGCCATAGACAAAGCATCACGTAGCCGGGTTGGGCATGGTGGAAATCAAAGTCAAGCTGAAATGGAGACAGATTTCTCTGGTTAATATTATAGATTATGTTTAAGGAAAAAAATAAAAAATTAAAGAATGCAAAGGAGTTAGGATTAGAAATAAACCTCAAGAAAACAGAATGTATGTCTACAGCTAAATCAGAATTTCACCTAAACATGGCTATTCACAGTGAACCCATCACACAGGTCACCCAATTCATTTATTTATGACATAAACTGATTTCCTCCTGTGATCGAAAGATAACATTGAAACACAGAATCGGCTGGGTTGGATGGCTTTCCAAAAACAGCACCATTCTAAAATCAAAAAGGGTGCCAATAATTGTCAAAATAAAAGTTTATTTAATTTATGTCCTCGATTGTATCATATGGACTAAACAAGTAGCCAATCGCATTTGAGGCGTTTCCAAATCACGTAAAGCGTGTCATTACTGGACATCGCCTGAGCCAAAAAACATGGGAATATCCACCCTCCATCAAACTACTTCTCTATCCCTCTGTTTGATAAAATAAGTAAAACCTTAAACTTTTTGGCCATGTCAAACGATCAATCATTGGCCTGTCAAAGTTATGCTTTGAGGGAAAGAGGCAGAGGAAAACCAAGGAGAAGATGAAGAGAAAATGTTTTTGATTGGGCATCTCTCAACAGTTGGGCGTCCATAAACCAACTTCCCCTGGATCAGAAGGAATGCCGAAAAATGAGTCACATGGGCTTGCAATCTGCACCAGAAGATCCAACTGATGATGATGATGATGATGGTCAATAGCAATGAAATGAGCAAGGAATCAAATGATTGTATTTTTGCAAAGAAATGAAGGTTTGAGAATATACTCCGACTCCCTATGACCTATCGGATCAGGATCTGTTTAATAATTATTTATAATAAGAATATAAGAATATTTAAGGATGGGCACTGACTGCGAAATAAAAACTAAAATCAGTCAACTAGTGTTAATGACTTCCGCTCATTTGAAAACTCTAGACAGTCTACGCCCAAATTTGGTGTTAATATAAGCTGTTAATTCCCTTTATTCGTGTGACAATTGTTTGGTGGCTCAGAGGTAAAAGCTTAGCAAATGAAGTCAAAGGTGGTTTTGTGGATGGCTTTGTATCTCCGGATTGGCAGGAATTGTCACCTTCTACACTGACGATTGTAAAAGCATGAAACACTAGTGATGGTAGGCATAAAGAATAATTATTATTTATAATTATAAAATGCAATTTTACTGTTTCGGATAGTAATTGCATATAAGTAAATTACACAAAGTTCTCATTAAGATAGCTCAATAGTGCAATACTAGAGCTATAATTATTTCTTAAAATTACCACTTTACAAAGAATAGAAACTCATATTGTTGCCTATTTTCAAAATGTTAGGCTTTTATTGGTAACAGCTTGCGTGCACTTTTTTTGGACCTCAATATTGGCATATGAGTATATAATAGTCAATTAATTCTAATTCTGCACAACTGGGCAAGCTCATCAGTGCATAGAAAATCCAATTTTCCAAAGTTTCTACATCCCATGAAAAAAACTCTTCTATAAATATTGTAGGTATTCATTCCTTTTTTTTTTATCCACAACATATATGTAATGCGTCAAGCAAACATTATCAATATTTTATAGCAAAGTGTATTTGCCTGCTATATCCCCTTAATGTATATACAGGTAGCTTGGGCTGAAACAATTGTATGCAAGTTGTTACCAATAAAGCCTAATATTTTGAAAATTAGTAACATTATGAGTGTAAAGTGGTATCTTTAAGAAATATATATGAGGCAATGGTAATTTGGTTGAAGCATTTCTGGTAAATAAATTCTTGTTCCCTGCATTGCTATAGCCTTCTTATGCTCTTCCACACACACACATTATATATATATATATATATATATATATATATATATATATATATAAAATAAAAATTACAATTAAATTTACCAAAATGATCCAAGATGGTAAAATTAAAATTTTAACTTTCTTGAAGTTTTACATTTGGATTTTACCGTCACTGGATTTTTTATCTTCCACCAGACTATCCATTCATGTGTAATCACCTTTTTCTTCACCATATTCCCTCTGCTTCACTTTTTTTGTTTTCAAGTAAGATCTTTGACTTACTTGTTGTTTCATCAAATACTTTTGCATGCAAAATCCGATCCTGCATTTTGCTAATTCCTACCCTCTGATGAGAAGGAAAGTATTTCTTCGAAACTCCGCGGATTAAGGACTATCCACTTATCTAGGGTTTCTTTTTCAGATTAAATATATTTTTAACTCATTTCAAAGTGTTTTTTTAACATGTTTTATTAACTGTTTGCTCGTATATATATATATATATATATATATATATATATATATGCTAGCAGGCCACCCAGCATTGCCCAGTTATAAAATACGCATAAATATTATATTTTAATTCATACAGAAACTGAGACATGTGCATGCAAGTATTATGTTACTCAAGCTGAGATAAAATCCAAAATCTAAAAATAGTGAGTCAAGTATGATAACCATTAGACCAACTTGACTCATACTTTAAAAAGTGTTTTCAGATCTATTCATTCTTAACACAAAGAATCTGTCACGTAAATGATTCACGCATGCACATTCATGAATTCATGAAATAGTTGACAAACAGATAAAAATTCAGCCCCCCCCCACGTATCAATTTTTTAATTCTGATCTCTTAGTTGCCCTTTTTTTCAGGATGAAAGCCAATTAAAAAGTTTTCAACGTGTCTGAATACCCTATATACCAAATCTCAGGTCTGTATATGAAAAATTCTATATAGATTGAGAATTATCCACACACACACAAACACATTCTCACTTATATATATATATACTAGCATGCTGCCCGGCGTTTCCTGGTGGTAAAGTACGCATATATATATATTAATTAATACAAAACATTAGAAATGTTTAAAGCACCATTGAACCATGATATTTGACTTTTGCATTTTAAACTTCCAAGCCATAGCATATAAAAAAAATTTCTAAAATCAACAGTAAGTTCTCTACAGTGCAATTTAAACTATAATGTATTGTTTCCAGCAGGGAAGCATGTGAAACTTCCTCCTAGTGCACTGCGATGGGTCTCCAACTAGAGTAAGGAATCAATCAATTTGATTGAAAACTGATTTCATTGATTTCGATGACAATAAAAATATGGGAGTGTGAAACATTCATTGATCTTCATTCAATCCCGAGCAATGTCAGGTCTCCCCCTTTCTTTCTTTCTCTTTCTCGTTTTACAACATAGGAAGATTTGTAATAAAGTTGAAACTTGGAATCCATTGACAGTCGTCGCAAAATGTTTGGAAGTGTGACAAAAAAAACAAAAAAACATGCATTGTTCTCTAATTTCATACAGCATTCAATTCTGGCATCAAAGGTTCCAGTATAGATAATTAATTCTCAGGAGAGAATTAATGACGTAGAAAATATTGCCAGTAATGATGCTGAAAACTCGACACAAGACCCATCAAGCAGACATAGCAGACAATATATGAACCCCTGATCTAAAGGGGATGTGCCTATCATGTTGAGTGTCTGAAGAGCTGATGTCCTTACAGCAAGGACAAACCAAGTAATTCTTCCTGGTAAACTATTAGGTTATATCTTAATTGTTTTTAAACTGGAGTTGTGGTGGTTGTTGAAGGGAGTATTCTTTATTGCAGCAGTGACAGAATCGAGCAACAACTTTGAACTAACAGCATTCAATTTCAGCAATAACGATCACTGTCTAGATACTTAATTATCAAGAGACGTCTAATGACACCTGGAACTAGACCAACGAGTCAAACGAGCTGAAACAAAGGAAGCAGGAAATAGATCATACAATTTTGAAGAATGCATGCCATAATAGCATTTATAAAAAAAAGACTGAGACTAGCAACATCATGTCTGTGAAAGAGAGGTTGCAGTGAAGAAAGAGTGGAGCTGATCAAATTACAAAATTGATTGTCATGCCACTGCATCACACCATTACCCATGCAGAGACTGTTGACTATGGAAATTGCTCCTGACAAAGTATGAATCCACTTGCTGTAAGGAACTAACAAAAACGAAAGATGATTATCGCAAAGACAGGAACTGTCTATGACGTTAGTCTTGAAAATACCAGGAATACAATCAGCAAAAACAGACTTCTACAAGCCGCAGTTTGTGGAAAGATGTTCCTGAAATAAGAAACTGCATTACAATAAAGTATCAAAACAACAAATTAATGAAGACCACTAGACCAACAAGTCAAACGAGCTGAAACAAAGGAAGCAGGGAAAAATAGATCAGACAATTCTGAAGAATACATGCCATTATAGTATTTATATAAAAAAAGACTGAGACTAACAATATCATGTTTGTGAGAGAGAAGATGTAGCGAAAAAGAAAGTGTGGAGCCAATCAAAATTGGTTGCCGTGCCAGTGTGTAACAGCCTTTCAAGAGACGTCCCAGCAGCACAGAAAAACCAGTCCATAGATAATTGGCGATTCATTAGAATGAAAAATGGCCATTAAAAATGACCATTAAAAACTGCCATTAAAAATCTCAGTAAAATTTTTTGCACTCGTCACAGCACAATTGATGTGAGTTTTTTTTAAAATTCGCCTTTCAGGGAAAATTGTATCAATGCAAAAAGCTAACAATCATGGCCTTTCCAGTGGACACACACATGCATGTCCATTTGTCGACACCAAAAAAAAGAAAAAAGAAAGAAAAAAAAGAAGAAAAGAAAAAAAAGAAGAAAAGAAAAAAAAGTAAAAAGAAAAAAAAGAAAAGTAAAAAAGAAAAAAAATGAAAACGTTGCACAAATGATTGCTTACTTTTGTACAAATCGGGATGAGTGAAGAAAAAAAAGAAAAAAAGAAAAGAAAAGAAAAAAGAAAAAAGGAAAAAAGAAAAGAAAAGAAAAGGAAAAAGAAAAAAAGAAGAAAAAAGAAACCGTTGCAGAAATGATTGCTTACTTTTGTACAAATCGGGATGAGTGAAGAATGGCTGTGCGAAACTTTCACCCAAATGGCGCGGTAACCGGCTATTTTCCATCCTACCAATGATTCTATGAAAGAAAAAAAAGTACAATTCATGAATTGATAGCCACAGAATTTATATGAACAACATAACAACATAACATACCCCCACGTCTGCAAAAAAAAAAAAAAAAAATGTATGATATTAAATTTTTTTGAAAAAGGTATTTTAGATTATATATAAAAAAAACATTAAAAAATACTTGTTCAATTTATAGAAAGGGGTTCAGCTTTCTATGCTAGTATAAGTTGAAATGGTCACTGTACTTGAGTGTAGGGAGTTTGTTATGAAGATAGGTTAGATATTGGCAAGGCAACGCCGAAGATGTGCTGGTCGATGATTGTTATAATATTTGTAAAAATAAAATGTCAGAAAGAATGCTATCACAGCGAAATAAATATTCACAGATAAAATCATTCATGTTAAAATTTTTTAATAGAAAAGAATTTTAGAACATAAACAGTAATTTTTTTTTTTTTTTTTACATGGAAGTTACCATTTATCAAGGCCCAGAAGCCACTCGGGGATAAGGGTTATTGCGTGTACAGTAATCAATGGGATAGTATCGTAGTACTCGTTACTATTGGAGATGTGATAAAGTGTCTTACTTAAGAGGGCGGTTCATCAGGAATTTGTTTATGTTGGACTTGAAGACATCCAAGTTGTAGTCAGGTGAGAAACAGGCAAACAGAAGAGAGTTCCACAGGCGTCCACTTCTAAGAAAGAAGCTTTGTTCATGGAATCTACGTTTTGATTTAGGCACAGATAAAGAGTGGGGAAAATTAATGACAGTGGTTTCAGCTAGACGAGTGTTTACCTATTTAAAAATAGGTTTGATCTCTAGAGTCTGATGTGGATTTAGGGTAACGCTTGAAAAACCCGTATCATGTTTTTTAGTCAAGAGTCGGGAGTGAGAGAGAGCAGACCGAGCTGGTAGTCAGGGGGAGACAAACAGACCATGAACGGGGATGGCTTCCGATTGAGGGGATCAGAAATATTGAGCTTTCCAATGGAGGAAACATTTGTAAATAAAGCTGCTGTAAGTAGCATCAGGACTTTGAGTTGTACGAGTCTTCGTTGCAGCTTTTACGAGGATCTGTCAAACAAGATCAAAGACAGTTCAGGTATGTTTCCCTGATTGGCCCGATTTTCAAGCCCCGGAACAACTGTTATTCATCCCTTTCTGTTGTAAATGTTATATGTCCATTGTTGAACTGTATAACATTCTCGTAAGTGTTAGGCATGCATCAATCTAACGAACAATAGCAAAAACTAGATTAGATGAACACACGTATATACACACGTCAAATAGATGACTGTAACACATATTTACACACGTCAAATAGATGACTGTGACACGTATTTACACACATCATATAGATGACTGTAACACATATTTACACACATCATATAGATGACTGTAACACATATTTACACATGTCAAATAGATGACTGTAACACATATTTACACATGTCAAATAATTGACTGTAACACATATTTACACATGTCAAATAGATGACTGTAACACATATTTACACATGTCAAATAATTGACTGTAACACGTACATAGACACGTTATACAGATGATTGTAACACGTATATACAAATGTATATAAACTCTGTATACACACATTCATTAGAAGAACATTTTATATCAATACACGATACACAAATTTAGAGACCTGTATGTATATATATATATATATATATATATATATATATATATATATATATATATATATACAAGACACACATTTACATAATATATACTCCGTCAGTATACAGTAGAAGTAAATGACTTACAAGCTGGGTGTGGCAAGTTTGAATTCACTCAATTTCATAAGTCCACTTTTACAACCTTAAGTATTCAATTCAAACAAAACAAAATTTAAACAATCGGAGTTGACGGTGGTGAGGTTGATAACATCGCATGCTGATGACCTAGGTGTGCCAAGTTCGAACCTTGTTGGTTTCAAAGTATGATTATGAATGTTGGCAACCTTCACGTGGTCTCTCCTGTGAATACCTGATTCTAGAAAGAATCGGGGAAACCAATTTCAACAACAGATTCAAAGCAGTCAAAAATATGCATGGAATGTTGATTCATGGGAATTTACTTTTTTGAGAAGAAGAAGAAGAAGAAGAAGAAGACGAGTTTTTACTCCTCTTCTTCTACTTCTCAAAAAAGTAAAAAGAAAAAGAAGACAAAGAAGAAGAAGACGATGAAGAAAAAGAAGGAGACAAAGAAGATGAAGAATGAAACAGGGGAAAAGTGGTGATAGTGTAACAGAGCATACAAAATGACATCGCAGAAAAGAAAAAGAAAAGAAAAACAAAAGAAAAACAAAAAAGAAAAGAAACTATAAAAAGGAGACGATCATGTGAGAGTCATGGGTGACGTCACGGCCATAACGAGAAGTTACACATGGAAGAGAATGAGGAAATAAATGTCATATTTACAAAAGAAAAAGGAGTTGGGTTATTACTTGTGCTATGTTCCTTGTGACATACTCTGCGACAAGCATGTGGGATTTACATGTATTAATGCCTGTGTAACATTACAGTGATGATGATGAAGTGTACAATAATATAGTCTGATGACTCGGCTGTGCCAAATTCGAACCCAGTCAATTCCGTAGCACCATTTTGACTTATAGATGTTGGCAACCTTCATGTGGTCCGTCCTGTAATAATCCAATTCTGGAAAGAATTGGGGAAACCAATGCCAACAGCAGACTCTAAATGGTAACAAACATGCACTTGATTCTGAGTCATATGATTTTTATTTTATTAAAAGGGGGAGGAGGAGGAAAAAGAAGAAAAAGAGAACGAAGAAGATGGTGGTGGTGGTGAAATATATAATACTATGAACTGATGACCTCGGTATGCCAAGTCCGAATGCAATCGGTTCCATAGAATGGCTTTCACTTATGGATGTTGCATTTCGGCGCACCTATCCAGCCTCGATAAAGTTCAAAACCGACTTCGAAATCTAGTAGGTGATGCCCTTTTCTCTTCTCTGCAACCTTTTTTCTACAGAAAAGTAATAAGAAATCGTAATAATTATAGGAAAAATAATAGGAAATCCTGATAATCATAGGAAAATCAAAAAATAGTTCTAATAAATAGAAAAATATATTTACAAAATCTTACTTGATAAGTTTTTTTCAAATTCTTTTTCATTCAAGGGATTAATTTGATTAGAGTTTATCGTCAGTCCATTAAATCTAAAATTTAAAAAAAGATAAAAACAAAATCAAACACATAAATATACGCATAAATATAAATATACACATACATATAAATATACACATAAATATATACATAAATATAAATATATACATAAATATAAATATATACATACATATAAATATATACATACATATAAATATATACATACATATAAATATACACATAAATATATACATAAATATAAATATATACATACATATAAATATACACATAAATATAAATATATACATACATATAAATATATAAATACATATAAATATATACATACATATAAATATATACATACATATAAATATATACATACATATAAATATACACATAAATATAAATATATACATACATATAAATATATATATACACATAAATATAAATATACACATAAATATAAATATATACATACATATAAATATATACATACATATAAATATATACATACATATAAATATACACATACATATAAATATATACATACATATAAATATATACATAAATATAAATATACACATAAATATAAATATACACATAAATATAAATATACACATAAATATAAATATATACATAAATATAAATATACACATAAATATAAATATATACATACATATAAATATATACATACATATAAATATATACATACATATAAATATACACATAAATATATACATAAATATAAATATATACATACATATAAATATATACATACATATAAATATACACATAAATATAAATATACACATAAATATATACATAAATATAAATATATACATACATATAAATATATACATACATATAAATATATACATACATATAAATATATACATACATATAAATATATACATAAATATAAATATATACATAAATATAAATATATACATACATATAAATATATACATACATATAAATATAAATATACACATAAATATATACATACACATAAATATATACATACACATAAATATATACATACATATAAATATACACATAAATATATACATACATATAAATATATACATAAATATAAATATATACATACATATAAATATATACATACATATAAATATATGCATAAATATAAATATATACATACACATAAATATATACATACATATAAATATATACATACATATAAATATATACATACATATAAATATATACATACATATAAATATATACATAAATATAAATATATACATAAATATAACTATATACATACACATAAATATATACATACATATAAATATATACATACATATAAATATATACATACATATAAATATATACATAAATATAAATATATACATACATATAAATATATACATACATATAAATATATACATAAATATAAATATATACATAAATATAAATAATATATAACAACAATATACACAGACATGTATGAAAAGAATAGAAACCCATAGAAACAGTTTATTTCAATAAACATACAATTTATAAAATAAAATAAAAAATAAAAGGTCACAAATTTAATAACTAATACTTGGTTAACATTCCCTTTGCCATTTTTAATGCTAGAATCCTGCTGGGCAGGGCATTGATCAGTTGACGAATATCATTTTGAGGAATTTCTTGCCATGTCTGACACAATAATACTAAAAGACAGACTTAAAAGATGGCTTCCTTTTTTTTTTGCGAAAGTTTCGGTTTAATATGCCCCAAAGGTCCTCCATACCCATACCCTTCACTGTCAGGAAATAATATAAATCGTGGCTCATCAGAGAAAATGACATTGGTCCAAAAGGTTATAGGTCCTCACTCCTCCACCATCTCATGAACCCAATCTTTTCTGCACTTGATATTGGCAGGATGAAGAAGTTGTGCAACCGACACCAGCTTGTGTTGCCATGCATGGGTGAATTGTGACTTTGTAAAGATATAGAATACTCTCTTGTGTGAGTAATTTTCTAGCATGGTAAAGGGAGCCCACTTTCTTTGCAGCAACCTTGGCAATGTCCTCAAGAACTGCAAAATCCTAACATTGTCATTTCCCCTGCCGGCGATATACATTTGACTGGGGGTCGCTTGTGGATTTAATATCCCCTTGACACTTACCCCTTCAGAGGAATCCAGTTCAACCCACCTAGGTTGAATGCTGCTGACATACAAGGAGTCATCGAGTACAGATAAATCGATTTTGATCAAGCATCAAGATACTCACCTGTCATGCACCGGGTGAAAATATTCCATTTTGTCTTGATGTGAGATTGTCTGCGCTGAAACAGTGTGAATTCTTCGTCTGTGATTCGTTCGTGTGTGATAAAAATCTGATTTTTTGGTCAGTACACTTACTGGCATCAAATGAGACCGATAATACTGAAAACAACGTGAGATAATTTGGGTCAACATTAAGTTTTAAAATACATTAAATGTGCATATATTTTCTCAAACGTAAAATCACACCTGTACGAGGTCCTGGATATGACCTTAAACTATATCTGATGGTGAGGCCCCATCTTGCGGGCTTTGGGAAGTGTGGAGCCACCCCTTAATTGCCATTACTCCCAGGTCCACTCTGACCCGGAGTAGTAGTACCTGTTAGGGTCCCAACTATGGGTTAAATAGAAACCAATTTGAAAAAAAAAAAAAAGAAATTCTATTACAAAATTTTTTCTTCCAAATAACTAGATTCGGCATTAAATAACCTGAAAAGGGTTGATATGCCATAAAACAAAAACAACCAATCAACACCTGTACAAGGAGGATGGGGTGATGTATAGATTTTAGTTTTACTTGGAAGTTTAAATCAATAAATATTTATTATTGTATTATTAATTACTACCCGCAGTGGAAGACTTTTTTTTTAAAAAAAACAAAATCAAATAAAAAAAAAAAATAATTAAAAGAATTTTTTTGTTATCGGAATATATGTAAAAATAATTATGGCAATCAGGACAAAATACCGATTTTATAGTTAAATATTTAGAGATTTATAAAGAATCAGAATCGGTAATTCAGTACAGAATCAAGAAAAATTTTGACATCGTCCCATCACTAATATATATATATATATATATATATATATATATATATATATATACTTTCTTTTTGTTTTTACATAAGCAATAATATGTTGCTACACAATCATGAGCATGTTTCTGTCAGCTAGTTACCAGTAACTAGAGACCTTTTCAGGCGATACAGCTTATACGACAGCAAAGTTTGCAAACTTTGCTTTCGTGTATCGCCTGAAAAGGTTTCGAGTTACTAGAAACTGGCTGACCGAAACATGCCCATGACTGTGTAGCAAGATATTACTGTTTATGTAAAAACAAATAGAAAGTATACCTTGCTCTACTTCAGTATTGAGCACTCTTGTATTAACCTCATTAAACTTCACTGGTCACTTTACCTCTGGAAAATAATAACCTTGGATCATATATATATAATATATATATATATATATATCTCTGCTATACAACAAAAGAAAAAGGGATAAATAAAGATCTGACCAGAGATAGGTTAGTTTGGAATTCAATTTCTTAAAGTTTTCAAACATATCATTATGTACATGATGATGATGATGATGATCATCATCATCATCATCATGGTGTAGAAACTGTTACTTTTACTTAACACCATATTTTAGTAAAAAAAAAAAAAAAATAACCAAAAAAACCAATGTTTTTAATTATTTGCCTATCTACCCAAAAATATGCCATAATAACATTGACACACTAGTTCCCATTATTTGACTAAAGTTAAGCAATGTTCAATCTAGTCAATACTAAATGAGTGTTGTTGTTGGTTGGTTGTTTTACGGCATATCGACCCTTTTCAGATAATTTAATGCCAAATCCAGTTATTTCGAAAAAAATTTTTTTAATAGAATATATATATATATATTTTTTTCAAGTCGGTTTCTATTTAACCCATAGGTGGGACTCTAACAGGTACTACCACTCCGGGTAGCAATGGCAATTAAAGGGTGGCTCTACACTCCCCAAGGCCCACAAGCTGGGGCCTCACCATCGGATATAGTTTAAGGTCATATCCAGGACCTTAAATGAGTGCCCATTTGCTATAATACCAAGTGTTGTATGTACTCGGAAGCCCTGCAAGGGGTGGGCGGTGCCAGGTTATTCTTGCTTAAGACATCTGAAATAATATGGTTGATTGGTTGTTTTTGTTTTACGGCATATCAACCCTTTTCAGGTTATTTAACAGGTACTACCACTCCAGGTCAGAGTGGACCTGGGAGCAATGGCAACTAAAGGGTGGCTCCACACTCCCCAAAGCCTGCAAGCTGGGGCCTCACCATCGGATAGAGTTTAAGGTCATATCTAGGACCCTAAATGTGTGACCATTTGCTATAATACCAAGTGTTGTATGTACTCAGAAGCCCTGCAAAGGATGGGCGGTGCTAGGCTATTCTTGCTTAAGACCTATGACATAATATAATAAATGGTAACATTCAATGCTGCTAAGACTAAGCTAATTTCCATTAATAATTACAGGAAACCTTCTCAACCACCGATTTCCATTGCTAATGATACACTGCCTGGAAGTACTTGCCTCGTGCTTACAAGCTTAACATTCCCATACAACATGAATTGGAACAAACACATTGAGGCAATTCCCATGGTTTCTGCGAGGAAAGTCAGCTCTATCTACTGTGCTAGACGGTTACTCACACCTGAGTATATTCTGTATCTCTACGAAGCCACTATTCGCTTATGCATGGAGTATTGTTGCCACATCTGGGATGGTGCATTTACCACGAGTCTCTCCTCCTTGGCACTGTCAGTCAAACTCCAACCTCTGCCTCATTGCTGAAATGTACTTTAATGGAAAGTGCTTGGACAAACTCAAAGCACTAGTACCCCCTCAACATAAATACCCCTAACAAGCAGCAAAATCCCACCCCCTACGCTGTAGAGATCCCTAGATGCTGGAAAGCCTTCTACTCAAATAGCTTTTTACCTCAAACTGCTAGACTTTGGAATTTCCTCTAGGGCTCCTGCTTTTCCTGACTGTACTGACATGCAGAAGTGTAATGTGAACAGACATCTTGCTGCCCAACTCCATTTTTTATCGAAACATTTTTTTGCCATAAAAATATGATCTGAACATCTTGACATTTTGCCTTCACCAAAACTTTTTTTTTTGCTCAACCAACACCCTTACACACACCTCCACACTCTTTTCCGCCTGCGCGTCACAGGTCCGAGACTGCCTGTCTACTACAACTTTTTTTTTTTTTGCTCAACACACAACTGCAAACACCTGGGCAACGCCGGGCACCCAGGCTACTATTTAATATTTTTAATTATTCTATTCTTATATTTCATGTCAAGTATTTTATTGAAAGTATTTTAATGGTTGACAGCATAATAGTAAGTAAATAATAAGCAATCAACTATTCCCCCACAATCATGAGGTTGTTTGCTCAGCAACCAAGAAGGCTAACATGCTTGCCAGTCGTTTGGCCTCCAACTCCACACTGAACCCTGCTAACCATCCCCTGCCTGACTTTCCTTTGCGGACAGACGCCACACTAGACGATCTGAAAATCACCCCTTCTCAGGTGCATGCTATCATAAAAAATCTTGACACTTCAAAAGCATGTGGACCTGCTCTCATCCCAGCTGTGCTATTAAAAATGTGCCCCGCCGAAGTAGCTCCAGTTCTCTCCAAACTTTATAACAAATGCCTTAATGAATCTTGCTTTCCTGCCTGCTGGAAAACTACTTCTGTGGTACTGATTTTCAAGAATTTTGGCAAAAGAACTGACCCATTAAATTATCGCCCCATTAGCCTCCTCCCACTTTTCGCCAAAATATTTGAGTCCATAATTAACCAAGCCTTACAGATGCTAAACTTCTGACCAACCAACAATATGGATTTAGGCAAGCCCGTTCCACAGCAGACATCCTAACTGTAATCTCTGAATGTATATACCATTCACTAGACAAAGCGGGGGGGGGGGGGGTAGAGTGGTAACTCTAGATATATCTAAGGCTTTTGACAGAGTATGGCATGAAGGTCTTTTCAGGAAAATCAGATCATACGGTATCACTGGACGAATACTTAACATAATTAAATCCTTCTTAAATAAAAGAAAAATTCAGGTTGTCCTCAATGGTCATACATCTAACAATATGATATAAATGCAGGAGTGCCTCAGGGGTCTATCCTTGGACCTTTATTATTCCTAATATTTATAAATGACCTCCCTGATAAAATTGTCTCTGAGATGGGTATATATGCTGATGACACCACACTCTATAACAGATGTGACAGGAAAACAAATGAACACATATCTAAAGAAATGGCAGAAACACTAAAGGATGACCTCCAATCTGTAGTGGAATGGAGACAAAAATGGATGGTCTCATTCAATGTTGCCAAGACTAAACCTGTTTCCTTCAATAATTACAAGAAACCTTCTCTACCACCAATAGCAATGGCCAAAGACTCTTTATCTGAAAGTACTTCTTTTAAACTCCTGGGCCTAACGTTCACAGGAAACATGAGTTAGAACAATTACATTGAGAGCATTGCCAGGACTGCTGCGAAGAAGGTAGGTTCTCTCTACCGTGTTAGAAAGCTATTAACGCCCTAAAGTATCCTATACCTCTATAAGGCCATCATTCGCCCATGTATGGAATATTGTTATCACATTTGGGCTGGGGTATCTGCTACTAGTCTCTCACTCCTAGACAAGGTTCAAAAGAGAGTCACCAACCTGATAGGTTCTGAACTGTCATCTAAGTTCAGCCTCTGTCCCATCGATGAAATGTTGCATCCCTCTACCTGTTCTACAAGTATTTTAATGGTGAATGCTCTGATGAACTGCAAGCACTTGTACCCCCTTGACGTAAATACCCCAGACAAACCCGGCAAGCAGCTAAATCCCACCCTTTCACAGTGGAGATCGCTAGAGATAAGAAAGCCTTCTACTCCAGTAGTTTCTTCCCCAGAACCGTTAGACTTTGGAATTCCTTTCCGGGTCCCTACTTCCCGAGTTTTACTGACATGCAGAAGTTCGATTGTAACGTAAAACGACATCTTGCTGCCCAACTCCCTACATAGTACCCCTGTAGCTTATGTCCCTGATAGTAACCTCCTACATCAAAGTGGCAATGTGCCTTGTTTGGGCTGAAAATGTAATAAAAAAATAAAAAATAAAATAAATCACATTGACACACCGGTTCTCGCCAGACCACCAAAGTCAACCAACAATAAGCCTCGTCAATACTAAAATGAGCGACCATTTGGGGATACTACGCATTGAATAGGGTCAGTGCTACTGTTAAAGAAAAAGTAAGGTGCCTCCTCCTCGCCACTATTTTGTGGGAGACCCTCGGGCAAAGTCGAGAACCTACTTTAGCCTCCCCCCCCCCAACTTGATCAGGGTAATTTGAGGTCATGATTGATATAATATGAAAACAATCAGGAATAGTTTTGTATCTCATTGTGCCGAGCAGAAGATCCCTCTGGGGACAACGGTCAGGACAATCACTTAGTACGGGCACTGCTCGGACAAAAAGAAACTGCAACCTAGTCTGTATAACTGCAAAGAAAGCTGTGGCAATACATCAAAAACACTTTTGAGAAAACAGTATGGGGTTCTGAATGATGAGTAACAATGAATTCATGAATGTCTCAAGAGAGAGAGATAGACGGAGAGTCATAGCCGTCAATGCTTTTACCGGTTTTGAATACTTCATATAATTTCAATTTTTTCAAAGTTTTATCTTTTTTGCAGGATTTGCTTTACTCTATGTAGGGAGTTGAGCAGCGAGATGTCTGTTCACATGACATTTAAACTTCTGAATGTCAGTACAGTCAGGGAAGCAAGAATCCGGGAGGGAATTCTAAACTCTAACAGTTTGAGGTAAAAAACTACTAGTGTAGAAGGCTTTCCGGCATCTAGTGATCTGTACAGTGTCAGGTTTTTTGGGTTTTTTTTTTAAATAGATTTTTTTGTTGAGGAAATTTCCAAATATTTTTTTTTTCATAGATTGTATCTTCCAATTATAAAAATAATTATTAAAATCAAATGTATTAATATCTCTACTCTTATGTAAAAGTCACTCTGTGTGTGGGTGCATTCCTCATAGGTTCCAAAACAGCTGAGCCTATCTTTTGTAAATTGCACACAAAGGTAATTTATACATCTGACAGTGTTCTTAGTTAGGTTTTATATAGAAATTCATCGGATAAGTACTATCTTAAAAGTAGTCTTTCTTCTCTTATAGATAAAAAAAAAAATATATGGTACACCAGTGTAATCTTGGTCGGTGTAACGTAAAATATTCGCCTAAGAAAGAATATGTTTAAGATCGTCAAGTCCAAATATCAGCTGACATGATATTGTAAACAAACACAGACGGAATTTGATGAACGTCATTTTTTTTTCAAATTATTCTTTGCTATATATAATAATCAATAGAGGATTGATTTTATAATCGAATTCATAAAACTCACCATATCTGTCTGTCGCCATATTTTCAAACTCTAGCTCTCATAACCTAAAAATCACAGAGCGGCACTAGGGGTCTCAAATGATTGGATTTTTTATGGACTGTTGTTTTATGAGTCTTTAACTTGTTAAAATAGTTTTTAAATGGATCAAAATTGAAAAAAATCGTTATATACATTTTGTACATTCATCTTAGTTTATTTTTAATCAGTTCATATGCACGTCACGTTGGTACCGTGGTAACATCACCAGCTTTGAATGCTACAGTTTTGCTTTTGGTTTCAATTCTAGCTGATACCGTTGACTCGACACAACACGATCCCAAACAACACCGCTGAATTGACACAACACGATCCCGAACAACACCGTCGAATCGACACGACACAATCCCGGACAATACCCTTGGACTAACATGCCACGACACGATCACAAATGCAGTAACCCATGACATGTTACCAGAGCAATCTTTTTCAACTGAATGCCTTATCGGATTGTTTTTTATAGCTGTTGGACGAAACTCAATCATCGCTGTGGATAGGATGGATGTAGCTCATTGGTAGACTTTTGATTTGCAATCGAAAGGTCCCGGGTTCACTTTTCGTCGCAGGTAGGCCCGATTCATGCACGGAAGCACACACTTCTTGAGTGCTTCCGTGCATGCTTGTCACACTCCTCCCTGATCTCAAGATCACACAAATGACACTGTTGGGCAAGCCGTTTTCTCCTGGTACTTCACCTTAATGGTACAGGCTCAAGAACTTCCTCAGTGGTTCCTTCGTCTGTCACATCATAAACCTCTTTCTGCTCTGGATCCTTGGGTGCATCATCTTCTGAGGAGCTTGGTTTATCTGGTTGTTCATACAGCAGTGGGGCTTTGTCATCTGATGAGGTAATTTCATCACTGATAATAAAATCATGTTGGCACGCTGGGCGCACATCCTTTATGTGGCGTGGTGTTCCATCAACTAAGATCGAGTATTGGCTATTGATTTTTGTCACCGTTCCTGTGCCGAACTGCATCGCACATCTTCCCCGTGGATTCTCCACCCAAACCGCATCTCCCTCCTTGTATGGATTAGCAACTGTAGTATCGGGTACCATCATTTCATTGATACCTTTGACACAGATCTTATAATTGTATAGCACATTCACATGTGCTGTCATGGTCGTCTTGTCATCTTTAGGTTTGACGTTGTACCAGTACACCGTTTCTAAGATTGTGCATCTTGTTTTTGCTGCAATGCGCGTTATTGTGCGATGGGACTTCTTGATTATTCCCTTTCTGGAGGGTACATGGGTGCACCAAAATCGAATGTGCATGCTCCACATTTGTGTAAAGTCAGCAAATGTCTTTCCACAAAATGCCGCGCCATTATCCGTGAACAATTCGATTGGTGGTCCCCTTTCACAGAATATACTCTCCAACTATTTAATGACGCTAGCAGAATCCTTTCGGTGCAACTGCCTCCAAATGGCAAAAAGTTAGGGCCAGAGTCTATTAACGTCAAGAACTACTGAGTGCCAAAATGTGTTATATCCATAGCAACCCTGCTCCAGATTTCCAGGACGTCAAGCCTACCTGGCTTTCAATGCGCTGGGGCTGGATGTATGGACTGGCATTCTTTACGATCCCCAACCATTGCCAGCACTTCAGCTTCAGTTATTAATGGGTTGACTAACTTCACAAAGTACCATGTCCTTTTCACACCAGGATGCCCACTAGACCAATGAATTGTCTGTATCTGAGACACGTATTGTTCACAAGTTCTTGGGGTTCTGTCATTTTACGGATCTCATTTAACCATCGCTGTGGTATCCGAATAAGTTAGTCAGCCCTGTTATCATGAGACTTAACGAGCCCTACATCAATTGTCAGTGAATATTCCAAGGCCAAATCTTGAAGCGTGAAGAGGCGATGCCTAATTAACATTTCCAACACTGCTTTGGTGTGCACTCTTGTCTGTCCAGACAAGGTGTCAATCATCCACTGATATACACAAGCAGAGTCTGTTCGTAATGTATGATTTTGGCTTTCCACTGCAATGCAAGGTTGACACCTCACAGCACTGCATGAAGCTCAGCTAAATTCATGTTTGTCCTCATGCACTGCTCAGAGCCAGCTTGCATCTTTCACCACGAAACCATTGCTTTCCACAATCGTCCCTACGGCAATGGAACTAGCGTCCACCCACACTGTAACATCTTCTTCACATACACCAGTTAGCTTTCACCAGGTCTGAGCTGCTCTCAAACAAATGTCTTCAATCATCCATGCTAGAAGAGGGTCTCGCATTTCGTCAATCTAGTTGTCATCGTATTTGCCCTATGATTGAGTCCATTAAAATTATAACATCAGCATGAAGTATCCATCTCCTGAGGTATGATTTGTGTCAACCGTGCAGCTAACGCAGTTTGTGTCCATCGTGCAGCTAATGCAGCTTGCTCTGGAACTTCCGTGTAGTTCTTTAAAATGGCCCGAGTGCATGCCAGCACATGTGACATATCTAGGTTATCCATCTGAGAGGATGCACTTAACAAGTCTTTCGCATGTTCAGGCAATCCGGCAATGAATGCACATTGCAGGCATTGATCCGATATGCCAGCAAATAGGATCGCAAACCTACATAGTTCTGCAAAAAAAAAGTTGACTGTATTACCTGGTTGGAGGCAGTGTGCTGCAAACTGCTTCCATGCAGAGAAGGGATCCAAAGCAAACGCTGTGTACAGCATTTTTTTTATAGTCAAAATCTGCTCACTTTTCCTCACTTAATTGCTGGTACACGGCATATGCACCGCCCAACAATTGCATTGGAATGACGCACTCAGCTGACATCAGTTCAACTTTCTCCAACCACTCCACTATTGACTGTCCAGATTTACTGCCATCAAATGCTGGTATGAGCTTTGGGTTGAAGGCCATGATGGCTGAAATAGCTTGTTGCTTCACAAAAAAATAAAAAATATGTATATACAGCACAGCCTGGAACAAGTTCATCCACACAATCCCAAACAACACAGTTGAATTCACATAACACAATCTTGAACAACACCGTCGAATCAACACAATCCCAAACAATACAGTTGAATTGATACGCCACGAGACATGACCACAAATGCAGTAACACATGACAAGAGCAATCTTTTTTAACTGCCCCTGAATGACTTATTGGCTTGTTTTTTTATAACCGTTGGGCGAAACTCTATCATCGCTGTGGGCAGTATAGATGTGGCTCATTGGTAGACTTTTGGTTTGCAATCGAAAGGTTCCGGGTTCACTTTTTGCCGCCTGACTCATACACTGGCACACAATTCTTTTGTGCTTCTGTGCATGCTTCTCACATGGTGCATGATATTTTATGAAGAAATGCTTCTTTGATGACTGGTCCTCTATTTTTGTTTGTGCAGAACAGTTTCTACCAAACTACTCTGTCAAATTTTAGTCTACAGACTTGAAACTTGATATACAATATATAAAATGGTAGCCTTGAAATCCAGTGTAAATAAGTTCTTCTTGAGCCGTCCCCATAAATAATCAAATTCTATCCAATTTACACCATCAACGATTACCACACTACACTCATTCATTAACCCTATGCTCGAGTGGTTTTGGGCTTTGATAAGTGGTGACTCTCAAGTAAAAATTAATATTATATATATATATATATATATATTTGTATATATAGGGGATTTGGACCTCTGGAACAAATTCAATTTGATTTTTAGATGGTAAAAATAGCTGCTGAGAGGTAAAAGTTGAAAAAAAATTGGAATTTGGCAAGTGTAAGTTAACTAAATGTGTACCTTGTATGCATGCACACATCTACATTTCTATGTTTATGTTGGTTAATTTTTAAAGTTTTGATATCCAACTGTCCTTAGCTCAAATGGTAGTCAATAGCATTTGAAAACTAAATGTTTTGGGGTTAGGGTTAGGCTGAGGGCACTCAAGTCATATTTTTTATTTTTGTTTAACTTTTTAGATCACTACTATATATTGGGTACAATATAATAATCAATAGAGGAAATAGAAAGAAAGATAAAACGTTAGAAAGGAAGAAGAAAGAAAAATAAAATCCAACCAAATAGTGATGAAAAAAAACGAGGTAAAGCTCTAGCAATTTAGCAGAAATCGGAGTTTTTTCTTCTTAAAAAATGGGTTTTGACTAAAAAACAGAGAATTCACATCCATAAGAGGTTCTAGCAATTTAAGTGGAAATCCATTTGGTGCTTGTTCGGAATTAGCCCTATATTAAAAAACAAAGAAAATTTTATATGATGCATGTATCCTGTGATGAAATGAAAACATCATCTTCCAAAAATCATGCAAATTGATCAAGTATTTTTATTTTTATAAAGAAAATAAAATTTTGTGGCTAAATGAACAGAGACGATATCATGATGCCATTTTGAAAGCAAGCGAAATAACTTCAAGTAAGTCAAACTTGCAAGATTTTAGAAAGCCATTTTTAACATGGGGACATTTGAAAATCTCAAGTTTGCTTAAAAATAAAACTACTTGAACAATTTTTTGTGTGATTTTTGGAATATACTGTTTTCTTTTTATCATCAAAGCTGCCACGTCACAAAAAAGAAAATAATTGCAGTTTCAATTTTTTCCAGCATCTGAAGTAAACAATGACCACAAAAAATGAATTTCCCAACCTGGAGTCCCTAACCCCTGCATGAGTGTGCGGAAAGGAAAAAAAAAACCCAGACTACTTGTGCTAGTGATAATAAATAGGAGGATCATTCCAAAGGTAAAACTTCCTATTTTTCATTTTTTACCCCAAAAGGTTTAAGAGCTATGAAAATGGAATTGATACCATTAAAACGAGTTACCATTTTGTGCTCTAGTTACCACCATTCTCATGCACTTAGACAGGAATTCAATGATGCAGTTCTTCTTCTGACACATGTCCCTGACAGGGGTTGCTCCCTTAGCATTTCACACTGTCAATATCTGCAGCAAGAGATGAAACTTTCAGGTCGTGAATGTATGCGTTTAGTCGTGGTAGCAATGCAATTTGTAATCCTCTCCGATCCATTCAGGCGGAATAAAAATAGGAAGCATTACTTTTGGAATGCCTCTTGTAAAAATGCACAAAATAATTTTTAAAATGTTTACTTAATAAATTATCAATCTTGGAAAAAAAAATTAAAAATTTACAAAATATGTTCATCAAACAACATAAAAATTTTTTTAGATTATTTTCTTGTTTTGGCAGAGTTTTTTTTTTTTCAACAACTCCAATCAGTTTCAATTTTAAAAAGTCAAAATAAAGAAAAAGAAATTGAGTGCATATGTGGGGAGGAAAGAGACAGGAAGTCATTCTTTGATGAGACAAATGTCATCTAACTTTCTTACCCTCATCATGAATAATTTGAAGTCTTAGCTTTCACAGCAAAAATTAGCATGTTCAGTTTTTGGAGAGAATTGTCATTAAAGGGAAAAGGAAGGCAAGATAAGACAAAGAAAGGAAGAGGAAAGGGAAAGGTAGAAAGAAAGATAAAGCGTTAGAAAGGAAGAAAAAAGAAAAAGAAAATCCAACCAAATAGCAATGAAAAAACAAGGAGGTAAAGATTATTTAAAAAAAACTTTTTTGATTAAAAAGCATAGAATTCACATGAGAGGTTCTAGCAATTAAGTGGAAATCCATTTGCTGCTTGTTCAGAATTATCCTGATATTAAAAAACATAAGTAAAGAAAATGTTATATGATGCATGTACCTTGTGATGAAATGAAAACATCATATTCCAAAAATCGTGTAAATTGATCAAATAGTTTTATTTTTATAAAGAAAATCAAATTTTGAGGCTAAATGAACAGAGACGATATCATGATGCCATTTTGAAAGCAAGGGAAATAACTTCAAATAAGTCAAACTTGCAAGATTTTAGAAAGCCATTTTTAACATGGGGACTACTTAATGAATTTTTTGTGTGATTTTTGGAATATGATGTTTGCTTTTCATCACAGGTACACACATAATACAGATTTTTTTATTTTTGTTTTCATTTTTATTAATATAGGAGGGATTCTGGACAAGCACTATTCAAGTTTTTTCTTGATTAAAAAAAAAAAATGAAGAATTCTGCTATAAAACACAAAACTAAAAAAATCTATTTAGCAAATTGTAAAAAAAAAAAAAAAAAAATTCAATCCAATGTGATAAAATAATTACTTTTAGCAACATCGTAACTCGTGCTTCCCTTATTTTTTTCGGTGGTTACGCACTTATTGTACCGCACTGTTTTTAAATCGTATTTTTAAATTAAATTCAAATTTTAGAATATTTTTTTTTATTATTCTTATTTATGTTTTTTTATTATTACATTTTCACCCTAAACAAGTCACAGTGCAACTTTGATGTAGGGGGCCATTATCAGGGACATAATTTGTAGGGATTCTATGTAGGGAGTTGAGCAGCAAGATGTTTGTTTACATTACACTTGAACTTCAGTACAGTTGGGAAAGCAGGAACATGGAAGGGAGTGCCAAAGTCAAGCAGTTCTGGGGAAGAAAATATTAGAGTAGAAGGCTTTCTTACATCTAAGGATCTCACTGTGTAGGGGTGGAACTTTGCTGCTTGTTGGTGATATTTACGTAGAGGGGATAAAAGGATTGTAGTTCATCAGAGCATTCACCATTAAAATATTTGTAAAACAAGCAGAGGGATGAAACATTTCATCGATTAGAGCAAAGGTTGAAGCTTAGGTGACAGTTCAGGACCTATCAGGTTGGTGACTCTTTTGAACCCTGTCCAGGAAGCAGAAACTAGTAGCAGACGCACCAGCCCAAATGTGACAACAGCACTCTATACATGGGTGAATGGTGGCCTTGTGGAGGTACAGGATACTTTCAGGCGTAAATAACTTTCTAGCACGGTAGAGAGAGCCAACCTTCTTTGCAGCAGCCTTGGCAATGCTCTTGATGTATTCAATGTGAACGTTAAGCCGAGGAGTTTGAATGAAGTACTTTTAGGTAATGTATCCTTAACTATACACGGTGTTCAAAATTTACTGTTACGAGATTCTTTTATTTTCTATATTTAACAAATTATCTCTATTTTGTATGTTTTTCAGGTGTATAAATCTAAGCTATAACTGAAATTTTAGTTTTGATCAGAATGCCACAGGATTTACAAAAAAGAACCACCATTGTAGAGCTATTCAAATCTGGGAAGACATCACCTGACATAGCAAAGACCTTAAATATTAACAGAATGTTGGTCTGGCGGTCACTTAAATGGTTCAAATCAACTGGTGACATTGTTAATCAACCTGGTCAAGGTCGGCCTCATTCTGCCAGGACCCCAAAACTGGTAAAATTCACAAGAGAGAAGCTTAGGAGGAACCCAAGAAGATCCCTCAGAAATCTCGCTAAAAAGGGTAAAGTGTCAATCGAAACGATGTCTACGATTCTCCACACTGATCTCCAAACATCTGCGAACAAACACAAGAAGAAGCAACTGTTATCTGCAAGTTCTATCGAGAAACGTGCGCAAAGAGCTGAGCTCATCTTATCTCGCATTACTGCTAGCACACTTCTTAACTTGATTTTCAGAGACGAAAAGAAATTCAATGTCCAACAGCACGTTAACATCCAAAATGATCGGATTTGGTTGCGTAAAAGTGAAGTCGAGTTTTGGGTGGTTACTCTGAGGCAAGGTGCCGCCTCAGTGATGGTCTGGGCAACCGTAACAGAGACGGAAAGAAGTCTCCTCGTTTTTGTGGATGATGGCATCAAATTGAACCAGGAAAATTATCGCACATCCATTCTTGAGTCTGCATTGTTGCCCTGGGCACAAAAGCATTTCAAAAACAGGCGTCGGTCATTCCAGCAAGACTCTGCATCTGCTCATGGAGCGAAAAAGATGCAGGAATGGCTGACAGAGAATGTGCCTGCTTTCATCGCGAAGGAAGAATGGCCTCCATCATCTCCAGATCTGAACCTAGTGGACTTTGCAATCTGGTCAATCTTGGAGAGCAAAGTCTCAGCTATACACCACACCAGTTTGGATGCTCTGAAAAAGAAACTGACCAAGGAATGGGAGAAAATACCTAAACGAATCATTCGTGACTCCTGCAGAGCATTCTCCAAACGTTTGCAGCAAGTTGTGGATGCTAATGGAGGTGATATCGAGTAAAAAAGTTTTTATTTTCATGACCATATTATTATTTTAGACATTTCAATTATTGTCATTATAATTTTTTTGTTTATTAAATACAAGTAAAAACCTTTGTAACGGTTATTATTGAACACCCTGTATATGTTTGGAGGTTGAGAAGGTTTCCTGTAATTATTAAAGGAAACGAGCTTAGTCTTGGCAGCATTGAACGTTACGATCCATTTTTGACCTCATTCCACTAGACTGAAGGTCTTCATCTTGGGTTTTTGCCATTGCCTTGGATACGTTTGTTCATTTTCCTCTCACGCCTGTTATAGAGCATGGTGTTGTCAGCAAATATGCTCATCTATTATTAAATTGTTATTATTAAAAGTACAGAAATTATAAAACACCTCGTCTCCATGTTAAGAATGGCTTTCTAAATAATAACATTATTTCAACATGGTACAATACAATAAGTGCATAAGTACCTCTTGTCCTTTAGTCCTCACATTCCATGAGCAATGTTTCTGACAAATTGTTGTTTTCTGGGTCAGAATCTATCCATCTGCCACTTTATTAACTAATTTTTTAACCTTAAAGTTTTTTGGGTTTTTTTTAGCTCCTTACATCAAGTGGCTTCATGACTTGTCTGGAGCAATTTTCATAAAAAAAATAAAAAAGAACAGCTTTTCCGATTGTCCGTTCATTTTCATTTCTAACCAATTAAAAAAAAAATCATTCAAGTTTTTGTTCTTTAAAGGCCTTCTTCATTGCCAATCGTTTCTGCGACTTGCTCTTTTTCTTCTCATGCTTTGCGGTTTGCTCTGCTTTCTGCAACGCTGAGAAACTGTTTTCGCCGTGAAAGAAATCATCCAGCTTCTCCTGCAGGATGAGGCGAGCGCGTTTCCTGTTATCGTCCAAGGATCTCGTCTCATGACACTGAAAGCAGCAAAACAAGTTGGTAAAGCCAAAAACATTAATGACTTTTTTTTTCAACTTTTACGTATTATTGGAATTCCTCAGACGACTGTCCTCATCTTGAGTGTTATTTTTTACAATGTTTCGGCCGATGTAACCTCCGACCTTCTTCAGGTGTTATACATGAAAAGATTGAAAAGTCGGGTATAGGTGATTACATATGGAGGAAAAAGAGAAACCATCTACCCTTAAAGAATAAAGTAAAAATTATAGACAGAGAAGAATGGTAGAAAGTAAGATAACTCAAAGCCGCAGCATATATGATGGGAAGATAATTGATTACTAAGCAGACCTAGCATAGAGTTTAAAAATATGATAATCATTAATTACAAATAATCTAATATATAAAAGAATATATGCTTGTCTGTCTGTCTATCTGTCTCCATATTTTCAAACTCTATCTCCTCTGAAACTAAAAGTCGCAGAGCATTGCTAGGGGCCTAAAATGATTGGATTTTTTATGGACTGTTCTTTTATGAATCTTTAGCCGATTAAAATAGTTTTTAAGGGGTCAAAAATGGGTGAAAATTTTAAAAAATCATTATACATTTTGTACATTCATCTTAGTTTTAATTTTTAATTAGTTCATGTGCATGTCACGTTATTAGTGGTAACATCACCAGCTTTGAACGCTAGTTTTGTTTTCAGTTTCAATTCTAGCTGATGGCACCCAAATGCTTTTTTATTTTTTTTTTAACTTTTGAAATCACAACTCTATAATAATATATATGAAATCTGGAAAAATTTAAATATCTTATTTAAGCATATTTTATAACCGGGCAAAGCTGCCTCCTTCCCGCTAGTAATTATATATATATATATATATATATATATATATATATATATATATATATATGTAAGTAATAAATAGTATAATATATAGGGTGGCCACAAAGTCACGCACCGATATTAATATAATTTTTTTAATTTCTGGAGTCACATTAAGCAAATTGTTTATTCAACAAAGATTCGTGATTTGGATCATCTGAAGAGTCGTATTATTGATGCTTGTCTTCAAATTGATAGTGATGCTGATTTACTGAATCGTGTCTAGAGAAACTTTGAATTTCGTATTGGCTTGTGCATAGCTGCAAACGGCGAACATATCGAGCAATTGTAATCCTTGTAAAGAACTTTGAATTTGAATAAATGTTACTACTATAACTTTTTTAATTTTTTTAACTTTTTTAATTAACATTGGTGCGTGACTTTGTGGACACCCTGTATATTTTATAGAGTAATAATATATGGTAATAAATAGTGATATATAGCGATAACTAGTAAGATTGTACATCTAGAAACAAGAATAGGTTTAAGGCTCCTAAAATTCATACTAGAATTATTCACTAGGACCCATGGCATAGTGAATAAAGTATTTGGTAAATTTAGTTGTAAAGTTACTCTCTTCTGGAAATTGAAGGTTTAATTCTCAATTGCGAATTACTTAGGACATATACCCAGTAATAGTTGATGGAAGAAAAGCATGCTACCAAAAGAGTTTCACTTAGATTTGAATTTTACCAAGTACTTTATCTGTTATGTCATGGGTCCTTGTAGAACAAGAGTATGCTACCCCGTAGATTAAATAAAGAGTTCTGTTTAAAATTATGTACAAATTCCTGGGTTTAACAAGATACACCTGAAGAAGGTTGGAGGTTACATTGGCCGAAACGTTGTGCAAAAATACCCAAGATGAGAACAGTAGTCTAAATTATACAAGTTATTAATCCTCATCTCAAAAAAATTCAGAAACAAAACAAAGTTGTTTAGGAATAATACGGAAACCCATTTCACTGTGAATAATTTGCAACAAAACCTAGCATGCTACTGAAATGACATCAGATAATTAGTTTGCATTTGTTTTCAACAACATTCTTCGTGCTTTCTATGTTTTAGAGAGAAAAACTAAAAAATGATTTTTTACTTTCATGCATAAAAATGGTTAAATTTCTTTAAAGTTTGGACATTCACAGTCTAACTAATCAAACATATAAAATAGGGATCGATCCAGGAGGACAAGAAAAAAGAAGGGGATGAGGCACATACTCTCATTATTTTTTTACATTTTTCCAGCAATGATTTTTTTTTTTAGAAAAGTCAAAATTGTTTGGTAATTGCTACTCTTTTCTGTATCAATCTCTATTAATAAAATTATTGGATCAAATATTGTGTGTATGTGTTAATATGGATTTGTAGCATTCAAAAAATAGAAATTAATAATTTGTTTAAAAGTTAATAATTCACTTAACAAAATAAAAATTTATTAATAATTCATTTAAAATAGTTAATTAAAGAGAAAAACGTAACAAATTTTAATCTAAAAATCATATTTATGAGCATGAAGTGGCTTAATGGATTATTTTTTTTTAATTTGTGTGTTTGTACGTCCAATTAAAAGTCCGAACTAACCAAACACCCACAAAGTTTATATTTTCTTGATTGGCGTTGCCCTGGATGTACAACATCTAAACTTGAAGAAAAAATATTAAAATTTAAAGCAGCAATAGTAAATGAATTACAATGTTATTTTTTGCAACACATTAAAACAAAAGAAGAATGGGTTGGACAAAGGTGAAAGAGAGCGTTACGGAAAAGGACAGAATAATGGGTAATGGGGAAATAAAGAAAGATAAAGAGACGGCTAGAGGGAGAGAGGGGGAGGGAGATAAAAGTTACAATCTAAAAATATTGCATTTAGTTTTTCCATGGTCCCAGGCAATAATAGGTAGCCCTGCTTGTTTTCTGCAATATAAAAGGCAGTTGATTTTTTTTTTTTTAATTTTCTTATCACTTTGTTTCAAGCTGGGGATTGGCCATCCTACTGGATGCCAGACATTCACAAACTATCTCACATATTCCAACCGAGAGATCTTTTAAAGATTTTAACCATCCCTTTAAGTTCGATTGCTTAAATCTCTCTTCCACTTGGTTCACCAGGTTCATTTGTTAGTTTTTAAGATTCTTTTTCACAAGTTGCACCTTACTTCTTAAGATTCTCGTTTCTTTTCATACAAAAGGCCTTGGTGTTTTGTTATCGTTTCCCCCTCTCAGCCTTCTTTGAGCCCAGCATCATTAGGGACACTAACTTCTACTAAGGTTGCATCTTTCTCCTTCTTATTGCATATCACTATGTCAGGTTTAATAGCTCCGTTTTCTGCGTGCAGATTTGTATGTTCGACTAAAACTAAAAAAACGAAAAACAAACAAATTGCCTGGGATGTATAATATCTAAAATTTAGAAAAATATAATTATCATTTGACTGTAATTTGATGCAGATTTTGTCAGGGGTGTCAATTTTCTAGTCAGTATATGTACTAGATAAGGGGAAGTGACTCTGATTTTTATAATAAAGGAGTTTTGTTCTGTCAACTATAACTGGGTAGAAATCCTTAGCAATTCACAATTGTAGTTTTTTTGGGTGTGACCCTGGTAGAGAACTGAACCTTCAACCTCTAGGAGAGTATAACTTATAATTGAATTTTACCAAGTATTTTATCCACTGCAGCACAAATCCTTGCAGAATTTCATGCAGATTCATGAGTTCGCCAGAAAGAGTCTCGAAAAGTAAAAATTCAGAAACAAAAAAAGATGATGGCTGAAGGTTTTATCGATTGAAACGTGCGAATAAACTGGGAAAGATTTTATCGGTGATGTTGGTTTTAAAGTCAAATTATCTAATCATTAAAGGGTAATAAACTGATTTTTTAATGAAGGAGTTAATTCCCTTATAAAATTGTATATGTATGACGATAAAGAGAAATGAGCTGGGCAAAGTAGAAAGAGATGTTGAAGAAAGGGAGAGAGGCAGGAGAGTGGGGAAAGAAAGAGATAGAACATATTATTTTAATTCTTCGAACTGCTGTTCTCATCTTGAGTGTTATTATCCCAACGTTTCAGTCAATATAACGTCCGACCTTCTTCAGGTGTACATTGACCCAAAACGTTTTGAAAATGACACTCAAGATGACAATAGTAGTCTGAAGAATCCAAACAATACGAATAATCAATCCTTATCTCAAAAATTCAGAAACAAAAAAGATATAGAAGTTTTAATAATATGCTATACCTTTGCTTCGGGCAACACCGGATAGCCCTGCTGTTTATATGGAAGATTAAACAAATAATAATAATTCGTAGGTCGCGTAAGACCAGAAACACATGAGAAGTGATAATATAATTTTATTAATATAGAGAAGCAGTGTAGCTTTTCTGAATAAAGTGAGATATTTTGAAAGATTCCACAATCATTCCATTTATTTGTGCCCCTTCCTCCTGCAGATCCACCCCTTAGGAAAAAATTCCGAAGAAAAATAAAAACAAACAAAAAAAAGAGGGACAATTTACCTTGACGACAATCCCTGACGGTTTATGTTTGAGGACGCAGCAGTTTGAGGTTTTATTCACAGATTGCCCGCCTGGCCCGCTGCCTCGGACAAACGTTTCTTCTAATTCATGCTCATTGATTTCAGGAAACTGATAGCTTTTCCGCGAGATCGCTGCTATGGAAACCTGAATCGCTGTCCCCATTGAACACCATGGTTTTGACACGACTAACTTAGAACCTAGAGATGCCAAACGGCAGGGCAAGATGGAGGACACACTCCCGAGGTTATGCATTGAACAAAAGGGCCGTCTTCTCAAAGAAACCGCTGCCAAATCATGGAAGACACATTTCATAGATGTTGCAATTAAATTCATACGGAATGAAGGAACTTACCGGAAGTTGTTTTAGATCTGAAAAACATAAAAGAATAAATAAATTATTTAAGTTTCAGATTTAATTTATATAACAATTTTTTATTTTTTACAAAATTGAAATTTAATCATCAACATCATCACATTTAGTTTAACTTATCTGGAACTACCAGATCTGTCTGAAGATACTGGTTTCCTCATGCACCAAACATTGATGTCATTGTTTTTTCTTCTTTCCATTTGAAAAACTCAATCATGTTCTGCAAAGTCAAAAATTTTCTTCTACAAAACAACTAAACGAAACACCATGAATAATACAAATTACTCATCTCAATAGGAATTCCGATTAATTAAATAATTTACCATGAATAACTATTTGAAGATATAAAGAACTTGAAGCATAAAAACTCTTTTCTAAACTGACTGGACTCAACAGCAAATAACTTGAAAAAGGCCGATATGCCATAAAAAAAAACAACCAAACTAAATCAGCTTAACTGAACAACTGTTCTACTTGCTGACATTTTTTTTTTTTTACACGTCACCAATTATCAAGGCCCAGAAGCCACTCGGAGATAAGGGTTACTGCATGTACAGTAGTCAATGGGATAATATCGTAGTAATCGTTAGTAATGGAGATCTGATAAAGTATCTTACTTAAGAGGGTGGTTTTTCAGGAATTTGTTTATGTTGGACTTGAAGACATCCAAATTGTAGTCAGGTGGGAAACAGGTAAACGGGAGAGAGTTCCACAGGCGTGCACTTCTAAGAAAGAAGCTTTGCTCATGGAATCTACATTTTGATTTTGGCACAGATAAGGAGTGGGGAAAATTTTTGACAGTGGTTTCAGCTAGACGGGTGTTTCTCGTGAAAGACTGGCGAAGGGACCAGAGATTGGAGGTCAGACGAGTACTTGCTATGGAAATAACGATAAAACAAAGACAGGCTCGCAATGTCTCTTCTGTGGGAGAGAGGCTGCAAGAAAGAGAAAAGGGCATCCCCCACTAGGCCACAAAGTCTATTTTGTACTCTGTCAAGGAAGGATAGGCTGTTTTTAGCAGTTCCTGCCCAGATGTGGCAGCAGTACTCCATCCTTGGCTTTTATATAGATAGAGAATTGCATCAGTAGTGAGATATCTACTGGAGCGATAGAAAGATCCCATCATTTTCCCAGTGACCCTGGAAACAGACTTGATTTACGTGTTCCATTTCAGGTCAGGAGTAAAGGTCAATCCCAGAAGCTTATCAAAACATAGAGTCTCCCCTAGACGAGAGCCATCCATTTCAATTGATGCCAGATGGGGATCAGAGCGTTGATGATGTAAAGAGAGGAACTTGGTTTTAGATACATTAAAAGTAACCAGCCACCTCTTCCCCCACTGTACCACGCGATCAAGATTAGAGGAGAGAGAATCAGAGAGAACTTTATCATTCACGGCCTTTGATGTGTTGCCATAGATGGTCGTGTCATCAGCATAGATGTCAACGAATGATTTAAGTATGTGTTTTGAGAGATCATTGATGTAAATCAGGAAGAGAGTTGGGCCCAGCATGGACCCCTGAGGGACTCCAGCATTAATACTGTGGGCCTCTGACTTCTGTCCATCAACCACTACTCTTATGAGCCTATCAGGGAGAAATGATTTAATGATTGAGAAAACATTTCCAGTTATACTGTAGCTGGAAATCTTGTGAAGTAGGCCTTTATGCCATACCTTATCAAAGGCCTTTGATATGTCAAGAACAATTGCCCTAGTAAGGAAGCCTTTGTCGAGAGATGGGTGGAATAGATTTTAGAAATTAATTTTGGGGTATTTATATAGAATAAGAAATGTGTTATCGCTGGCATATTCCAGTATTAGGTAAATAGGCGGAAGGTGCTGAACAAAAAAATTTTTTTTTTTCTTTTGAAAACACTGGCAAATTTTTAAGCTGCTGAATGAAAACTTCCCGTTTTCGTTTTTACCGAAAAGATGTCCACCATTTAAAACACTAGCGAATAGTTAAAAATTAAGAGGGGGGGGGGACAACTATAGCCAAGTCTTTGGGTAGGATTGAAACTGCAATGCTCACCTGGAACCATAGAAATTCAACGTCTCTATCCACTGCGCCACGTTTCTTAATAAATAAACATGGATTTAAAGACCAAAAAATCCAATCTTGATCGCCCTTCAGGGTTCGTGGCACAGTAGATAGAAACGTTGAATCTGTATGGTTCCAGATGAGTATTATCTGAAGATAGCGGTTTCATTCCTACCCAAAGCCAGCCAGCGGTTTAGTTGGCCAAAACATGGTGAGACGACAACAACTATGGAAGGCAGTAATTGTTGAGGATGCAGTAAGGAGATTCAGAGTTCCTATCCCGTGGTGATAACCACCTGACAAAGGCCAGAGGAATAGTTGGCTGAAACATTGTGAATCAACAACTTAAAGATGAGGATAAGTCCGTAATAAATTAATAAAATTATTATTGTGATTTAAAAAGTTAAAAAAAAAAAATGAAAGTATTTTGGTGTCATCAGCTAGAATCGAAACCAAAATTGTTGCATTCAAAGCTGGTGACGTTACCACAGTACCAACGTGACACGCATATGAACTGATTAAAAATTAAAAATAAACTAAGGTGAACGTACAAAATGTAATCTGATTTTTTTCAATTTTGACTCGTTTTTGACCCCTTAAAAACTATTTTAACTGGCTGAAGACTCATAAAAGAATGGTTTGTAAAAACTTCAATCATTTGAGGCTCCTAATGCCACTCTGTGACTTTTAGTTTCGGAGGAGATAAAGTTTGAAAATATGGAGACAGACAGACATATAGCCGTTTATATATTAGATTAGTAAATGAAGAACCATTCTGAGTTAAAGTCTAGTCAGTATTATGCATGTAATATTAAGAAAAACATACTTGAAATGTGTACACATGATATAATAACTTCCGTTAGAAAAAACAATAGGGTTTTCATACTAACAATTATGAACAACTTCAAGAACCATGTAAACAAATAAACTCATATATGAAGACGGAGGCTTATACAAGACAGTTTTAGTCTTCCTGTCCTTCAATCCACTCCAATTCTTAATAAGGAAAGTAGTGGAGTTAGGTAAATAAGATATCCTATCTCTGCCTAGGTCTTTATTTATCCCAGGATTAATACTAGAATTGTTTACACTAGTAGGACATGTGGAAATTTCACGGAAAGAGAAACATACTTAATCCACAAATATGTTTTCATAAAGCCGATATTTTTGTAGATAGCGCAAAATATTTTGTTTCTTGGACAAATATAAAAACAATAACATGCAGATATGAGCTTATTAATATTTCTTTGAAAATAATGTCCATTGTATTTTAAATATAGAAGTGATCAAAATGAAATTAATTAATAAGTACTAATAAATAATAAGAAAGAAATATTGTGCTCCATAGTTCAATACAAATAATAAAATCACACTGTAAATTTACTCTTTTAGTCCGGCACCTCTTGGCAGACATTCTTTTTTGTTTTGCCCCCCCTTTTTTTTTTTTAAATATTTGTTTTTTTTTACATGTTTCGTTGACTTCCTTTTAAGGTGGAGAACTGCTGTACATCGGAATTGTATGAGTTCCTTTTTTTTTTTTCTCTTTTAACTACACCAATACAACAATGATCATTTATTATTATAAAGATATTTGAAAATGAGGTTACATCAAAGGGAGATCACTCATATTCTTATCCAGGGTTGCCAGATTGGCCTTTTTAAAGTCAAATTTCTTTAGAAAGTGTATTTGGCCTTTTTTCAAAGCATAACGTATGAATTAATTAAGAAAGGAACAAGCAGAATATTATGTAGATAAATAAATACAATTAACACTTGAAGATTTTCATGATGTTGTTTTAAAAAAAAAAAAAAAAGATAATAATGCGATTTGGATGTTTCCCAGCTACCGGACTTCAGCTATGTACAGAAATCATATAAAGATCTCACCCAAGAAAGATGAAGAAGGCAATCCAGCAAAGAGATGGGCCAGCCAGATAAGGTTGAGATTGGTATGGCGCTGCTGAGAACTGAAAAAACTGTTCAAAGACTATGATACGTGGTGGAATCTTGTTTTAAGCATATGGTAAAGCATTCTGAAGCATGGGCATGAGTCAATTAAGTAATGGCCGTAGTAGTTTTTTTTTTTTTACAGCGGAAAAAAAAAATGTTATGACAGAGAGCAAAAGCAGTCATTTTTAGACCATGAGGAGTATCTTGTAACGTGTTGCTTTTTCATTGGCCGACAACACCTGGTATATGTGAAATACTGAATTGTCTCCCATAGTGTGTACCTCCCTCCTCTTCGTCTAGAAATCCAAACATGGCTGCTTTTGCTCGCTGTCATAATAATTGTTTTTCCGTTGTAAAAAAAAAAAAAAAAAAACAACAACAAAAAAATTGATCAAATTAAGTGAAATTTTTTTATGAAAACTTAATTCCATAACGGGTCCATATAATATAATTTTTTTTTCAATATTTCTCATTTTTTAATGTCTAAACAAGTACCACATTTAATTTATTTTACCCATACAAAACTAAAGAAATGCACAATTAAAATGTGTAAACATTTTAATCGTGTAAGAATCAAGATGGCTGACACCTGCAATTTCGTAAGCATGAAGCTTTAATAATTACAAGAAACCTTCTCAACCACCAACAGCTATGGCTAAAGGTACATTACTTTAAAGTACTTCGTTTAAACTCCCCGGCTTAACGTTCACAGGGAACATGAGTTGTAACAAATACATCAAGAATATAGAAAGTCTGCTGCAAAGAAGGTGAGCTCTCTCTATCATGCTAAAAAGTTACTTACGCCTGAAATTATCCTGTACCTCTACAAGGCCACCATTCACTCATGTACGGACTATTGTTGTCACATTTGGGCTGATGCATTTGCTACTAGTCTCTCACTCCTGGACAGGGTTCAAAAGAGAGTCACCAACATGATAAGACCTGAACTGTCATCTAAGCTTCAACCCCTGTCCCAGCGATGAAATGTTGTATCTCTTGGCCTGTTTTATAAGTATTTTAATGGTGGATGGTCCGACAAACTACAAGCCCTTGTGCCCCCTCGATGTAAATACTCCCGACAAACAGCAAAGTCTCATCCCTACACAGTAGAAATTCCTAGATGTAAGAAAGCCTTCTACTCCAATAGTTTCTGCTCCAAAACTAATGGACTTTGGAACTCCCTTCCAGGTTCCTGTTTCCCCAACTGTACTGACATGCAGAAGTTCAAGTATAATGTAAACAGACATCTTGCTGCTCAACTCACTACATAGTACCCCTGCAACTTATGTCCCTGATAGTAGCCCCCTACATCAAAGTGCATTGTGCCTTGTTTGGGGGTGAAAATGTTATTAAAAAAAAAATAAAATAAAAAAAAAATAAATAAAAAGAAAAACTGAAACAACCTTGACTAGCGATCTAAAATCAAGGTCGTGAAATGGAACGAAATGCAATAACGTTTAAGAAACATGTTGAATATCTAATTTTCCCCACATCACCCGCAAACCTTATTTAGCGACATTACCCGAGTAACTTTGTGGAAATCACGGGTTGATAAATTCAGAAATACCCACAGTTCCCCACGTAGGATGTCCCTATAAATGTGGTCGCTAATTCACAGTACTACCTTTACAGCTCAGTGGCAAAAACAAAAAAAAAAAAAATGCTTCGAACAAGTAAAAAATAAAAACAAGCCGCGCATACGTGGTCCCCCTCTTGTGCTGCATGTGAGATGACGCCACAAAAAATAGTGAAGAAATGATGAATGTGAGAAGTGTGAAGGCCCAACGTTGCCTTCACATTTTTGCTAGTTTCAGAAAAATTTAATGGATGGAGCAAATGTTATGGGGTAAAAAGTGTCATTTTTTTGCAATTTTGGGGCATTTGTGACTCCTTATGAGCTTCTGGGAACGTTGAATTCCAGTAAAAACGGATAAACGATGCAATTTCACGTCTTAAGATATGTATATTTGAATTCAGCACCACGGAAAACTACTATATAGATATACATATCAAGTTCTTGAGTAATATGAAAAAAGGGTGCTAGTGCTAGTAATAGATAAAAAACACCCTCTCCTCCCCATGTTAAGAATGGCTTTTTAAATAATGACGTTATTATTTACGTCCGGATCACTCTCTGCACTAGTACCGAAAAAAGAGCTCCACAAAGGCTTTTTTTTTTAGCCCTAAAGTCCTAGAGGGATGCAAACCAGAATTTTGTTTGTCAGGGTCACCTATACTGAATTTATATTAAGAACAATAGCCTCCACATTTTGACCAGGTTTCAGGAAAATCTAATGAATGGATCAAACGCTATGGGGCAAAAAGTGTCATTTTGGGCCATTTTTAATCTCTTTTGATCCCCTGGGGACGCCGAATCCCAATGTAAATGGATAACAGTGCAGTTTCAGGCCTTAACACATGTATATTTGAGTTGAGCACTGTGAAAAACCACGATATTGTCAGACATATCAAGTTTTTGTTAAGAAATATGAAAAAAAAGAGCCACAAAAAGAGGCGTTTTTAGCACTGAAAGTCCCCAGGGATGCGAACCAGAATTTTTTCAGGGTCACTCATACTGGATTTATATTAAGAACAATGAACTCCACATTTTGACCAAATAAAAAAAAAAAATCTAATGGATGGATCAAAAGTTATGAGGCAAAATGTGTCATTTTTTTTAATCTCTTTTGAGCCCCTGGGGGTGCAACGGGAATTTTTTCAGTGCACATTTATTTAATGAAATACAATTTGTGGCAAAGCTTCAGGAAAAACTAATGGACAGTTATGTGGCAATAGTCAGGACTAACGGACAGTCGGACACCACTGAAAACATAGGACCCTGGTCCCTCTTCGATAAATCGGGTGACCAAAAAAAGAAAGAAAAAAGCACCATAAGAAGATAAGAGGTTACATCGGCCGAAACGTAAAAAAATATATAGCAATCAAGACAAGAATCCGTGCAGCGTGCACTTCACGAACTTGGCTATTTTTCGATATAATTTTCAAGTTAAATTCAATTTACCAAACTGAATTTGGCAATTCGCCATATATCTCGAGATGGTCCTCAATACAGACAACTTCTTAGAATACTACAACTACTAATAATAGTTCGTCTAAGAATGTGATAAATTCCTTCAGTTAAAATATCTGTCGGAAGATGTTTCGTCGGGAACGCCAAATAAGCTATCACCGTCTAGAAAACAGAAGTAAAATGTCTCGAGATATATGCCGGATTGCTTGATAATGTAATTATTTCAGCACGGTCCGTAAATTGCACAGATAAAAAAAAAAAAATAATAATAATAAAAAGCAACAATTTGCAAAAGAAAAAAAATGCAACCATAATAAATATATCAGAAGAGTTTTCTTTTTTGTTGTTGTTTTATGAACCTGGGTTTCATTTTGTGTGATTGCCTTTCGACTGTTGTCGGAACTCGTTACCGGGTTTTACTGAGCCAATAACAACAGACATGGGGGTTGATCTGTAAAGGCACGTTTTTAATCTTATTCACAGATTCTGTATTTCTGCCCCCCCCTCCCCCAAAAAACAACACATTTTTTTTCCCGTGAATATTTCATTTATCACAAATTTTCGTTTTCTTTTTTAAAATTTTCATCGACATTTTTTTTTTTTTTTCATTTCATTTCATTATCGGTTGACTTACGTAAGTTTTTAACAAGCAAAAAAAGAGTTGATGAAGATTTCGGGTTTCTCATAAAAAAAAATCACGTCATTTGATGGAATTTTTTTTTCTCTCTTTTTAATTCTGGAAATCAGATATTTTTTTAAATATAATTTTTTTTTTAAGTTATCGCTTTATCACCGGTGTTTTGCAGTGTTCTTTAAAACATTTGGCGTTAGGAGACTAAAAGCAAAGGACGAAATCAAGATGGCCACAGAAACCTTAAAGGGAGATAATTCTGCAAATAACATCAAGGGAGGTAACTCTGACAATTTTATCATTGATTAGGTATTTATTTCTTTCCCACAATGAGAAATTGGACACAAAGATTGGAATTGAAAAGTCAATGCACCGGACGAGGAACATTCTGACTCGCAAAAAATTTCTGGGCAGGCCATCGGCATTTTTTGATAAAGGCAGCTTAGGCGATTACCAATAAACTCACCTCATCTCAAAGAGAGAAGGCAAGACCTGGGAGGGTGGACGCCTAGAACTACACACAGCACCTAATCATCAGGGGGGAAAAAGATTATTTTAAAGATGACTCAGATGCTATTAGCAATAAATTATTTATTTAAAACTAGACCACTGATGACCTGTTGAGTGAGTATTTGTCATTTATGCTTGGAGGATGAGCCTTGGCAATTGTTATCAAAACTTCCCCACTAAGTTACACAAATTATATTTGATTAAAAGGTACTAATAAAAAGTCACTGCTCATTTGTTTTAATCACTTCTGCCAGATCCGGAGTAATAAAAAACCTCCAAAAAACTAGCGAGACCTGTGGAAATTCCACAGTGGAATCTTTCTTATGTAATATATTGTTGCTGGGCATTCATGACTGCATTGGTTCTTTGGCGCCATCTTTATTACTAAGAATTATTCAACACTCGAGATCGTGACAGCATTGATTCTTTGCCAATTTGATTTACTGCCGCCATCTTTGTTAAACATAATGTCTCAACACTTAACACACACACATACACACACACACACACATACAAAGTGATTTTTATAGTAGAGACAGAGATAGAGATTCTCCTTGTTCCTCGCTGAACTAGTTCATACGTGACGCTTTGCAAAAGGCCAAGTACAAGTTTGGAAGGCTAAACTGCTTCAAAAAAGGCCAAATTCATGAAATTTGTCTTTAAAAAATATCCTGCTCCTGATCTGGCAACCCTGGACAAGATTGATGTAGCCTCGTTTTCGAATATCATTATAATAATATTATTATAATGATATTCGAATATAATAATATTATTAGAATGATATTCGAATATGATAATATTATTAGAATGATATTCGAAAATAATATTATAATAATAATAATAATAATAATAATAATAATAATAATAATAATAATAGAAAATAATATTATTATAATAATATTATTATTATAATGATATTCGAATATAATAATATTATTATAATAATATTATAAGAATGATATTCGAAAACAATCATTAATATAATGGTGTGTGAAACAAACATGCAGAGGTTTTTCACCAAAGAAAGAAGTCAGCAAAATTTTACATAAAAAAATGGAACATTTGAAAGAAACAGGGAAAAAAACAAAAAAACAAAAGGAAAATATTGTCTGCCAAGAGGTGCTGGACTGAAGGAGTAAATTAAAGATTGTTTCTTACAATGTGATTTTATTATTATTTGTATTGAACTATGTAGCACAATATTACTTTCTTATTATTTATTAGTACTTATCAATTTATTTCACTTAAGTCAGTTCTATATTTAAAATGCAATGGACATTATTTTCATAGAATTGTTAATAAATTCATATTTGCTGCATGTTACTAGTTTTTATGCCCCCCCCAATTTTGTACGCGATTCAGGAAAAATGAGCTTCATGAAAACATAATTGTTGATTCAATATATTTCTCATTTTGTGCAATTTCCATGGGTCATACTAGTTGTAAATATTTAAGTTTTATTATATAAAAAAAATGTTTATTTTCCCAGTTCCCCACATTATATATATATATATATATATATATATATATATATATATATTACAATAGAAAAATGCGAACATGAAAAGTAATATGATTTAATATGGTATCTTTTAAACCTCAGTCTTTCAGACGACAAATATCGAAAAATTGGCTCAAAACATTAATTCCTTCACCCTCAACTGAGCAGTTTTCTACAAGGAGGGGTCGCGTTTTGCATCAACATTTCTGCAAAGTCATCGTCTCGGTTGGATTGACTACGCTTAATTTCAACGTTCAGGACTTCCGGTCGTGCCATGGAGACATCAACTAAAACGTCACGTTTTTTTTTAACCTTTTTTTCTCCTTCACGTTATGGGATCGAGCCTGCCTGCCTACTACCACTTTTTTTTTTAACAACACCCGGGCAACGCCAGGCACACCCGCTACTATTGTTTTGATTTAACCCCCCCCCACATACACACACACATCCCACCTCGGGTTCCTTACTACACTACCTGCTAACACCCGGGCAACGCCGGGTACCTCCACTAGTATTATATATATATATATAGAGAGAGAATTGGCTCTGCAATAATAAATACGAAATCCATATGAATTAAAATATATTTTATGATTAGGCAAGGCTGGTCGCCTCCTGCTAGTACATTAATAAATCTACACTCCTTGTTTAATTCTGGTTTTGTAAAATACGTGACACGTGACCACACGCACTCATCCATGGAAAGAATTTGCTATGGGATGATTCTTTAGTAGTGTGCTTGGGAGTGGGGAGAGGTGTGTGTGTGTGTGTGTGTGTGTGTGTGTGTGTGTGTGAGAGAGAGGGAGAGAAAGAGAGAGAAAGAGCGAAGAAAAGAGGGAATATATGGGAGGGGCAAGCTTGAAAGCAACCGAGGAGACATTTGCAGCAGTCACGGTCACCCGTAAATCTGCATGCCATCCTTGTGTTAGCCTCAATGTGAGGAAATTATGCACAACGAGTTACCACGTATCAAGGTCTAAAACCACTTAAGGATAAAAATCAATGAGATGTTATGAGTGATAGTTTAAAGATGAAGACTGTAATGAGAGGGTTAAAAATAATGGATCCGAGCTACGTATTGGGGCGTATTGATTGTGTATGGGGACGATTCATAGCAAGGTATTTGTTGACGTTGGATTAACTATGTTGTAGTTTGCAAGGAAGCAGTTTCACAGTAATGTGTTCCACATACGGGAATCCTTTGAAAAGAAGCTATGTTCATGTAATTTTCAGCCTGACGCCCACTATCCGTAGGAAGAAATGAGAACACTCGGACCAAGAGAAGGAAATACGTAATAAAATAATAAAATAATAAATAATAATGAACTAATCAGTCCTTGAAACAGTTCCTGTAAATTTATTAGAATGACCAACAAAACAAAAAGGCAAACTTGACAAACAAGTCCTATGTTGAAACATGGACGTCAAAATGTCACATGACTTGGGTTTATGTAAAATGCGACTTCGGAAAATGACTGATAGCAAAACGAAATACGTTTTCATAGCTTTTGCGTTTGGTTTCAATTTTTACATATTTTTTTGTTGTTTGTTGTCTTTTTTTTTTAAACTAAAACTCAACAACTTTTTCTTTAACTTTTCCCCTGATTTTTTATTTGTTTATTTATTTATTATTGGCTCACATGGAGCTATGGTGTTCTCTGGAAGCTGAGTGAGAACAAGTCTCCCCAGACGTCCAGCTCTCTCCACCTCCTTCGATAGCATTTGCAAATAAATTTGCGTTATCGCAACAGCCTCTTACCATTGATTTCTCGCTGGCAGTGGCCATTGGTCTATACTGAAATTTGTGTGGAACTAAGCCTCTCCAAGGTTGGTTCATTTTTTTCCTCTGTATTGGGGAACTTGTATCCGGCTTGGCACTTTCTCAGTATATTGCTCAGGGGCATCATGGCTATGATGAACAGTAATGGTGATAATGAATCTCCTTGGAAGATGCGTCTTTGTATGTTAATTTCTGTTATATGTTGTCCATCAGATGTCAATTCCAGTCTCCATGTTTTCATTGCATTTTCTATTACGTTGGTGATCCCGCTTGGTATTTTATACATTTTTAGGCATTTTATTATCCATGCTTGGGGGATCCTGTCGTACACTTTTTTGTAGTCGATCCATGCCATGGCTAAATTCTTTCTCCTCCTTTTTACCTCCTTTAGGATATTTTGATCTATATATAGCAGGTCATGTGTTCCTCTTTTTCTTTTCGGCATCCTTTCTGCTCCTCGGGGATGAGTCCACATTTGTTCCTTCAGTTATGCTGTCAATATTATTATTATTATTATTATTATTATTGTTATTGTTATTATTGTTGTTGTTGTTGCTGCTACTGCTGCTGTTAATGGTTTAATTTATTTCTATTTTGACTTATTCTTTCTTTTCAGTAATTTCTTCATATCATGAAAACTACTTATTTGCCCCAAATTTAAACGTAATATTCATTTTCAGCACCACCGAAAACCATTAAAAGTCGTCATTTTAAAGTTTTGGGGGGAGTTGGAAAGAAACTTGACATGACCAAACAAAGTAAAAAATGTTTTTTTGTGGCCTAAATACGTTTAAGCAGTCTTTATAAATAATATGAAGGAAGAAATTTTGAAAACAATAAATTTAACATTTTAGCATGGGGGATTACTTTTCTTTATAAATTTAACGTAAAATGAGCACCTACTTTTTGGCCACAAAGCGTTCAACCAGACATGTCATCTCTAGCAATTTTTCAAGTTTGGCAATCGAGGGGGGGGGGGGGAGCAAAACATGACAAATACAAAAATTTTTAGCTTTTTTTGTGGTGGGGAGGGGGAATTACATTTGAAACATAAAATAACGATAAATTTAATTAATTTTTATGAAACCATTTCACCTAATAGAACGAACCCCAAAATATGACAAATTCAATTGGGGGGGGGCAGTGGAGGATTACATTAGAAATATAAAATGACGAAAAATGTCATTTAATTGTTTTTGGAATTAATATATTGTAGATCTTTTTTTTTTTTGCGATCGCACGGGAATTCACTGCTATTTTTATTGAAACAAAAGTTGTAATGATTTATTTTTAATTATCTTTTCTTTCAGGGGAGGGGGTCTTTCCAGTGCTCAATATCCAGAGAATAGTTTCTTCTCTTTGTATCCCTTCTGCCGAAATATCTGGTGGAAAGGATATCACATACTTCTTTTTTTTTGGCGATTACATTTACATGTTTTCATCCGTTCTTTTATTTTTGTTGTGGAAGTATCCACGTTGCCCTTGATGAAAATGATTAGTATACCGGTGTGTTTCAAACAGAACTTCATGTCAACCCAGGCAATGCTAGGTACCCATGCTAGTAAATAAAAAAATAAATATACAATAAATAAATGTTGCTAAAAACAAATTAAGTTACTATTCTACAAACCTGGATAAATCTTTTTGTGTTTTAACTTATTTTAAAAGGTTTTTATTTATTTAATTTTTTAAAAAATTAATTCGTTTTAACTCGACAGGTTTTGCACTACTTTTATTTTTAAGTAAAAAACACTTTAAAATAAGTTAAAACACACAAATCACTTATCTTGGTAAATAGAAAACTAACTAATTTTGCCTATTGGCAACATTTAATGTATATATATATATATATATATATATATATATATAAAATAAAATAAAAATTACAATTAAATTTACCAAAATGATCCAAGATGGTAAAATTAAAGTACATTATAAATATTAAAGAATTAATATTTATAAAGTTATCTCAGCCAGGTGTAAAAGCTGGATAAAACCAAATAGAAGATAGAGCTTATAATATGAGCAAACAGTTAATAAAACATGTTAAAAAACACTTTGAAAAAGAGTTAAAAACATATTTAATCTGAAAAGAAAACACTAAATAAGTGGATAATCCTTAATCCGCGGAGTTTCGAACAAATACTTTCCTTCTCATCAGAGGGTAGGAATTAGCAAAATGCGCGATCGGATTTTGCATGCAAAAGTATTTGATGAAACAACAAGTAAGTCAAAGATCTTACTTGATAACAAAAAAGTGAAGCAGAGGGAATATGGTGAAGAAAAAGGTGATTACACGTGAATGGATAGTCTGGTGGAAGATAAATAATCCAGTGACGGTAAAATCCAAATATATAACTTCAAGAAAGTTAATTGAATTTCCATTTGCACAAGTAAAATCCAAGGAAATCCCGTAATTGGAAGATGGTCCAAAATAATCCAAAGGCAGAAATCCATGAAAAAATTCACAAAAATGTGTATAAGGGAAAAAAGGGGAAAAAATTCCAATAATATTAATAAAAGAAAAATAAGATATGCTTTTCACTATATCAAATTTTCAAAGTGTTTTTTTTAACATGTTTTATTAACTGTTTGCTCGTATATATATATATACACTTTATACGTTGTGACAATAACAACCAAGATGAGGAAGTCAGTCAGACAATCTCAATCAATGAAAACACCTCATCTCCAAAATACAGACAATTACTATATATATACTTATTTATTTATTTTCAGGCCTCACTTTTTTTGTTTTGTTGGATATTCTAAGAAATGTCCTCGATCCTCTGTAAAGTTGCAGGTGCATATCCAGAATCTCCCCAACCTGCCCCATGAAAAAACAAGAATAAAACAAGCTGTATGATGTATGTATCCGTGACGAAAAGAAAATATCGTACACCAAAAATCACGTAATTTGATCAGGTAGTTTTATTTTTGAATAATAAAATTCTTTTTAAGTGATTTTGAGTTTTTCCAATGCCCCTCCCGATCCATGTTAAGAATGGCTTTCTAAAATCTCGATTTGGAGTTATCTTCCCTTGATTCTTCAGAATGTTTTCAAGATAGCGTCGTCGCATGATTGTCGCTGGGTTAAATTTCTACTTTCTTTCCACCTTCAATCACCCTTAAAATAATGACTTTATGTTTTCGGGCATGCTGAAAACGAATATCGCACTTAAATTTGGCACAAACAAATAATTTCCTGATATTCAGCAATGTAATTCCTTATGTTATCGCTGGTGGCCATTTTGTACGCGTGTGTGTCAACAATTTGCGTGCGCTTGCGGCAACTTAGCCATAAAATTTGATATTTTATTAAAAAAAATAAAATTACTTGATCAATTGACATGATTTTTGATTTACGATATTTTCTTTCCGTCACGGGTGCGTATACCATAAAGCTTTTACTTTATATTTTTGTTTTTCAATAAGGCGGGGTGAGTCTGGACAAGGAGCAAGTTGCCGTATCGCAAAAAGCATAACCTTCAATAAACGCATTAAACTTTTTTTTTTTTTACCGCCCTGTATACTTTAAACATTCTGAAACTGATTTCAAGTTTTCTGTTTTTGTGTGTATGCGTGTTTTTTTTTAATTTTTATTTTTTAGATTGTATTCATAGCTTTCTCTTTCGACACATGAGCAGTAAAATGGCTGCTTTTGGCTCTCACTAGTTCTTAGGATTTCATTCGTTGAAATAAAAAAAAAAACAGTAAAAAAAAGGAAGTCCGAGTGGCAATCCGCCGCCCAGACTTAGGGTTAATGATAGGATAATTCACTTTTTTGTATATATATCTTTGCAGTCTAAAATTATCGGGTGATTTTTTCCCCCTCGTCTCCCAAAATAAACAGAGCTTACACCATTCCTATAATGGACTGTTCCCTGTTGATTGCTATTTAATACTCCTCTGGAATGCTGACTTTTCAATCCCATTTTTTGACCCTTGTGTCATATTTCTCGGAAGAGGAAATAAATAAATATCCAGTTAACCAAAGCTAAACGATCACCGCCCAGTCTCTCTCTCTCTCTCTCTCTCTCTCTCTCTCTCTCTCTCTCTCTCTCTCTCTCATATATAAATGACCTTGTATGTGTGTATGTGTATGTGTGTATGTGTGGTACAGTCTCTACTAAACTACTCTGCCAATTTTTGATTTGCATACATAAAACTTGATATATACTGAATTCGGACATGTGGAACAAATTCGATTTGGTTTTTAGCCGGTAAAAATAGCTACTAAGGGGTCAAAAGTGAAAAAAAAATTGGAATTTGGCAGGCATAAGTTAACTAAACGTGTATATTCTACGTATGCGCAAATATATTTATATGCTTAAGAACGTTATTTTTTTTAAGTTTTGATATGCATATGGACTTATCGCAGATGGTAAGGCTGGAGAGTTATATGTTTTGGTTTCGATTCTAGCTGATACCACCCAAGTCATTTTTTTTTTTAATCTTTTGAAATCATTACTATATATTAGGTACAATATAATAATCAATAGAAAATTGGCTCTGTAATAATAAATACGAAATCTTCATAAATTAAAATATATTGAGGCATAGTTTTAGTTTATGACCGGGCAGCGCCGGGAGGCATGCCAGTTATCTCTAGGTCCTTTAAATGCTTGAATCTCTGCCTAAACCTACATGTAGATTTCATGAACAAAGTTTCTTTCTTAGAACCGCACGCCTGTGGAAATGTCTTCCGTTTTCCTGCTTTCCAGCTGACTACAATATGGCCGTCTTTAAGTTCAATGCAAACAAGTTCTTGATGAGCCGTTCCACTTAAGTTAACAAATTTACCGAATCTTAACTACTAACAATTATTATGATTCTGATACTGTACACTTTTAACCTTTATCCTCGAGTGGCTTGTGGGCCTTGATAAGTGGTGACTCCTATGTAAACAAGGCCGATAGCCATTAGTCGCGTGCTCTCATGTAATGAATGAATGCGTGAATGTAGGATTGACATGAAATTCTTAAAGATAAACTAAAATGACCGAAAAATGGGCTGAAATGACTTAAATAAAAAAAAAAGTAAATGACTTAGAATGACTTTAATGAACTTAAGGATGAATTGAATAATCTTAAGAATGACTTGAATGCTTAAAAAATAACTGGAATCCTTCAAAAACAACTTGAATGATCTGGAGAATGACTTTAATGACTTTGAGACTGACTGGTTGTAAAGTGGGTGATCATTTTACATTAAATTAATAGAGAAAAGTGATCCCCAACTTTATATCACAAAGTTACAAACATAAGTACAGCATGTAGTAAGAACAGATACTACACTTTGAGATATTAAATCTTTTATTCATGTTAAAAATACAGTGAAAATCAACAATGAACAAAAAACTTAGGCACATGGCCAACTCAAAAGGGGGGATTGTGGAGGTCGTTGGTCATCCTTGTCACTCCAGAACTAAACAAAATCAAAAGTTTCTCCCAGCTAGTATCTTCTTTCACCATAATACCGCATTCACCCTTTCGTACTGAGGGACGTCCTACTTAACTCCCAATTTTAAAAAATTTTTTTATTGACGTGTAAAAAACAAAAAAGATGATAAAAAGATAACAATAATTCATTTGTGTTGAGGGCGGGGGGGGGGGAGAGAAAAAACAAAAGGTGATTAGTAGGACCCTCCCAACTCCGTCTAGTTGATAGACTGCCCGTCTCACTAGGTTTGTAAAAGGAACCTCGCTTCTGCGGGTCAGTCTCTAAGTGGGGATGCCCTCTAGATGCGGGTGAATGGAGAAAAGAAAAATTTGTGGGTAAGGGATGGGGGTTAGTTTGTATTTCTTTCTCTCCAAGATGGGTGAAATTTAGAGGAAGGGGTGAAAACAAAAATTGCAAGTAGGAGGGGGTGGGGATCTTGGAGGCTTCCTAATCGGGGAGAGATGGAACACACACTCAGCTAGCTGAGAGGCTAATTGTTTAATTTTACTTTACGGAACTGCACATTCCACACCCAGGCGGGGAATACGTATTCAAATTTGGCTCCTCTTCGTACACACAGACTTGCTACATGTATCCATCTTCTGTCAAATGCTGCACGATGCAGCCTTCTTCTATCACATCTGATCTTCACCCGTAGTTGTTATTTAAAGAAAGCAATCAGATCCTGATCAGAAAAAGACAACACCCCCCCCAGCAACCTTGCAGACGCGACGTCCAAATCACCATTCTCGCCACGGCCAGGATCGTAACGTAGACCATTTGTCTTTCCCGGTCCCACGGCAGCCTCACATTGTCCACGACATTGGATACGGTAATTGGGCAAGGATGCTCAGGATTGATGCGAGCCGTCACCTCGCTGACATACGACCAGTACCGGCGGAGTTTGTGGCAATTGAAGAAAGCGTGATCAGTCGTTTCTACGGCCGTTGTCCCACAATGGGGACAATCAGGCGACTCCAAAAACCTGGAACTGCATTGTATGTTGTTGAGTGGAAGTGCATTTCGGGCCAATTGCCAGGTCAGAGAGAACTCCGAATTGTTCAGATGACTCGAACCTGGCGCCCAGCTCCACGCGGAGCAGATCTCATTCTTCTGCCAACCCAAACACGCGCATACCGGGTCGTCGACGGCCCCTTCACTAGATCCCTGTGGAGTTCCCTACGGGTCTTGGCCAAAAGGCTAAGTAAAGCTTAAAAAGCTAAGAACAGCATCTATTAACAACAGACCTTTGATCTTAACCAAAAAAGTGTTACGGACAGACCGACAGACCGACTGACAGACCGACCGACGGACGGAGTGACTTATAGAGTCACTTGCACGCGACTAAAAAAAAAAAAAATTTAAACGCCTTAAAACTCGCTTTTATGATCCCGGACGAAACGATTTTCAAATGATGGAGGCAAGCATGCAGGCAAATAGCGAAATCATCCCCTCCGCCTCCCTACATTGTTGTTTGAAAAGAATCATGAAACCTACATGTGAAATAATTCTCAAAGTTTTCATAAAACTATCAGATAACATATCAAGCATGTGTACGTGTGTTTTTCGCCTATTTGTAACTTTGATAATACTTTGTTTATTTGATACTAACAGGGCTACCCGGCGTTGTCCGGAGAATTAAAAAGTAATTTATTTTATCAATAAATTTTGATTTTCCACTGTTGACACACACGAGGTAAATATTACTGAAAATTCTCAAACAACGTTATAGATT
>NC_136516.1:25474950-25739950 GCF_053919585.1 Euprymna scolopes | reverse complement strand
TCGGCTGTGGTCTCTCCTGTGTTATGTTTCTCTCTCTCACTCTCTCTTTCTGCTTGTGTTTTTTCTTTTCCTTTAGGGTATGATGTGTGTGTGTATGAGGTTATTTGCTTCCCTATGAAGGTGACTGTGATTCAAGGTCGTTACTAATGTGTATGTGTGAGGAGGGGGGACAAGCTACCACGTGCAGACATTTAGACGACCCATGTAAATTATGCCTCCATGAAAGATTTGCTATCCTGTACTTTAAAGAACCTCAAAATCTATTAAACTGTAGACGAGAAATAGCAAACAACTGTGTTCACAAAATAAAACTTACTCTAGGATAGCGATACAAAATAGCTTTAAAACTAAAATAACAATAGAAAACAAACAAATAAATAAATTAAATAAACATGAATATACATAAACGATCACATATATATATATATATATATATATATATATATATATATATATATATGTATATATGTGTGCATGTGTGTGTGTACACATAGGTATATTCATATATATAAACTACTAACACCCGAAAGTATCCTGCACCTCTATAAGGCCACCATTCGCCCATGTATGGAGTATTGCTGCCACATCTGGGCTGGTGCATCTGCTACTAGTCTCTCGCTCCTTGACAAGGTTCAAAAGAGAGTCGCAAACCTGATAGGCCCTGAACTGGCATCTAAGCTTCAGCCTCTGTCCCATCGACGAAATGTTGCATCCCTCTGCCTTTTCTACAAGTATTTTAGTGGTGAATGCTCTGACGAACTGCAATCACTTGTGCCCCCACGACGTGTGCACCCTCGACAAACCCGACAGGCTGCTACATCTAGGGATCTCTACAGTGTGGGGGCCCACCCCCACACTGTAGAGATCCCTAGATGTAAAAGATCTTTTTACTCCAATAGTTTCTTCCCCAGAACCGCTAGACTCTGGAATTCTATTCCAGGTCCCTGCTTCCCCAACAGTACTGACGTGCAGAAGTTCAAGTGTAACGTGAACTGACACCTTGCTGCCCAAATCCCTACATAGTACCCCAGTAGTTGTTGCCCCTGATAGTAGCCCCCTACACCAAAGTGGCAATTTGCCTTGTTTGGGGTGAAAATGTAATAAAAAAAAAAAAATATAAAAAAAAAAGGAGGGAAAAGATCTACCTTAAACCACTAACCTAGTTCTAAAACAGATCCTTTGTTCGATAAAATGCATGCCCATTGGCTGATAGGAGGTGGTGCGGTGGATACTAGAAAGCTGATTGGCTAACTAGAAATCCTCAACATATATAAAAACAAGAAGCAACCACAAAATTCGCGCATAAGCCTGATGAATCCTACAGTGGATGAAACGCAGAATATTCAGTGTAGCTTAATCGCCATATATATTTTATAAATTACTAACTAGCTCTACCTACGTATTGAGCACTTTTGAAGTAAATACTTAAAGTTTACGCATAAATCTATACTCGTATATTAAATTTGTGTGAGTAAATGAAGTAGTTATACTTAGCTCCTAAAACAGTCGAGCACTTTCAAAAGAATTTATTTCACCACATTAAAAATAGATATGGAAAGAGTTAATTTCGAAACATCGCTAAAAAACATCCCCACATCCAGCAAGCATAGCTATATTATTAAATTAATCCAAAAAAATGAACTAATACGTCGAATGCGATGGCGAGCAAATTTCTTCCTTAAAAATGAAAACGTAAACAAAAAAGAATCATATGGTTTTAAAACCCTTAAAAATGCGAAAACAGTAGACCTTTTGATGAACTTTGAAAATGACCTTTTAAACGTAATTAAAAACCTAGAATTCCACAATCAACCTAACAATTTCAAACGGAAACTACACAAAATCGTTAGAAACATAAACAACTCTAATAAAATCTTTATAAAAGCAGATAAAACCAGAAACTTTTACAAAATAGATAAGCAAGAATATAACAAACTAATCACAGAAAACATTACAAAAAACTACAAAAAACTAGACACAAACGAATGCGACTACATAGATATAATAAATACGGAAAGTAAACAAATTACCGATAAACTAAAAATTAGCGATAAAGTTGACAAATTGAAACCTAGAGAGTCATACATTCTGCTTAAAGACCACAAATGGGACTTTAATAATAATCCCAGCACCCGCCTGATAAACCCAACTAAACCAGAAATAGGTAGAATTAGCAAAACTATACTTTCTAGAGTAAACAAACAAATCAAACAGGACCTAGAATTAAACCAGTGGGCAAATACTACCGAAGCAATCACCTGGTTTAAAAATATAGAAAACAAAGATAAATGTACGTTCATACAGTTTGACATCATAGACTTTTATCCCTCAATATCCGAAGAACTTTTTAACATTGCCCTAGAATTTGCCGAGGCATACACTGATATATCCTCAGAAGAAATCAACATCATTAAAAAATGTAGAAAATCAGTTCTAATAAATAACAATAATCAATGGATAAAAACTAAAATGAAAAATTCGTTCGATTTGGCGATGGGTGCCAGAGACTCTGCAGAGGCATCAGATCTTGTGGGATTATTCATTCTATATACCCTCACAAGCATATTCGATACTACGGATATTGGCCTATATAGAGATGACGGACTAGCTATAATAAAAAACTCCAACAAAGTCAAGGGAGAAAACTTTAAGAAAATCATACACAAAGAAATGAAAAAATTAGGCCTAAAAGCAGACGTATCAGCTAACATAAAAATAACAAACTTCCTGGACGTCACGTTAAACTTAGATAAAAACACATATGAACCATACTTAAAAGATAATGCTACTCCAATTTATGTAAACCCTAAGTCCAACCACCCACCATCAATTATGAAACACATTCCTAACTCGATCGTAAGTAGACTTAGTAATAACTCAAGCGATGAAAATGCATTTAACATGTCAACCAATATCTACGAAACAGCCCTAAAAAATAGTGGATACAAAAATATCGATATCAAATATAAGCAACAAAACACCAACAGCTATAATAAAATTAAAAATAGAAGAAAAAGAACTATAATTTGGTATACGGCCCCATACAATCAAATGTTAAAAACAAAACTTGGCAAATAGGTTATCAACTGCTTTGATAACAGAAGAATACATTAAACCTGTTTTTTTTTCTTTCAGTCATTTGCACTATCGGGCACACGGGTGGGTTCATGAACAATCTGAGTGAGGTCATAAGCAATGGAGAAATCATGACAGAACCTCCCCTTATCATCGGTCTTGTTTGAGTGAGTTAACCATTCCACATTGTGAACATTAAAGTCTCCACAGACATTAGCTGAAGGGTAAGCAGATAGGACGTGGTCAATTTTCTCAGATATGCTTTTAAAGATAGTAACTCCGCTGTTTGTTGGAGCCATAGAGAGCAAATATAAATGCAGTAGTTTGAGCAAGTGCAGCCCGGAAGCACATATAGGGTAAGTTAGGATTTTCTCTGGAGATGTCCCTACCACATGGAAAGCCATCTTTTATATAGGCACATATTCCATGCCGTAGGATAAAGCACCAAGACCCTCACTAGTCATCTTCAGCTATGAAGGACTGCGTGATGATGAATATAATAGACTAGTAGGGATACCCAGTTTAAGCAGCATCATAAAAAAATAAAAGAGGTTAAAAAGTGTATGTAATATCATTATATTTCATTTTTTTTATCTCTTTATCCGTCTCGATCCGTCTCCCTATATTTCTCTCTTTTTCCTACTTCATTTTTCTATATCCCTATCCCCCAGCCGTTCTTCATCTCTTCCCACCCCATTCCCCTCCCTTGCTTTAATCTATTGGAAGTAATAATAATGTAAGCGATTCACACCCCTTTCTTTATGCAATAGATAACATTAGAAATGGTTGAAAAAACGACCTGCCCTCCTATCAATGAAACTTGGCCCAGCTGACCTCCAAAGGATGAATAATTATTATTAAATTTTAGATATTCTTCATCCAAGAAAACCTTGGCACCCCCCCCTCAAAAAACAAACTTTGTGGTTACTTGTTTAGTAGCTTTTGACTTTTAGCTGGACATACAAACATACGCACAGGCATTTGCCCTCTTTATAATAGAACTAGATGGACATGTGCTCAAACACTACTATCTATGGTAGCACATCTAAGACTGTAAACGACCAAGTTCTCTCTGATTTTCTCTTCTCTGATCTTGAGCAAGTGGTACAATGGGGAAAGAGGTGGCTTGTTACTTTTAATGCATCTAAAACCAAGCTTTTATCTTTACATTATAAATGCTCGGATTCGCATCTGTCATCAACTGAAATGAATGGCTCTCGTCTTGGGGAGGCCTCATGTTTTGACAAGCTTCTGGACTTGACCTTTACTCCTGCGCGAGCCTTTTCTAGTCTCACACAAAAGCACGCATTCATATTTCAAGCTATATTACTTGTCATATACATACGCGCACACAAACATACGCGCCCACGTCCACACACATACATATATTCACGTTCGCGTACATACACTCACATTCAACGTACGCACACGAATGCACACATGAACGACGTCACTTCCCCTTTCCAAGGAAATCCACACATGCACAAAAGACCACAGGAAACACCTATAAAAGCAAGAGCAATAAGCAGCTTCTTCCTTTTCCAACTAGCCTTCCGAGGTGGTTGGTTGGCGCACCAGCCACCACCGTTTCGGCAGGCGCTCGCACGCGCGTACCTCACGCCACTTGCTACTATGTGGGACAAAAAGCTAACAGACCGTACGTACACTTTATATGCTTTCTCTCTCCATGAACTGGACTGACATTCTCACTCTTTCTCTCTCTATCTACAACTTGTCCCCGAGAACACCTTCGCGTAGCTGACTGCTAACTAATGTCAATCCTCTATCCTTTGTCTTTGTCTACACGCTGGACTATCATTCCCATTTCTACTACATTACCCACTTCTTTTCCCACGTGCGAACAAACGATAGTGAGATGAACACACATTTCCTTTTCTTTCTACACCACTAATCCCGCAACAAACGATGGTTACACCCGCGCGGACATGAACACGTGTTATATCTAAAACATTCATTCTTTCAACAGTAAATAAACGACACGTTTATCTTATCCATCAATTGAGTTGTTGTTTCCTTCAATTCCATTCGTTTCATTATTTTTCTTTTGTAACGGGATTCGGATTTATATATCCTAGTCCCCTACACTCCTGATCTTAAATGGAATAAACACATACATTAAATCCTTTGCCAAGGTTGCTGAAAAAATGGTGGGATCCTTCTATCAATCCAGTAGATATCTCACTGCTGATGCAATTCTCTATCTATATAAGAGCCAGGTACGTCCAGAGATGGAGTACTGTTGCCACATCTGGGCAGGAGCTGCTAGAAAGGACTTATCCTGTCTTGATAGAGTTCAAAATAGACTTCGTAGCCTTGTAGGGGATATCCTTTTCTCTTCCCTGCAACCTCTTTCTCATAGAAGAGATGTTGCGAGTTTGTCTCTGCTTTATCGTTATTTTCATGGCAAGTGCTCGGCTGAGCTCCAATCTATGGTCCTCCCTCACCAGACTTTCACAAGAAACACTCATCTAGCAGAAAACACTATTATTAATTTCCCCCACTCTTTATCTGTGCCTAAACCTAAACGTAGATTCCATGAACAAAGCTTCTTTCTTAGAACTGCACGTCTGTGGAATTGTCTTCTGTTTTCCTGCTTTCCAGCTGACTACAATATGGTTGTCTTCAAGTCTAATGTAAACAAGTTTTTGATGAACCATTCCATATAAGTTAACAAATTTACCGAATTTCCATTACTAACAATTACTATATTGTGTAATTTCTACTTTACACTCTTAAACCCTTATTCTCGAGTGGCCCCTTGGCCTTGATAAGTGATGATGCCTATGTAAAAAAAAGAAACAAAAAAACTATACTTAAAGATGCATGAACATCAGCAGACGAACATCGACCTGATTGAAGGCAGTTGAAAGAGTGAGTTTTCTGCTTATGCATAATTGAAACTAGTTAGATAGGAAGAAGAGCGCGTTGATGTCTGCATCATTTATTCGTTGTCCTTAGATCATCCGCATAGTTGCTATCAAAAAACGCAACTCCTAATACTAAAGAATCGTTGATCTGCTAGAGATTCATCCTCCTCCATGCCCATCCAACATCCTGTTGCCGACGCCATCAGATGCATATCTTAACTAAGACTAGGGGTGCATCTCTCCCAGTGAATTAATGCGTCTCCAGATACCAACCTTGACATTTCTCATGACTTGGCACGGTACATACAACACCTAGCCTTCCAAAATAGTCACCCATCTGGTACTGGCCAGGCTCATCGTTGCTTAACTTCGGTAAGCTGGTAATGAATTTGTGAGGATCTATGAATAAAAAAAATGAACTCCCAACCGGATGTTGACTGATCAGCTGTGTGCAAAAGTGTCTCTACACATGTGCTCTATGCATTCTTCCAGTCAGAAAACAAAAAAAATAGTCAAAAATTAATCTAGTCAATGGGAAACGTGCAAGTGGCAAGATATAAAAAAACTGAGAAAAAGAAAACAAAAAAATAGTCAAAAATTTATCTAGCCAATGGGAAACGTGCAAGTGGCAAGATATAAAAAAACTGAGAAAAAGAAAACAAAAAAGACCAAAAAGAAGCACAAGACAGTCAAGCAAGAAGTAAAATCCGTTTTTAAAGCTAAACCACTTTTCTGCTTACAACTGCTACAATACCACTGAAAACCAAAGAGAAGGTATCCCCGCCCCCCCCCCCCAAAAAAAAGGGATAGGTATTCTTATAAACATTCGTCTTTCAATCTCCTTTCTTTTTTCCTTCCAAACATTACTTCCAACACATAAAACCCAACATTTGAACATTCACATTCAAGCCAAGCTTTTATAAAAGTCATTTCAAGTTATAAATCTTCCTTGTTTGTTTTATGTGGAATTTATATTGCATGTTCTAACACGTAAAGCTAAGCCATAAATTTGTAACAATTGTTTTTAAATCTTTTCCAGATCTTGTTCATTGTCAGAAAACAATAAACGTTTGTGGAACAAATGGAATACAGCGGCTAGAAAGGACGAATTGGAGAGAACATGTACACTCTGACACTAACGTACACACTAATATAAAGAAAGAACAAAAGGCCATGTTGTACCTATTTACTATGCCTCCCCACGGGACAGAGTTAGACACCAGGGTCGTTTTTTAACGTGGAGAAAAGGTACAAAAATAAAAATTGTCTCAGTCGTGAAGGATTTCTCCTCCACCGAAAGAGAACAAAAATTGGAAGTGCAGCATCTGAAGAACAGATGGTATTTATTTGCTCCCCCACCGAGCAAATTAGGCACAAGGCCGATTTTTAATGTGAGGAGTGAAGGGAGGGGGAAGGGAAAAAAGGGACCAGCTCCCGAGAGGTGGGAAATGGGAGCTGGTTAAAGGTCAGGCATGTGGGGCTGCCCCCACATCTGGTCTTTGCTAGTCATAGCTAGTCCTAGCTAGTCATAGCTTGCAGTATCTGTCGGAACAGATGCTACACTTTGATCTTGAACAAAAGGCCACATTGTAAGTATAAGTGAGAGTAGCTTTATTGACCGGAAGATGTCAACGTACCGAGCTGCACTCATTTAACGCACGAAGTTTCGTAATCAGTTAAAGCCGTAGCTACGTACTTCATGTTTTATTAGTTTGGTTCGAAATTACTAGTTGCAGTCAGTGCTTGCTTGCACGTGTCTCTTTGTATTCATTTTGAATGTATTGTGTTTGTTGATTTTGTTTTCTTTGTGTTTTATTATTTTTATTCTTTGTAAAAAGATTGAAAGAAAGGAAAATTTTTACTTGCAGATTCACGGTTTCTTATTACAGTATATAGTCTCTTACTCGTGCGCGGAGTTTGACAACATGGCTAGACATGCAAAGTTGTTTGTCATGTGCTGGAGGTTGTTGGAGAACTGGTTTCGTCTGGAAATTGTTATCCTCTGCTGGTTGTGGTATGGGTGCATGCTGGGGTGTGATGGGTGCACTGGTTGAGAGGACGGTCGGTTGATGGATGTGAACTCGGTTCCTTCTGTAGGTTTTCTCATTTACTTGAACTCTTTGGCTTCTTTGCTAGAAAGGATACTAGGTTTCTAATTGCTATTAGGGATCTGTGGGTGACATTTCACCCTAACAGGTAAGCCTATAGTAAGGTCCGGTAGTGACTTACTGTGACGGTCATAGTATTTTTTTGCTACTTTTTTTATGTACAGTGTCTGCTATACATCTATTAAATAGCAGGGGGGACCATAATACAGATATAACCATGGTGATGACAATACTGAGGGAACTTCATATAAAACAGTTCTTATAACACATATATTAGAATGATAATGACATTTATATATATTGCATCATGATGACGACTGTCATGATTCTCCAGGACTTCATATTAATTTTACGGAGCTGGGACATATGATGCAACAGTTCTTAACACAGATAGAGGAAAGGAGATTCATTATTATGATGGAGGAGACGCATTACTTGTAAGGGAGTTATAAAGGGTTCGTTTATAGTTGAATATACAAAACACATTTACCTTTTCAGTTGTAAAATCGACACGAAGACAACAGTTACAAAAAATATAGATGATTTCTTTATTCATCAACTAGCTGATTGATGATGTCAGGAATTCAAGCCTTTTCGACTACATGATCTACTCTTCTCCCTTTGCCTCTAAGTACGTTCACTCTCCAACTGACTCTATTACTGTGATCTGCTCTCCGATTATCTCATCCTAATCTCTGACTCATTAACTTTGAACCCTCGATTCCTATATTGAGAAATCTCCTTTGTTTGTGACGTCAAAAGTGTGGTTCTCAATGTGACTACGTTCACGTGGATTTACATATGTCTGTCCAAACACACTTTTGGCAAAAAAAAGTATCCTCAATTCTAATTGTTTAATATCTAACCTATTTTTAAACAATATTTTTTAACTCGCATTGTCCATTCTTTTAACTGACATATTTAATATCCAGTTATTCTAAAAGAATGGACAATTGATTTTTCTGACATAAATAATATTTAGTTATTTCTAAAAGAATTAACATTGGACTGAATTCCTAAGGTTCCAAGTATCCATTATCTTTTTTAACACTTGCCTACAGGGTTCGATTCTAGCCTTTTCCTAATATAATTTTTACTTATCTTGTCTGCCTTCTGACTTACATGAGAAGGGGACAGCACTTTCATATAACATATCTACTTGAACTTGTGGTGTGTAGTTTGTGGTTTTGAAAAGTAGCATGGAGCAGGTGCGTCTTGAAAAGAACCTTTGTGCTGGCGAACTGTGCATACTAGGTGTGATTGCGTTGTGCCATTCAAGTATGACTTTCCAGAAATCTGTTTCTTCTTTTACTGATTTTTTAATAATTCATTTCTTCAGCTTCACTGTTGCTTCAGCCCATCCATCCGCTTGGTTGTGGTAGTGGTGGGTGGTGGAGGCTGGAGGTTATGTGTTATGGTAAGGTTATTTTTCAAGATTATATAAAAATTCTGTTACACTGGAAGTTACACGATGACCCATGCAAGGAAAATATTAAAATCCTAGGCATAAAAATTACACTAAAACAAGAAGGAATATTTTTTTGCAATTGTAACTTTTTTTGCGTGAATCGATTGTTATATCAATTTCGTTAACACAGACTTCATCTGCTTTTTTTTTTATATTGAAAGCCAATCTGTGTCTTCTGTCACTTTCATTATTCCACCACTATTTTCCATTGTTGTAGTTTATCTCGTCTATTAATGGAAAAATATCGTGCTTGGTTGATATATGGTATCACATCTTCGTTTAAGCAAAGAATTACATTACCAGGAAAGTTGCCAATTCTCTCAAATTTTCCTGATAACAACTTAGTCAAATCATATTTGCACGCTATGTTGATTGATTCAAAGCACTTTATGTGAGTTTCATTACAAGCAAGGAAGTTTCCACTAAAATCTGAGAGTTGGTCAACTGCCACAAAGTCAGAATATCAATCAACCAATAACACAAATTATTTGCTGTTTACTTAAAAGAAACCACTAGCAACACACTTTCAGAGGTGAACTGATATCGGGTAAGTCATCAGAGGTGTTCACTGTTATTGTCGTTGGGTTAATTGGCAGGTTTCACACCTTCATATGGCTTCTGTGATCTCTGCATGCATTTATGGCCAGAACATTATATTGTGGTCGGTATTTAATGTATACTGAATGTTAAGATGAGATCTGTGTGCCCTGGTGATCATCTCGGGTCTTAGTTTAGTTGGTATGATACCTTGGCATGCCAGGCCATTTTCAGAAGACAGTTCCTCACGGTACGGCCAGTATTCCCTGATGTTGAATGGCTGTCGTTTTTGTCCTCTGACCATCCATTTTTTGTGACTTTTATCAATGCCATTAACGTTGTGTCATGGTTAATTTCGTCTTGTATCTGTGAGAGGTGGTGGTCAGTGATAAAGAGGCTATCTTTCATATCAATATTTGCAAACTCTTCCGCGAGTTCCTGTTCTTGCAGTTGGAATATGGTGAGATTCTCTTCCATTGTGGCTGGAGCAGTGGGTGGTGATGTCCAAGATAGCTGGAGTCACTTTGGGCTCATGTGAATGGAGAATACTTTGACTTTCTCCTTGTCGATGATATATTGTTCAAATCATTCTGCAACAAAAACAACGGAAAGACACTCTTCCTCAATCTGAGCATAGTTTCATTCAGTTTTTATAATTGCCTGGGATGCATGTACAATCCATCTTGTGTTAAGACTGCTCCAAGGCCAACTTCTGAATTGTCACATTCAAGTGAGACTTTCTTGCTGACATCATAGTAATGACGAACAGAAGCTTTGGAGATGAGCTATTTGATCGGAGTGAATTCTGTTTCATGTTGTGGCAGTCAATCACATAAATTCCTTGTCCAGAAGGCATCGCAGTGGTTCACATATTGTATTAAGTTTGGGTATAAACTTTGCTATGTAGTTTACGACTTCTAGTAATCACTGAACACTTTGGATATCTGTAGAGTGTTGCATCTTGATAGGAGCTCTTAGAAGCAGATTATCCTGTCTTGACAGAGGTTAAAATAGACTTTGTAGTCTAGTGGTGGGGGGGATGCCCTTCTCTCTTCCCTGCAACCTCTTTCCCATAGAAGAGATGTTGCGAGTCTCTGTTTTATTGTTTTTTGATCGCAAGTGCTCGTTTGAGCTCCAATCTCTGGTCCCTCATGTCCCGACTTTCACAAAAATCATTCGTCTAGCTGAAACCACTATCAATAATTTCCCCATACCTAATCTGTGCTTAAACCTAAACGTAGATTCCATAAACAAAGCTTCTTTCTTAGAACTGCACACCTGTGGAACTCTGTTCCATCTTTTTGATTTCCAACTGACTACAATATGGTTGTCTTCAAATCCAATGTGAACAAGTTCTTGATGAGCCATCCTCTTCAGTAATCCAATTTACCCAATTCCCACTTCTAACGGTTACTATGATATTTTCCCTTTGACTACTGTGCACTCATTAACCCTTATCCTCGAGTAGCCTCCGGGTCTTGATAAGTGGTAACTCATTTGTAAAAAGAAAAAAATCTCCAATACTGTTTGACATTATCTGAAAATGTGCCCCATGTAGTTGACAGGTTTTTTTGAAGTTGTCAGAGTCGAGCTGTATTCCTTCTGTGATTCGCATACCCTGGCAATGTGATTGCACTTTAACCCGATCGCACACATGAGTCCATATGCTTGATACTTCCTTTTGTCATGACTCTGCCCACAGAATTTAGTCCTTCATAAATTCATGCGTTTTTTTTTGCCACTTTTGTGTAATGGATATCTGTGCTGATTTGTTGTATTTGTCAAGTTGTTGTTCGGCCTGTTCAGTGCTCCTGCAAAGGTCTATTGTCCAGTCTAAAGTGAACCCAGATTCGCCTAGAAGCCTGGCCTTCACATTGTTATTGCTGATGCCTATTACAATTTAGTCACACAGTAATTCATCCTCGAAGGCACCATATTCACATGTTTTGATTAAGGTTCTTAATTTCTTTAAGTAAACATCAACTTTTTTGTCCTGTTTCTGTGTGCAGGAATTAAATATATAACGTTTATATATGTATTTTGTTTGGGTTCAAACTAACCTGTGAGTCTTTCCAAAATTTTTTTGCGTCTGCTTGTTCCTCTGCCAACATTGACAGGTTTTTATATATTTATAGACATTCCTTGCCAGTAGTCGAGAGGAGAGTCCCTACCTGTATATTTGCTGCTGTTGCAATATTTTTGGAATATAATGGGGTATGATCCTGCACAGTCGGAATATTCTATTTATAAACGATGCTGCTTGGAACTGACAAGTCAAATTAATTCATGTTCTGCTACCAACCAATCAGAAACCAGAATTGCTCCATAAAAATTAAACCTTTTCTGAAGCAATTTCGCATATGTTTTCTTTGTGTCATCACGGCAAGAATCTTTTGCTCTGTGACTTCAAACTCAAGAACTGTCTACTGAGAACCAGTCACCTCCAGGACTTGTGTCGAACAACTAACCATCGGAAACTGTTCTGTCTACTGAGAATCAGTCACCTCCAGGACTTGTATAGCACATCTAACCATTGGAAACTGTTCTGTCTACTGAGAATCACTCACCTCCAGGACTTGTATAGAACATCTAACCATCGGAAACTGTTCTGAAACTAAACATGGCTTACAACTCTAGAGTCACTTTTTTTTTTTCAATTTCCATTGCAGCTGCATAGTTTTCCCATGTTAACTTGAAAAGGGCCTAGTTCTCTTGTAAATCGCCGTCCATTTCAATTTTTACTGGTGGGGGAATTGCATGTACCATGTTGGTTGCTAGAGAATGTGTAAAAATAACTGAGTCGTGAGTTTGTTTATATCCACGTGGTTGATAAATTCCATGCAAGAATCTAAGGTAAAGTGTTTACAATTTTGTTGAATGATTGAATGTATCCACAAAGTGTTTAGATCTTTTCGGAGAAAGGAAATAAGGCAAAATAAATAAAATCCCACTTCATTACTCCATGTGGTAAGGCGAAATATAAAGAGAACAAAAGGCCGAGTTATAAGTGAAAGTAATTTTATTCATCGGAAAATGTCAGCGTACTGAGCTGCGCACTTTTCACATGTACAGTTTCAGAGTCAGTTGAAGCCGTAGCTACGAACTTCATAACACATTAATTCTTCCACACTGTCTTGACATGAGACGATTGCATTCTGCTGATCATGACTGGATTAATGGTCCTTCATTTAAGACAGCTCATCAACTCTTTCACACTGTCGTCTGCTGATCAAAAACAAATGTATAAACTTATCCATTTTAAGACGCCTAACATTTCTCACTGAAGTTTTTAAACTGAAAACATTGAAATATTTTTCATATGAAATATCTCTTTTGTGACTGTAAGCCTTTTGAACTCATTATTTTGTTTTAGCTTATTGTATAACATGTCTCTCGTTTTCTCAAATTTAGGTATAAACCCTATAGACCTTTTTTCACTGAAAATATTTCTCTGAAACCCGCTTATCCTAAACTACACATCCCAAACCAAAACACCTAAATAACTCTCCAAAAACTGAGGATTCCCGCAAAATTCTGGGAGCTTATTCCGATTGGCACTGATGGTGATAAACAAAAATGAAGAAAAACTTTTATTGTGTACTTACATATCACCAAATGAAGATTGCATATTCCAAAAATCATAAAAATTGATCCATTTTTTTTTTTATTTGTGAAAACCAAATTTGCCATTTTTTACCGATAAGTGACAGACGAGGCTATGTCTCTATAGAGAATATAATAAGGGGGAGGTAATCAGTGATTATTTTGACAGTTTCCACGTGCATTAGGATTGTCTGTCCTTGTCTACGATTCGTTGATTTAATTTTTTTTCACCCTCATCGAAACATTTTGAATAAAAAAAATACTTTATCAAATTACGTGATTTTTGGAATTTTTCATCTTCTTCTCATGACTGGTACGAACGTACATCATACAGACATTTCTGTATTTTCTTTAATTTTAAATGTCGTCATGAGTGCCAGTTTGAATAAGCACCAAATTCTGATATCTAAAAGTATTACCTAAAATAAAAAAACTGTTTCCCTTTAAAAATGTTTCCCCTAAATATCGGATCTCCTCAAAATCGGAACCCTAAAAATTGAAACTCTAAAAATGGCTCCTCAAAGCCATAACTAAAATTTGAATACACATCTTCAAAATAACCTAGAAAAAAAAAAACTTTGTTCGTCTGAAGTCTTTTGTGGGATGATGGCGGCAGCATTGTCGTCTCGAGACACATATTACTATTGCTTATCACGAACCGCTTCAAGTTTGACAGTTATTCAAGATGTAACATGTCCTTTTTGATAAAAAAAACGTCTTCTGGATTTTTCAACATGATCTGTGCTTATCAATATTCGAAATAACTACCTTCAGGTAAATAAAAAAATATTTATATGTATTGTTTTTTCGTTTGGAATTAAAAAAAAAAATAACAAACAAACAAACAAAACCCTGAAATCTTATAAAAAAATTAAACCCTACAATTATGTTTTGATATGTTTTTTTTAGAGATGAGGATGATCAATTATCTGTGCTCATGCTCATCTTGTAACTGATGCTTATTTAGAAATCAATCAATTTTCAAAACAAACATGCAGAAAAATAAATTAAAAACAATATGATATACGTAGTCGTCATGGAACGAAAATGTCATATTCCAAAAATCACATAAATTGATCAAGTATTTTTTTTTGTTAACTAAGAATATCAAATTTATTTAGGAAGCGAAATGTTATGTTTTGACCCATGTTTTATAAATAAGGGGGAGAGAACTCGATTCAAACCCTCGAGATCGAAATCAGCCTTGTAATAGATACAATTTACTATTAAAAACATAAAAAAAATCTTAAAAAATTATTTTCTCTCTCTCTCTCTCTCTCTCTCTCTCTCTCTCTCATATATATATATATATATATATATATATATATATATATATATATATATATATATATATATATATATAACTACTTGAACTGATTTTTGGAATATGACATATTCATTCCGGGACGAATACGTACATCAAAAATATTTTTCTGCAATTTAATTTTTTTTTGGGTGCTAATGCAGAGAGTGATCCGCGTTATTTTTTTTAAATCGTATTTCTACATTTAATTAAAGTTTTATATGTTTTTTTTTATTATTTAATTGTAAGATTAAAGTACAGAATAACAAAACACCCCCTCCCCATGTTAAGAATGGCTTTTTAAATAATAACGCTGTTATTTCAGCACGGATCACTCTCTGCATGAGTACCTTTTTTTTTTTTTTTTAAATAAGTTTAATTCTAAATAAACAACAACAGCAACCTTTTTTAAGTGCAGAAGAAGACCGGATGTTACATCGGTCGAAACGTTGTGAATATAATTAATGAGAATAGTAATTCGGGCTTTGTTCAGTTTCAGTGTGGTTGTTTAAACGGTTTACTTCCGTTTTGTGCGGACCGTTCTGCCTCACGTTGAATGCCCTAAAAAAGTCCCCCTCTGATTAAGGCTTACCAGTTTTAAAATAAGCAAAACGAACGTGGATGTGTTTTTCACAGAATAACAAAATATTTTAAAACTGGTAAGCATTAATCAGAAGGGACATTTTCAGGGCAGTAGTACAAAACGAAAGTAAAAATCCTTTGTAAGCAATCTACAATCACAGATTGAACTTGGACAAAAAAGCCATAATCCGAAAGATACAAAATAACACATTGAGATATTAAATCTTTTATTCATGTTAAAAAAATACAGTAAAATTAACGGTGAACAAAAAACTTAGGCACATGGCCAACTCAAAAGGGGGGGGGGATTTTGGGGGTCGTTGGTCATCCTTGTCGCTCCAGAACTAAACAAAGTCAAAAGTTTCTCCCAGCTAGTATCTTCTTTCACCATAATACCGCATTCACCCTTTCATCTTGGGGGACGTCCTAGTAACTCCCAATTTTTAAAACATTTTTTATTGACGTGTAAAAACAAAAAAGATAACAATAAAATGGTAACAATAATTCATTTGTGTCGAGGGAGGGGGAAGAAAAAACAAAAGGTGATTAGTAGGACCCTCCCAACCCCGTCTAGTTGATAGACTGCCCGTTCCACTAGGTTTGTAAAAGGAACCTCGCTTCTGCGGGTCAGTCTCTAGGTGGGGATGCCCTCTAGATGGGGGTGAATGGAGAAAAGAAAATTTTGTGGGTAAGGGATGGAGGTTAGTTTGTATTTCTTTTTCTCCAAGATGGGTAAAATTTAGAGGAAGGGGTGAAAAACAAAAATTGCAGGTAAGAGGGGATGGGGATCTTGGAGGCTTCCTAATCGGGGAGGGATGGAACACACACTCAGCTAGCTGAGAGACTACTTGTTTAATTTAACTTTACAGAACTGCGCGTTCCACACCTAGGCGGGGAACACGTATTCGAATTTGGCTCCTCTTCGTACACACAGACTTGCCACATGTATCCATCTTCTGTCAAATGCCGCGCGATGCAGCCTTCTTCTATCACATCTGATCTTCACCCGTAGTTGGTGTTTAAAGAACGCGATCAGATCTTGATCAGAAAAAGACAACACCCCCCGGCAACCTTGCAGACGCGACGTCCAAATCACCATTCTCGCCACGGCCAGAATCGTAACGTAGACCATTTGTCTTTCCCGGTCCCACGGCGGCCTCACGTTGTCCACAACATTGGATACAGTAATTGGGCGAGGATGCTCAGGATCGATGCGAGCCGTCACCCCACTGACATACGACCAGTACTGGCGGAGTTCGCGGCAATCAAAGAAAGCGTGATCCGTAGTTTCCACAGCCGTTGTCCCACAACGGGGACAATCGGGCGACTCCAGAAACCCAGAACTGCATTGTATGTTGTTGAGTGGAAGTGCATTTCGGGCCAATCGCCAGGTCAGAGAGAACTCCGAATTGTTCAGATGACTCGAACCTGGCGCCCAGCTCCACGCGGAGCGGATCCCACTCTGCTGCCACCCCAAACGCGCGCATAGCGGGTCGTCAGCGGCCTCCCTCACTAGATCCCTGTGGAGTTCCCTACGGGTAGCAGTCACAAGGTCACTGGACCTTGGTAGTCGTTTTAGCGCGGCTCGGCACTCTTTCATGTAGGCAGATTCTCCCCGCGGCCTGCGACGGCTCTCGATGGAAGGGTCGAGAACGAGGTCGGGGAAGGCGGCAGTAACCACGGGGTGCCACGGTTGGTCCTCCTGCATATAGTTGCTCAGGAAGGCCAGTCTCTCAGCATCTCGATGACACTTCAAGTCCGGCATTCCCAAGCCTCCCTCACACGGACGTTGAATACAGACCTGTCTGCTCACCCAGTGTCTTCCTCTGTCCCAAAGGAGCGAGGACAAGAGTTCGACGAGAGCTTTTAGGTGTTGTGCAGGCAGGGGAAGTACGGCCAGTCGGTAAAGGATGAGAGGAAAGACGTAAGTGGCGCACGCCTCAGCTCTACCCTTTAAGGAAAGTTTCCTAGGAAGCCACGAACTGACTGCAGCCTCCACCTTTGACCGTACCTCCAACCAATTCTTGTCAAGCTGGAGACCCGGTCCGAACCACACGCCGAGGATCCGGACCGGGCCATCTGTCCAGCTGAAGGGCGCAGGGAGGTTTGCGTTGCCACTCCATGCGCCCAACCGCAGTCCTACCGACTTGTTGCGGTTTATCTTGGCCCCTGTAATTCTTTCGTACTGTGTGAGTGCCTCCGACACGACCTCAATGTCTCTGGAGCCCGACACGAAGATCGTGACATCATCGGCGAACGCGGATACCTTGGCAGCTGAGCCGCCAGGCAGAGCCATTCCGCGCAGGGCCGAATTTGCCTCCCCATGTCTCAGCTTGCGGAGAAGAGGCTCCAAAGCCAGGACATAAAGCAGGGGCGACAGCGGACAACCCTGACGAACCGACCGAGAGATAACAAAGGGTTTCGAGCGCTTTCCGTTCACTTGCACGACAGCCATGGGCTGCCGATACATTATGGAGATCCACTTGCAAAAGTCCGGTTTAAAACCGGCGGCCTCTAAGACAGATGCCAGGAAACGATGGTCGACCCTATCGAAAGCTTTGGACTGATCTAAGTTTATCAGCGCGGCTTCTGTGTCGTCATCTATTCCCCCCTCTAGGATCATGCGGATCAGGTGCAAGTTGTTCTGAATCGATCTCCCCTTCACAGCGTAGTTCTGTTCTGGTTCAACCAACTCGTCGATAACAACCTGCAGCCGATTCGACAGGACCTTGGCCAAAATCTTCAACTCTGTGTTTAGCATTTTTTTGTTTGTTTGTCTTCTCTGTTGTTTGTTGTAATCTACAAAATTTAAAGAATGGTCGATATATAACTTGACTGAATGGACATATTTCTTTTTTTAGGTGCTAGTGCAGAGAGTGATCCGTATTAACGTTATTATTTAAAAAGCCATTCTTAACATGGGGAGGAGAGGATGTTTTGTACCTATTCTATACTTTAACTTTACGATTGAATAATAAAAAACATATAAAACTTTAATTAAACTTGGAAATACGATTAAAAAAACAACGCGGATCAATAAGTGCACGCGCACTTAAAAAAAAATTTTTTTTACAATAACCAACGAAAATAAATATGCAACAAATAAATATTATCAAAGAAAAAGCTAATTTACTCTTCCACCGACATGGATAAGTTTTTCTGACGCTTCTACACTATTGGAACGAAATTTCGGAAATCGTAAAACTGAATTTCACATGAAAACAATGTTATCTACGTATTCCTCGTATTTTTAAGATGATTATATCCAAAAATTACGAAAATCGATAATGTAGAAAATTATTTATAAATAAATAAAATAAAAAATAGAATTTAATAAAAACGATCGTAAGATACAACAGAGTTCAAAAGGGAGGTAATTTTCCGTTTCGATTTAAACAAGATGACGGCAATTTTTCACCTGCTACCACGATTAAAGTTTTTTTTTTTTTTTTTTTATAATTCAGTAATATTCAGGTAATTAAATAATTCAGTAATATTCAGGTAATTCCGACTGCATAATTTGGAAGTTAACATTGTAATTTATTAGAATTGACAAAAAAAAAAAAAATTAGTTGAAACCATTGTTTTTTTATTTGAAGACTCCATTTATCGACTACAAAATTTCGTCCCAATAGTGTAAAAGCGCCGTTTTTTTTTTTACAACTTTAATTCAGATAATTATGTAAAAATAATTTCCTAATATCAACAGTTGGTTCTTTGATAAAACAGGGGCACGTTGTGTTTAGAACCCAATTGAACCATGATACTTGACTTTTGCATTTTAAACTTTAAATGAAGCTATTATTAACAGATAATTAAAAAAAAAATCAACAGTAGTTTCTCTACAGTGCAATATAGACTGAAGTGTATGGTGGACTAAGTCTCTGCAGGGAGGCATGTAAAACTTCTTTTCAGTACACTTTTTTTTTTTAATTCAATTTTCACCCCAAACAAGGCACAGTGCCACTTTAAAGTAGTAGGTTAATATCGGGGACATGAGTTGCAGGGATATTATGTAGGAAGTTGAGCAGCAAAATGTCTGTTCACATTACTCTTGAACTTCTGCATGTCAGTACAGTTAAGGAACCAGGAATCCGGAATGGAATTCCAAAGTCTAGCAGTTCTGAGAAAGAAACTATTGGAGCAGAAGGATTTTTACACCTAGGGGTCCCTACTGTGTAGGGGTGGGATTTAGCTGCTTGATGAGTTTGTTGGTGGTATCTACGTTGAGGGGGCACAAGTGCTTGTAGTTTGTCAGAGCGTGCACCATTAAAAATACTTGTAGAACAGGCAGAGGGATGCAACACTGTAGGGGGGATTCCTTTACTAGAGTAGGAAATCAATCGATTTGATTAAAAAATTGGCGATTTCATCGACAATAAAAGTATGGGAGCATGGAGCATTTGTTTATCTTCATTTAATCCCGGACAGCGTCGGATCTCCCTGCTAGTTTATATATATGATATAATAATTCAAGACAAAAGAAAATAAATATAAATCTAGATACATTTATTTGCTTGTCTAATAAGGAAAGCATGAGATAATGAAGTCAAAGAAATTCTTTATACCATGGGAAAAGTGAGCTTGTCTGTCTGTGAGGATCAGTGTCTACTAAATTACTTTATCAAGTTTTGGTCTACAAAACCTGAAACTTGATATATAGGGTATTTTGACTTGTGGAACAAATTTAATTTTAACCGGTAAAAATAGCTGGTACTAAAAGGTCAAAATTGAAAAAAATTGGAACTTGGTAGGCGTAAATCGACTAAACATGTTACGTATTTGTTTAGTTTAATCAAGACATTAAAAAATGAAAAATTGGAAAAAAAAATTATGTTGTACGTACCCGTTATGGAATAAAAGTCTCATGAAAAACATCGCTTAATTTGATTAGTTTTTTTTTTATAGTAGAAAATCAAATTTTAATGAGATTGATTGTGTCGCGGTCATTTTGTCTATTTTGCGGATGAGGGGGTGCCTTTAAACGAAAAAGTGATTAACAAAGGACAGAATGAAAAAAAGGATTAAAAAAAAAGGACAGAAAAAATCTATAATATAAATGAAAAGAAACTAAAATATTTTTCTAGGTATTTTTTCTGCCCATGTTTCAAAATAATCTTGTCAAATTTTGACAAACTTTAAGCGGTGATGGAGTTATCTCCCCTAGCGCCCCCCTCCCTCTTCATCCGTAAAGTAGGCAAGATGGCCGTGACGCAATCAATCTCATTAAAATTTTATTTTCCTCTGTAAATCAATATGTCTCGTATTTAAAAATTACGGCAATCACTCATCCTTCTCTCAATATAGACCAATCAGTCTCCTGTGCATCATGAGTAAATTGCTAGAATCTGTGTTAAATAGAGAATTAGTCAACCACCTCAGCAAAAATAACCTTGTCAGTGACATGCAATATGGCTTCCATTCTGCTAGATCCACAGCAGATGTGTTAACAGTTATATCATAAGATTAGGCTTCCTTTTTAGTGCAATTGCTCTTGACATATCAAAGGCCTTTTATAGAGTACTAGCAGGGGGGGGTACCCGGCGTTGCCCGAGTGTTTGGAGGTGTGTGTGCTCGGTCGGGGGTGGGGCACGTTAATCAAAACATAAGAATAAGCAAAGTAAAAAAAACTAAACTAAAAAAACAAAAAAAGAAAACAGAAAAGTGAACGTTAAAATAAAGGGGGGGGGTCCCCAGGCGGTGGGTGGAGGGGTAATCAAAACAAGAATAAGCGAAGTAAATATTTTTAAATATTAAATAAAAATTAAATATTATATAAAAAAAAGTTAAAACTTAAAAAAATCGAAAAAAAACACAAAAAAAACTAACATAAGGCAAACAAACGATTTTAAATGTAAAAATCGGAAAAACAAAAAAGAAAACAGAAAAACGAACGTTAAAACTTTAAAAAATCTGAAAAATACCCCCCCCCCCAAAAAAAAAACGTGAAAAATGGCTTAAATAAGCCTGTTTCAATATTAAAATTTAAAAAATCGGTAATTACCTGGCGTTGCCCGGGTGTTTTTGGGTGTGTGTGGTCGTCCGGGTGGGGGGGGGTGTTAATGAAAACCTAAGAATAAGCGAAGTAAAAAAAAAAACAGAAAAACGAACGTTACGTGAAAAATGGCTTAAATAACCCTGCTTCAATATTAAAATTTAAAAAATCGAAAAAAAAAGACATCTCACGAACCCAAAACCTTTAGATAATGACCCAGCACTCTAACCAACTGACCTAAGATGACGTACACGAGATTAGATCATTTTTTAAAATCTTTAAACTAAATCAGGTTACAATGTCGTATGACGCATGCATAGAAGTGAATTTGTCATGAGAGGACGGTTTTTGTTGCCCCCCCCCTCCCTGTAGAAAAGTGCTGATTTCAGGGTGAAAAAATTAACGTTTTTGGCCAATTTTTCGATATTTGTCGGGCGAAGGATGGGACTTTCATATGAGACCAAATTTGTGAATTTCTGTTCTGTCTGTCGAAAGCTTTTAGCAGATACACAAACATACACACATACATACATACATACATTTTTGCTTTTATATATATAGATGGCATAAATATACGGCATAAACGTCTACTCCACAAAATCTCCAGCTATGGTATAGCTGGAAATGTCTTTTTTATTATTAAATCACTTCTCTCTGATAGGTTCATAAGAGTAGTGGTTGATGGGCAGAAATCAGAAGCTCATAGAATTAATGCTGGAGTCCCTCAGGGTTCGATCCTGGACCCAACTCTCTTCCTGATCTACATCAATGATTTCCTAAATCACGTGCTAAGATCATTCGTAGACATTTATGCTGACGACATTACGATCGATGGCAACACTTCAAACGCAGTAAACGACCAAGTTCTCTCTGATTCTCTCTCCTCTAATCTTGAACACATGGTGCAATGGGGAAAGAGGTGGCTTAATTTTAATGCATCTAAGACCAAGCTTCTATCTTTCCATCATCAATGCTCTGATCCACATCTAGCATCAATTGAAATGAATGGCTCTCATCTTAGGGATGCACCATGTTTTGACAAACTTCTAGGTTTGACCTTTATTCTTGATTTAAGATGGAACATGTACATAGAATCCGTTGCCAAGGCTGCTGGGAAAATAGTGGCATCATTCTACTACTTCAGTAGATATCTCATTGCTGATGTAATTCTCTACCTGTATAAGAGCTAAGTATGTCCAAGAAATGCGTACTGTTGCCACATCTGGGCAAGACCTGCTGGAAGCAGTTTAGTCTGCCTTGACAGAGTTCAAAATAGACTTCGTAGTCTAGTCGGGATGCCCTTTTCTCTTCTCTGCAACCTCTTTCCCACAGAAGAGACGTTGCGAGCTTGTGTCTGCTTTATTGTTATTTTCATGGCAAGTGCTCATTTGAGCTCTAATCTATGGTCCCCTTTGTCCTGACTTTCACGCGAAACCCTCGTCTAGCTGAAAACACTATCAATAATTTCCCCCACTCTTTATCTGTGTCTTAACCTAAACGTAGATTTGCATGAACAAAGCTTCTTCCTTAGAACTGTATCCCTGTTGAACTCTGTTCCGTTTTCCTGCTTTCCAACTGACTACAATATGGTTGTTTTCAAGTCCAATGTAAACAAGTTCTTGATAAGCCATCCCTTAAGTAATCCAATTTACAAAATTTCCACTACTAATGATTACTATGACATGTTCCCCTTGACCACTGTACACTCATTAACCCTTATCCTCGAGTGGCCTCCGGGCCTTGATAAATAGTGACTCCTTTGTAAAAAAAAAAGAAAAAAGTAAAGAAAAAATACTTGATCAAATTAAGTGAAATTTTTTTTTTTTTTTTTATGAGACCTTAATTCCATAACGGGTACGCACAATATAATTTTTTTTTAATATTTTCATTTTTTAACGTCTTGATTAAACGAAACAAGTACCTGTGTTACTTCTACACATTTATACGTTTAACAACGTTATTTTTCAAAGTTTTTATGTGTGTAGACTTAGATCAAATAATAATAAATTATACTGGAGAGCTGAATGTTTTTGGTTCGATTCTAGCTGATGGCATCCAAGTCATTTTTTGTTTTACTTTATATTATATATCATAATCTATAGAGTATTGGCACTATGATAATGAATACAAAATCTGCATAAATTAAAATATTATATTTAAGCATATTTTATGAATAGGCCATGCTGGGCAGCCACTACTATATAGTGGGTACAATATAATAATCAATAGATATCAAAATCTGTATAAATAAAAATATATTTAAGCATATGTTATATTTTGTCTTCCAATTAGAATAATTACTTATCGTTCATATATAATATAAACGATAAGTAATTATTCTAATTGAGAGACAAACTATAACAGCATGCCAAAAGATAAACTGACTCGAAACAGATTTTATAATGGGGATAAAAAATGAATATCTGCCTTACACACGACGAATATGCTGGTTTTATTTTGGTGTCTTTAATTGCCCCCCCCCCTATTTTTGCTGATGAGGAGACTTTGTTTTTAAAGGATAAAACTTTTGTCAACTAATTGTCAATATTTATTGTGAATTTAAATAAAATGAACATCGTTTCTGAAACGATCGTACAATATAGTTGATTTTATTTGTTTTTCTTTTGAAACTGATTTTTAATTCAAAATTATGAATCGTTTTACTAAATATTAAAATAGCTCTATGACATCTATACTTATTGAGCTTATTATATATCTACAGTACAATGAGCACTGTTTTCTTTTCATAATATGAATACATTTACTAGTATATAAAAATAAACTCTGCTCTTTACAGTCCAGGACTAATTGCTTCTAAAAAATTATATATATATATAATAATAATAATAATAATAATAATGTGAAATGATATAATTATTTTCACAGTCAAACAACGTCGTAGCACACAAGCCATGAAAGCTAACAAACCGGAAGTTGAAGACTCGAGTTTCGCCCTCATTTAGTCTCATCAGTTGAGCATACTTGAATTGGACTTCTGGTTTGTTGGCTTTCATGGCTTGTGAGAACTGCGACGTTATTTGACTGTGGAAATAATTACATCATCCCACATTCTAGAAAATTCTTTTATTATTTTTTTCACTAGGTTAGTTTTCTTGGTTGACATCAACCTGGCAAGTGTAAAAATACTTGCGAGACATCGGCTTGGGTTATCAGTAGTTTGATGGCTACTGTTTGACACAAGGTAGGTTCATTCCATAGTTGGATTTTGCTGACGTTTGCTTGATCTGTGTTAGCTAATAGACTGGCGTTTGCTCAAGTGGCGGGGTACTCATCTTGTATGCAAGAAATTTGGGTTTCAAATCCCGAGTTCAACTGATGAGTCCAAATAAAGGTGAAACTCGAGTTTTGGGACTTCTGTCCACATTGCACTATAGAAGACCTGCGATTGCTTTTAGAAAATAATCATTAATGACTTGAATTTTTTTTTTTTTTTTTTTTACAAAGGAGTCACCACTTATCAAGGCCCGAGGGCTACTCGAGGATAAGTGTTAATGAGTGTGCAGTGGTCAAGGGAAACATGTCAATCATCGATAGTAGTGGAAATTTAATAAATTGGATTACTTAAGGGATGGCTCATCAAGAATTTGTTCACATTGGACTTAAAGACAACCATATTGTAGTCAGTTGGAAAGCAGGAAAATGAAACAGAGTTCCACAGGCGTGCAGTTCTAAGGAAGAAGCTTTATTCGTGCAATCTACACTTAGGTTTAGGCACCGATGAAGAGTGGGGGAAATTATTGAATTAAAGTTTAAAGTGCAAATATTAAGTATTATAGTTTAATTGTGCTCTAAACACAAACATTTATTTTGAACGCAACCCTATTTTATCAAAGAACCTACTGTTGATTTTATACACTGGGCTGTTCTTCTTGTATGGTAATAAAACTTTTAAAATGCATTTGTAGTGTTAAGCTTTTCAGAGTGTAAATTTTGGTCAAAATCGCACCATTCCATCTTTGATTGAATTTTTCGGATTATCGATTTTTGATACTTATCAAGGTCATTTTGATACAAAAACTATCTAAGAACACTTCCAGACACATAAAATACGTCGGTGTGAAATTTTCAAAAAATCGACCCAGCTGTTTTGGATTCTATAGGGAATGAACTCACACACACAAACAGAGATTTATATCTAAGTAGGTAAATAGATTATATTTCTCTTAGTCTGTCTGTCTGTCATACTTTTTTTTCAGAAACTACTCGGCCGATCTGGATGAAATTTTGCATCGACCTTTGTTATGATAATGGGTTGTGAACTAATTATGGTATCTGTTTGATGCTTCATTAAAAATCAATAGGGATTAGTATTGATTGCAAAAATGAAAACAAAAAAATCAACCATCAGTTTGGCATAAAGCATCCATTCAAAGGCAACAGTTTATAACTTTTGCCCATTTTTAACGCGTAAAAAAAGTCTGGTCTATATTATATTCATCCATTTTGGTTTACTTTGTATCATCAATATTTTGTTGTGCGTTAGCATCGACTCATGTGACCGTCTTTTGAAACAGCTTTGTTTTCGATGATTATTCTACAATGGCAACAACTGGTAAACTGTGCAGCCACAAAAACGTCGACATTGTGATGCGAAAATCAAGAGAATTATTAAAACAAATGCCGTTTGTTTGTGCGGTTAACAGAACCGATGATTTGATACTGTTTTTCCTGCACTTTCCAACCAAAGTGTATTATTTAACTTCAAAAGACCCGATTCACTCCCTGGTGCTACCAGATTAGGCTGTCTGAAGATATTGGCTTCCTAATCTAAAATGCACCAAACATTGGTGTTTTTTGTTTTTGTTTTTCTATTCTTTTTTTGCAAAACTTAATTATGTTCTGCATCGCCCCCAAAACAACCCCCCCCCCCCTCGTTTCCTTTTTCCCTTTTATCTTTCTCTCTCCCCCACTTCCTGACTGGTTTCCTAACTTAAAATGTACCAAACATTAATACCATAACCTTTTTCCCTCTCCCATCGCAAAACTCATTCATGTTCTGCAGCAGTGCAGGGAACAAAAGCAATAAAATCCACTACAAGACAAACAAACCAAACACTACAAACGAGTGAGTGAAGATACAAAAAGCTTGAAGAAGAATAAAAACCTTTTACAAAAGAACCAAACCAAACTCCATGAATAAATATTTGAATAGATAAAGAACTTGAAGCATAAAACCTTTTCCCCAAATTACTGGATTCTGCATTAAATAACCCGAAAACCATTGATATACCGTAAAACAAAAACAACCAAACCCCATTCACTCCTGAACTTTATCTCTATTTCATTTGCTCTTACTTTAATGCCACTTCCATTTAGAGAGCAACTATCTTTTTTTTTTTTTTTTGTTTCTTAAACAAACAGGAAAACAGTGGGCAGTCTATTTTTAGAAACCATTTAATGGCAACTAGTTCGCATTGCTCTGATTCTTTGGACTGGTGTTCTCATGTTGAGTTTTATTCTCACAATGTTTCAGCCAATGTAGCCTCCAATCTTCTTTGGATGTATCTTTTTTACTCCGGAATCTTTCTGTTGAATTCATGAATCTGCACGGAATTCCGAACGGACCCCTTCATTTAATCCACGGGATTAGCATGTTCTTGTTCTGTCAGTCATGATGCAAGGATTTATGGTTTTAGAAATAAAATACTAGGTAAAATGCCAAGGTGATGGATAAATCGGTGTCACCCAGAATTTGTCCTTTTCTAAGTGAAGCTGGTGAAGGTCCTTATTCCCTATTTTGTCCGTGTTACGTAGAAGGTTAGACAACATGATCAGTAATGGCGAAACTTGGATAAAACTCGATTATTTAAGAGGACAGATCAGCAAGAACTTATTCACATTATATTTGAAGATGACCATCCTATAGTCAGCTGGGAAGCAGCCACATCGTATTGTCTCATAGATGGACAGTTGTAGGAAAGAAACTCTGCTCATGGAAATTTTCTTTAGTTTTAGGCGCAGATAGAGAGTGAAAGAAGCTGTTAATGGTTGTTAGCTAGATAAGTATTTGTTGCAAACGTTTTACAGAGAGGGACCATAGATTGGAGCTCAGTCAAGCACCTACCATGAAAGTAACGATAGAGCAGAGACAGACTCACAATGTCTCTTCTGTGAGAAACAGGAAGTGGGGGGGGGGCAAAAAGGTCCTTGCCCACTAGATTTTGAATATGGTTTTGTACTCTATCAAGGCAGGAAAAAGTACTCTTAGGAGCTTCACCTCAGCTGTAGCAACAGTACTCCATAATAACGTTCTTGTACAGGTAGAGGATTGTGTTAAGAGTGAGATATTTTCTGGAGCGATAGAACGATCCAACCATTGTCCATGTGATTTATTAACGTGTTTTTGGTATAAATGAAAACAGTAGTTGTTTATCGAAATGTTACAGAGGCACTAGCACTGTTAGCAGCAGCAGCAGCAGCGTATGGCATATGCAAATGACCAAGCCTGCTGCGCGATGTGACATCACAGCAGAGACAAAAGGACACACATGGATGGAGAAGTGGGGTTTGGAAAAGCATGTGTTCAAGACACGTGGGTGACGTCACAGCACAGACGAGAAGTCACGTGTGGCTGGAGAATGAGGAATAAAGGTCTTTTGTTAAAAACTGAAAAAGCGAGTTGAACTTCTTTTGTCTTCCTTTCTTATGTTTCTCTGTTTCCTTGCAATGGAGTCTACATGTGAACGACAACAATACAAAAAGCGCATACACAAAAAAACAAAAACACTCTAAAATCAAAACAAAAAATAGTTTGGATTTTCATGATCTAAAAAGAAAAGGCCTGAAATAATAGGTATTAAAGAAGTCGATTGTGACATTTGAAATAGGATTTGCTGCGAGCAGTTAAGTGATTCTATAATAGTTTAAATGATTCAGCTGCTCACCATCCCATTTGATGGTGGGTTGATTGGCAGATATGCAACGGTGTTCTCAACTTTCCCGACTACAACTTTTCTTGTTGCGTAACTATTTTCCTCGTGACGGATCTTTGCTACAAAAAACAACAAAAAGAAAACAGAATCCATTGCAATACTCTGCTTATTTTATTGAAGATTAACGGATTATCTAAATCCTACTTGATTAATACAAATCCAAGATCTAATGTCATTTCTAAATCTAGAAAATGACAGATTAGGATTATCGACAAGATCATGAGTTAGGCTTAGTTTTTTATTTTTTTTGTTGACGTTGCCAAAATTCATAGCCTGAAAAAAAGTCTAACTCTGACTCTGTACGCAGCAAGGCAACTTATTGTAACTGTACCATGTTTTAATTATCACAGTGGTTCCCAACCGTTTTTACATGGTGGCACACTATTGAACTTTTTCGATTCAATTTTTGCGGCACATCTATCACAAAAAGAGAAAATAAATGAATATTTAACAATACTGACCAATATTTATTCTTATTAAAACTAGCCTAAGTGCCCGGCGTTTCCCGGCGTTTCCCGGGTGTTTTGGAAGTGTGTGTTGAGAAAAAAAAAAGTGGTAGTAGGCAGGCAGTCTCAAACCCGTATTGCTAAGGAGGAAAAGAATGTGAAAAAGAAAACATGACGTGTTTGCTGTTGTATCCATTGCCAAACCGGAAGTGACGTAAGTTCAAATTAAGGTTAGACAATTGAAAAGTGGGCATGACTTTCGAAAATATTGGCGAAAAAAGCGACCCCTCCCTGTAGAAAAGTGCCCAGCTGAGGGTGAAAGAATGAATGTTTTTGGCCAATTTTTCGATATTTGTCGTCCGAAGGGTTGAGCTTCAAAACGATACTCATCTTGTGAAAATCTGTTGCCTCTGTCGAAAGTTTTAGGCATACATACATACATTTAAACAGGCAGGTGAGATTTATATTATAGAAAAAAGTTCAAACAAGGTAAAATTACGTTTCTGAATTTTTGAGATGAGGATTGGTTATTCGTATTATTTGGATTCATTGGACTACTGATCATCTTGAATATCATTTTCACAATGTTTTGGTCGATGTAACCTCTGACCTTATTCCCAAAATTTGTACAAGGACCCGTGGCGCAGTGGTTAGAGTATTAAAAAAAAAATCAATTGTAAAAGTGATATTCTGAAGGTTGAAGGTATAATTCTCAGTGTGGGTGACCGAAAAATACAATTGCAAATTATTTAGGACCGCTATGGCTGACAGAATGAGAGCATGCTACCCCTGTGAAGTAAATAAAGGGTTCCGTTCGAAATTCTGTCCAAATTCCCAAGTTCGACAAGATACACCTGAAGAAGGTCGGAGCTTACATAGTCCAAATCGCTGTGAAAGTAACACTCAAGATGAGAACAGTAGTCCGAAAAATCTATTTATATATCCCGACTGAAGATTCTGATTGTGTTTATTAGCATCTCTTGTTCCTTCTTGTTTATTATCTAAATATTGATTTATGTTCGTACGTCCAGTGTCAGAAAAAAGCCATCATCATCGCAAACATTAATTAACGAAAAACGAATTACCTCTCTTTATAGTCACTTTTTATCGATTAAAAATCAGTTAAATTATTTCCTCAAAAAATTTTCCCCAGAAAACATGGCTGTCTATTTAAGGTTTCAAATTATTTTATTTTATAATTAAAAAAAGTCGTGTTTAGAGGAGACTATAAGGTTTTTTTTATTATCGTTTCTGTTTGAAATTTAAAAAAAATGTGTAAGTAAATTGACATTTGTTCGTTTATAATTTATATAGAAATATTCAGAAAAAAAACATACAAAACCAAACAATGTGTTGTGTGTTGAATAATCAGTATGACAAGTGTCAGGCGTAATTTTCATTAACAGAGTTTCTTTCCAAGATGTTCACAACTGTGAAACACACTACCACAGGATTGCGTCTTTGCAAGCTACAACCTGGTCATCTTACAGTTCAATGTCAACAAACACTTGTCGTAAACCTTCCCCATAAGTAAGCAAACTTTGTTTCCTCATCTTCAATCCTCTTATTATATTCTTCATCATTCAAATGATATTTGTCACATTAACCTTTATCCTAAAGTGACTTTTGGCCTTGATAAATGGTGACTCACGCGTAAAATCAAACAACAAAAAAAAAGAACACTGTTTTTTTTTTCTTTGATTTTTGTTCACTTAATCTCTGACCGCGCATGTATTTTGACAGAAAAATGTTATCCCCCCCCCCCCCGAGGTTTTAGTGGAATTAATCTCAATACCTTCTATATTAAGGTTTTGGGGTCAACAACTCGCAGCTTTTAATAAATATCTTGTGTAGTTCAATATATTTTTCTTTCATATTTTTTTTCCATTTCCTTTATTTTCTTTTTCCATCTTTTTCTTTCCTTTTCTTTCTTTTCTATTATTTAGGCCTTTCTTTTCTTTTTTTTTGCTTTTTTGCCAACTTAAAAAGCCAAACATTATCCTGAAGACTAACACCCCCCCACACACACTTAAAACTATTAAAAGTATACGAATTACAGAACCATAGTTTTGAGGGCTAAAAACAAGAACGCGACACAATAACTGACTTGTTTATTATTTAGTATAAAATAAAACATCTTTAAAAGTTGGTGTATCTGAATTAGGGACGGGCAATGAAAGTGAAACCAATTTATTTGTTAAATCAAATAATCCAGACATAAATAAAAAAATGATTCACCAGATAGAAAAAATATTAACCCATGTAAAAAATTTTTTTTAACCCATATAGAGAAAAAAATATTAACTCATATAGACAAAAAATATTAACCCATATAGAAAAAAAATATTAACCCATATAGAAACAAAAAATATTAACCCATATAGAGGAAAAAATATTAACTCATATAGAAACAAAAAATATTACCCCATACAGAGAAAAATTATTAACCAATATACAAACAAAAATATTAACCCATATAGAGAAAAAATTATTAACCCAGATAGAGAGAAAAAATATTAACCTATATATATAGAGAAAAACATATTAACTCATCTAGAGAGAAAAAAAATGAACTCGTTTAGTGAAAAATAAAAATCCAGATAGAGAAACAAAATATCAGAATTGATAAAAATCTTTAAAAAAATAAATAAATAAATAAAAATAAAATCTGATTTTAATTTTCAGTATTTATTAAAGGAAAACTTGAATGTCTACTGGACATTATCGTCGAGTGTCTAAGGTCTCTCTGTTCAATCTCTTCTCATGATATTAACCCCAGGTTATCTAAACGATTTTGTAATCTTTGAAATAAGTGATAATCTGATGGAGCTAGGTCAGGAGAATATGTAGGATGGGGCAAAATTTACCAACCAAAATTTTCCTGGTATTGGTGTTTGATGACGAGCATTATCATAATGGAAGATGACTTTCTTTCTGTTGACCAAAGCAGGTAGTTTTGCGGTCGACATGGATGAGAATTGTGCAAAAAAAACATGAATGATACTTTAATAATCTGAAAGAAAAAAGTTATACATTAATCATGTTTGAGTAATAACAATATGTATAAAATAAATTACAATGGAAATTAAAGTAGTTTGCTTGAAGCATTGTTTAATGTGTATATGAAAAGAAATTGAAGTTTATAAAAGGCAGAACAATGTAAAGATGTAACGGATAGATGCAAACTGATGCAACTTAAGATACAGTGTTCCAACTTTATAGATTCAATGCATGTGCGCATATATTTTTCTTTTAAAATTTTATTTCACATGTAATATGTTCTTACTTGCATCAGGTGGCATATCTGTGTTGCAATATTTCGGGAAGTCTTCCCCTTCATCAGGCATGTGTTTAACTTTCAAACATGTTTCTCAAAATATTGCAATACAGATATGCCACCTGACGCAAGTATGAACATATTACACGTGAAATAAAAAATATCTCTACGAAACTTTGTATGTGTGTGTGAGTTCATTTCCTATGGACTCCTAAACAGTTGAACCAATTTTGATGAAATTTCACACGAAGGTAGTTTATGTACTTGGCAATGTTCTTAGATAGGTTTTGTATTGGAACATCTTTGATAAGTATTGATAATCGAAATAATCCAATGAAAAAAGGAACAGATGATTTTGACCAAAGTTAACACCTTACACAACCTAACAAGTACATTTGAGAACTTTTATTACCACACAAGCCGAAAGGTTCAACATATAAAATCAACAGTTGGTTCTTTGATACGACAGGGGTATGTTCAAAATGAATGTTTCTGTTTAAAGCACAATTGTACTATGATACTTGACTTTTGCATTTTAAAGTTAAATTCAAGCCATTATCTGTGCACAAGTAGTAAGGCCAGGCATATAAAATCAACAGTAGGTTCTTTGATATGACAAGGGCACCTTTGAAATGAATGCTTCTGTTTAAAGCGCAGTTGCACCACGATACTTGACTTTTTCATTTTAAACATGAATTCAAGCCATTACATATAACAATAATCCGATAACACCTAAGTACCAATTTTTCAATTTTGACTTCTTTGCAGCTCTTTTTTCCATACGAAAATCAATTAAAAATGGTTTCCTCATGTCTGAATACCCCATATACCAAATTTCAAGTCTGTAGATCCAAGAAATTTGTTGAGAAGTGTCCTCACACACACACTTTTATAGATATATAGATTATTTACTTTTTGTTCACTCTAACCATGACATATTTCCAATGTATAAGGGCTCATCATTAGGACGGGCTCCTTGCCCAGATTAATGTGACTCTTCCTCTCCAGAGTTTCGTGTCTTCCATCAGCTGCCTCAGATCTTTAGGTTCACAGTTGGTGTCATGTGCTATTTACTGAATATACGTGGATCTAGGTTGTCCTTTGCTTGCGCGTCTGTGTCCTAGAGTCCATAGCAATCAGTCACCAATTCATGCTTCCTCCTCAGACAGTGGCCGGCAAATCGTAGGCATCGCTCGCTGATGGTATTAGATATGGCAGGTAGGTTGCCATAAAGCTGCTGCTTCGTGGGATGATTTTGCCAAGATATATTTTATACGTTTTGTAGCATACGGGTGTGTGTGTATAAGGGCTACTCTGACTTATAGGAGTCACATGGATGTGGAATTGTGCAGCAAGGTGTTTGAGGAAAAAAGCTATTTGTAACGTAATTCCCCATTGAGGAGCGTCAGAACTACACTAAGGTAGCTTTGTATTCCCGGGTGACGCCAGATAACCCAAGGATTTAAGATAGAGAAGATAAATATACATATTTTATTTCATGTCAAAATAGATATTGTTTGAAAACCAGAGAAATATATTTTTACGGCTAAAAGTTTATAACAGGAAATTTCACTTAGAACCTTGTCTGGTCTTAAAATGAACCCCGGGTTGGATGTCAGAATTGACATCTGTCCTTGAAAATCATGCTTAGATTTCAGTGTGGGAATTGTACCCACGCAAAACCTGGGGCTTAGGATTTCGTTGAGATTTCGTGGCGAAATCTTATTGGCTGGGGAGAAGTACTACCCCATCCACTTACCTTACTATAAATACGACAGTCGTTGAGTCGAACAGAGTTCAGATCAGAGTAGAGAAGAGACGTGACCCCTCCCCACCTCATCCATCCGTCGGTCAGTGTCTGTGAAGAGAGTTGAGACTTTGAAAAGAACTTACAAAATCTGAATGAGAATTGTAAAAACATTGGTACATAATTTTATGAGAATTAAGCTTTTGTAGATAGACTACAATCGTTGTCTTTCTCCCTGCCTGCCGCTTCGATATTCGCTTTCAGCATACCAGATTATGTAACAACCTCCGAGGAGCCTAGACGACCACGTGCCGAGATCCAGTGAAATAAGAGTCCTAGCCACCTCCTCGAACGAGGCGTTACATATTAGATTAAAAAAATTTTTTCCGACATCTAGTGTCTTCGACAGTGAAGAAATGATATTCTGATTATAGTCGGATGGGTTGAGGGGATTTATGTTGACGAAGTATAAGTACAGAAAGTTCCTGTGGAAGTACTAGGGTCAGTCTAAAAGTAAAGACTCCTATTTTGTTAACTCAAAAAGTTAAAGCGCTATGAAAGTAAGAGTGGTATCATTAAAATGAGCTACCTTTTATCTTTCAGAATTTATTTTTTCTACATAGTTACCACCATTCTTAATGCACTTTTGTCAGCAATGAACAATGGCTGTGCATGGGCGTCCGGAGCATGCTTTATCAAATGAGGGTCATTCCAAAAATAGAGCTTCCGATTTTTTTTAACTCAAAAAGTTGAAGAACTATGAAGACAAGAGTGGTACCATTACAATGAGTGACCCTTTATACTCCAGAACTCATTTTTCTACATAGTCACCATTCTCAATGCAATTTTGCCAGCGATGAACAATGGCTGTGCATGGGCGTCTGTAGCATGCTTTGTCCTACGAGGATTATTTCAAAAGTAAAGCCTCCTATTTTTTTTAACTCAAAAAGTTGTAGAGCTATGAAGACAGGAGTAGTACCATTAAAACAAGCGATCTTTTGTGCTCCAGAATTTTTTCTACATAACCACCACCATTCTCAATGCACTTTTACCAGCAATTCAATAAAGAACCTCTATTTCTGAGGCACATCTATGACAAAGGTTGCTTGCTTAGAGTCTTACACCATCAATATCTGCAACAGAGTGTAGAATAAGTTAGTCACGCAAAAGCCAATCAGTCAATCTGAAAATAGAAAGGAGATGATGTATTCCTACATCTCGCCCTGGCACTAAAGTTCCTTTTAGCCAGGTTTATTGTACGGCTGTAAATTTTTCAATGCCGGCGGCATCTTGGGTCTGCCACCCCCCGACTAACTAGCATGCCTCCACCAACTGCTCTGATCTTCTTGTAGCATGGGTGTAACTGTGATAGTTGAATCTTTAGAGCGGAGATATGCCGTGGCCCAGCAAGACAAATATTGGCACCACTGTCTGGAAAAACGGAAAGTTGCACTGGTTTCGCACCATTTAAGTTTGGTGTAAGCGTCATGGTAACTTCATCCACATTGGGTGTGGGCAAAATGAACTGTTTATGCTGCTCAGAGAATTTGACATGGGTGATGAGGCTACTTGCCCTACTAGTGCGGTAGCAAACATCAGCGTTGTGATTGAGCTTATGACAATTCATGCAGGTCTGGCCCCATGCTGGACAACTGGTGATACGTGGTGGCTTTCCCGGTGGTGCGCTTGGTGACTAATGACTCCAAAATGTTAAACAAAGCTGCCTCCTCCAATTCAAAGAATGACGAATGTGAGCTGACAATCGCATTTTGTACAGTTTCATCCCAAGCGCTGTATAATTGAGCGGCGACTTGTGATGTAGGTAAGTTGCTTATATACATCCCAGTCAACACACAATTTTCGAAATTGTTGAGGCGTCATGTCTGCGGTGATCCTTGGAAGATGAGCTGTTGTAGTGGCCTTATAATTTGGTATGGGTGTCTGCCGCAGAACTGGGAGCGTTGCAGGAGCCTGGGAATATTTTACCGCATATTGCATAATTGCAAGGATATCCCCAATGCATCTTAAGTGCTCGGCTGTAACGTTCGAAATAGTATTTTCTGTCAGGTGGTTTTCCAGGAAGATCTTTGCATAACGGGTATGCTGACTTTTGGGAGTGCCTGCCTTGTCGAAAAATTTGATCCAGGATGCCAAATCAACGAGCTGGCCTGGCGATCCTGTTTGTAGCGCCATATAGAATAAGTTAGTCACGCAAAAGCCAATCAGTCAATCTGAAAATAGAAAGGAGATGATATATTCCTACACAGAGAGATGAACATTTCAGATTATGGATGCATAAGTTCAGTCAATGTGCAATCATCTCTGGTCCATTCAAACAGAATAAAAGATTGGAGGCATTATTCTTGGAATGCCCCCCCCCCGTACTTATAAAACAAGGAAAACATTGCAACACTGATGTGATGTGACAGGTACTGAAATAAAACATGCCCTTTCCTATCCCCTGGACAAAACCACCTCTAGTGGGGAGGGAAAGCAAGAAAGTAAATACAAGGCTTCACGTTGTGACTGAAGCATGAGTTTTAAATGAGTAATAAGGTGCTTCTTCACTATAGCAATAGATGAAAAAATAACGAAATTCTTACTCTAGACGCACAGAAAATTTAGCACAACAGAAAATAATTTAAAAGTATTGAGTTTTTACATTTTTAAATTAGAAAAAAATGGTACTTCTACAGTATATTGGAAAAAAGGTACTTGTACAGTGAAGTACCCATATGAACAACAAAGAAATTCTTATCTGTGACGTACATAAGTTATCAAAATCGAAAATCATGTAATATATTCGAGTAGTATAACATTCATATAAAAAATCCGGTGCTTTTTCACTATAACACTCTGATGTGAACAAACGCACTCTTACCTGTGACATACCGAAAATTATCACAATAGAAACTTATTTAAATAATTTTAAATATGTGTTGTACATAAGCATAAAAACTTCATCTATTCTAAGAATAACAGGTATGTTAAAAATTTTCTCATTGTCTTATACGGTCCCGAGCAACGCCGGGTGGCCTTGCTAATCTTAACATAAAATTAGATGCATATTTAAAATTACACTTATTTAAAAAAAAAGATACAGAAAAATCTTTATGATGTACGTACTCATCACAGAACGAGGATGTCATATTCCAAAAACCACACAAGTTTAGCTAGTAACTTTTTTATTTGGCTAGTAAATAAAAATATTTGATATATATATATATATAAATATTTGATATATATATATATAAAAGCGAAAATGTATGTATGTATGTATGCTTCTCCTCGATGTCCACAAAAGGCTTCTTTCAGAGAAGCACTCGCTTCGCAACTTCTTAAAACTTTTTATATCATCTATAAATTGTAATATTTCACACTTAACCACGGAGCTCGCCTGTCTATTTAATTTTATTGACTTTCAAACGTTAATTATTCCACATTTCCCGCATCGGCACGCGTTACATTCAGTTTTCGGTATAAACAAAAAGCGAAACTCGACTCTAATCACCGGCTCAGAGCCAGTGGTCTCTAGAGAGCTAAGTAACGTTTGTTTAATGTCAACTTCGTCATATCAGACGGTAGCTTTCATTTCGAGATGAGACACTCCCCCTAATAAACAGGGAGCTGGTTTTCCCCGAACTTAGTTAAAACAAACAAACCGATTTATTTATTTATTTAAAAACTGTCCCGCACAAAATCGTAACTGCTGAATAGCTATCGCGGTCACGTCAATCAAAAACGCGCACCTGTTTTTTTTACACTTTACTATTTTCCAACTGCGCATCGTCAAGGCTTCATATTTTTTTTTCACGGGCACCTGTTTTTTTTACTATGCGCGTCAAGGCTTCCGTTTTTTTTTCACACACACCTACAAACACCCAGGCAACGCCGGGTACCCCTCGCTAGTCTATATATAAAAGCGAAAATGTGTGTATGTATATTTGTTTGTATGTATGTGTGTTTGTATGTCTCCCAAAAACTTTCGACACGGGTCACAGATTTTTACGAGATCGGTATCATTTTAAACTTCCAACCTTCGCCCGACAAATATCGAAAAATTGGCCAAAAACATTAATTTCTTCACCCTAAAATCATCAGTTTTCTACAGGGAGGGGTCAGCAAAAACCATCCTCTCATGACAAGTTCGCTTCTACGCATGCGTCATATGACGTCGGAACATGATTTACTTTAAATATTTGAAAAACTGACACAATTTCGTTGACGTCGTCTTAGCTTTTTTTTTTTTTTTTTTTTTTACACAGTGATCACCACTTATCAAGGCCCGGAAGCCACTCAGGGATAAGGGTTATTGCAAGTACATTACGTTAGTGTGGAGATTTGATGAAGTGTTTACTTAAGGGGGCGGTTCATTAGGAATTTGTTAACGTTGGACTTGAAGACATCCAAGTTGTAGTCAGGTGGGAAGCAGGCAGATGGAACAGAGTTCCACAGGCGTGCAGTTCTAAGAAAGAAGCTTTGTTCATGGAATCCGCGTTTTGATTTAGGCACAGATATAGAGTGGGGGAAATTTTTCACAGTGGATTCAGCTAGACGGGTGTTTTTCGTGAAAGATTGGCGAGGGGGGACCAGAGATTGAAATTCAGACGAGCACCTGCCATGGAAATAACGATAAAAGAAGGATAGGCTCGCAACGTCTCTTCTGTGGGAGAGAGGTTGCAGGGTATAGAAAAGGGTATCCCCCACTAAGCCACAAAGTCTATTTTGTACTCTGTCAAGGCAGGATAAGCTGTTTTTAGCAGCTCCTGGCCAGATATGGCAACAGTATTCCATCCTTGGACGTACTTGGCTTTTATATAGATAGAGAATTGCATCAGTAGTGAGATATCTTCTGGAGCGGTAGAAGGATCCAACCATCTTTCCAGCGACATTGGCAACAGACTTTATGTACAGTTGCTTAGAGCGCTGCCTCATTATCTAAAGGTTTTGGGTTCGAATCGTGATGTGAGGTGTCTTTTTTTTTATTTTTTAAATTTTAATATTGAAACAGGGTTATTTAAGCTATTTTCACATTTCTTTTTGTTTTTATTTTTCAGATTTTTTTATGGAGTTTTAACGTTCGTTTTTCTTTTTTGCGTTTTCTGTTTTTGTTTTTCTGATTTTTACATTTAAAGTTTTAAAATATTTACTTATTCTTATGTTTTGATTAACACCCTCCACCTTTTATTCACTTGTAAGGTTAAAGTACAGAATAGGTACAAAACACCCTTCCCTCCCCATGTTAAGAATGGCTTTTTAAATAGTAACGTTATTATTGTAGTACGGATACATTATGTGCACTAGTACCGGCGTTCAAGTTCTCTCTTTCTGAATTGTTTTGTGCAAATAAACTAATCTTTGTTTAATCGATGAGTGAAAATTTATTGTTTTTTACTCATTTGGACTTGCCTGATTTTTAGTTTGTTTTTATCCATTTTTGTACTTTTGCTAAAAATATATCCTTGTGTTTGTTTTTATCCGTTTTTATTCTTTTGCTAAAAATATATCCTTGTGTTTGTTTTTAAGTGACAAACCTGTTAGTAATGTACTTGTGTTGTTACAGGAAACCAGAAAGAATTTGTCAAATAAAATTTAACATAGGAGAAAAGGAGTGTACTTTGTTGAGGACTGTCGTTTCATCTTTTGTTTGGCTGGACGAGGATTGTTCAAAATTTCCCCATTCATTCATCGTCCTTATCTCGTCAGATTCAGTGATGCTGGCACGTGTGAGATGGGCTTTAGAAATTGATTTCCAAACTCATGAGTCTCTGCCCACGCCTTTATCTATCTCTCTCTCTCTGCCTCTCTTTCTCTCTCTCTCCCTCTCTTTCTCTCTCTCCCTCTCAAATCCATTCCAAAAAAGTGGTTACTCTCTAGCATTAAGTTTTTTTCAAGGTATTGAATACTTAGTATAATCCGATCTTTCTTAAACAAAAGAAAAAAATCCAAACTGTCCTCAATGGGTCATAACAGCCAAACGATATGACATTAATATGAGTGTGCTCCAAAGGTCGATTCTTGATCGTTATTTTTTTAATTTTTTATTTGTTATTTTGGCACTTGTGCAGATTTTTAACCGGACATATCCAAGCGTCCGCTCGGATTTGCGAATATGATGTCAACCGTTTGGGGTTGCCTGTAATCTGACGTAAGACGCCGATCAGTCAATGACAATGCACGGCAACGAGCTTTTGGACAAATGTTGGAAGAGAAAAACAAAATAAAATAAAAAGACTAGATTTTACATGGAAAACATGAAAACTAATAACATTATGAATTTTTTCATGCTAGATAAATAATTGCAGACGTTTTAAGAAGCAGTTTTTTTTTTGTCAAAATAAAAAACTTAATCGGATCCCCAAAAAGAATTGCATTACATGTGGTGTTAAATGCATCATTGTAAGCGGTCTATGTGGCTGGAGGTGCAAAAAATTTTTCTTCAATTTTTCTTGAGAAAAAAAAAAAAAACAAACATTTTTTTTCTTCTTTGAACATTAAAAAAAACAAACTTTCAAAGACAAAAAGAAAAATGCATAATTTGTTTTGAACTCCTCCCACCCCCAAATTTTGTTTGCTTAACACTATTTGTCAAAAAGTAAAACCAAAAATATACAAAAAAAATTTTTTTTGCATAATTTGTTTTGAACTCCTCCCACCCCCAAATTTTGTTTGCTTAACACTATTTGTCAAAAAGTAAAACCAAAAATATGCAAAAAAAAAAAAAAAAAATGGTTATAGTAGACCCCTCCCCACACCCTTTGTATAAAAAATGTTTTCCACGAAATATTAAGTGAATAATTAAACAAAATTACGGTAGGCCGTTTTTTTTCTATTTCTTTTATTTCTATGATTTCCATTTATTTTACTAGTTTCGTTTTGTACAAAAGGGGGGTTGAACTCATTCCCATTTGTCCGTTCGTCTGTTCGTACTTTCCTCAATAACCACGCCTTGAACTTTTTAAATACAAACATTAGTCATGGTGAAAGTAAATTTTTGCCAGATTTTCCGGGGTAACACTGCTACGAGGCTTATTGTGGCAAAAGTGCCCCCAAGTCGTTCATCCGTTCACACTTTCCTCAATAACTATGCGTTGGATTTAAAAAATTTTTTAGCACAAACATTAGTCATGGTGAAAGTAAATTTTTGCTAGAACAGATTTTCTGGGATAATTCTGGTTATCCCTTATGATTCATGATCGAGTTCCCTGATGACTAGCTACAACCACCATATATGATTTTCTCCATTCTCTATCTGTGTCTAAATCTAAATGCAGATTCCTTGAACAAACCTTCTTTTCCAGAACTGTCTGCCTGTGGAACACTGTTCCACTGACTTACTTCCTGATTCAATACAACGGGATAACCTTCAAATCCAATGTAAACAAGTTCTTGTTGAGCCGTCCCCATAAATAATCAAATTCTACCCAATTTACACCATTAACGATTGCTACACTACCACCCTAAATTCATTAAACCTTATCCTCGAGTGGTCTTTGGGCCTTGATTAGTGGTGACTCCCAAGTAAAAAAAAAATTGTCTGAGGTGAGTATATTTCCTGATAACACTCTATACTAGATATTTGTGAAAAATTACTGTACATATATCCAGTGAAATGTCTGATCCTTAGAAAATGACCTCCAATCTGTAGTGTAATAGTGAGAGATATGGAAGATAACATTTAATGCTACTAAGACTAAACTTCTTTCCTTTAACAATTACAATCAACATTTGAAGCCATGAATAATAACACTCTAGCTGAGTATTTGCCATTCAAACTTCTTGGCTTAACATTCACAGATAGAATGAATTAGAACAAATATATAGAAAATAACCTGGCCTGCCTTCAGACTAAGATCACAGTGTAGTATCTGTTCTAATGCAACACTTAATTTGTCTTTAGGCAGTAGAGAGGAAACCTTCCATATGCTAAGGCAATTTTTATTGTTGTCTGCTTCCAGAGTGACCCTTTTTTGGGGGAGCTAGTTTTCCTCCACATTAAAAACGACCTTGTGTCACATTTTGCTTTCGTGGGGAAGCAAATAAATGCCAAGACATAGAAAACATTGTCAAGGCTGCTGCAAAGAAGGTGGTCCTTCTCTACTGCAGTAGGAAAATACTCATAATTTCTGCCTGTTAATACGATCAGCCCAGCAAGGAAGGGATTTTAAAACCAAAAGATTTAACCCTTTATGACCTGGTTGAACTAATTCATTGAGTCTTAAATAAATGAAATAAACAGCATAAATAAAGTGGGAATTGATTCAAACACGCCTTGTACGTATTAGTTCAGTATCTGGGTAGATGCCAGATACCTCCAGATTGCAACTGTCCATTGCTTACATTCAGTATGCCGCCATTTAAAATTAACAATAAATATTTTTTTATCATTTACATCATAATTCACGTCATAAAGGGTTAAGGAAATATGATATTAAAGTAGAAATTCTTTCAGCATCTGTAGATCTCTACGGTGAAGAGGTGGGACTTTGCTGCTACTCGGCGTTTGATTTTATTTGCAGTCAGGAATTTGTAAATTACCAATCTTCATCAGAAAAATTCCGAAACGTGATGTTTTATTTATAAACTTATTTTAATTTCTCGATTTAATTTGTAGTTTTGTCGTTTTTTTAGTTTTGTAGTTTTTAGTTTTTTAGTTTTGTCGTTTTTTAGTTTTGTCGTTTTTTAGTTTTTTAGTTTTGTCGTTTTTAAGTTTTTTTAGTTTAGTTGTTTTTTAGTTTTGTTGTTTTTTAGTTCTGTAGTTTTTTAGTTTTATCGTTTTTTAGTTTTGTCATTTTTTAGTTTTTTTAGTTTTGTCGTTTTTTAGTTTTGTCATTTTTTAGTTTTGTCGTTTTTTAGTTTTTTAGTTTTGTTGTTTTTTAGTTTTGTTAGTTTTGTCGTTTTTTAGTTTTGTCATTTTTTAGTTTTTTTAGTTTTGTTGTTTTTTAGTTTTGTCATTTTTTAGTTTTGTCGTTTTTTAGTTTTTTAGTTTTGTCATTTTTTAGTTTTGTTGTTTTTTAGTTTTGTCGTTTTTTAGTTTTTTAGTTTTGTTTTTTTTTAGTTTTGTTGTTTTTTAGTTTTGTTGTTTTTTAGTTTTGTCATTTTTTAGTTTTGTTGTCTTTTAGTTTTTTAGTTTTATAGCTTTGTTGTTTTTAGTTTTTTAGTTTTGTCATTTTTTAGTTTTGTCGTTTTTTTAGTTTTTTAGTTTTGTTGTTTTTTAGTTTTGTAGCTTTGTAGCTTTGTACGCTTATGACCTTAATTTTGATTTGTTGGGCTTGCCATTTCATCGATGACGAAAAATTTTATCAAGATGGAAAAACCAGAAAAAACAGGTTTTACTGAATGAACTGACATTATTATGTTGCAGATAATATTTAATAGAGATAAGACACTTTCTTATGGATATATTTTTGTGGTATTTATTGCATTCGTATCTTTTACAGTAATTTTTTTTATCAATGACGTGTAAAACTTTCTGTTATTTTTTCTTTTTGTTTCTTCTGATAACACATTACTCATGTAAATACTTTTTTTTAATTTCAATCCCTTAAAACCAAATCATCATAATTATATTTAGCTTAACATTTATCTTTTTATGTTGGCATGTGGTGGACCACTTTTTAAGAAGTTTGAAAGTCAGTTTCTATAAACTGTCCAACGCATGCTAGCATGTAAAATGGACATTAAACTAAATATGATGATGATATGACTTTAAAGGGTAAAAAAGAAATAAGACAACAAGGAGGTAGAGTTATCAAAAGGGTGCATTAACAGAAAGTACAGGCATAATGAATTGCCAGAGACTGCTTTTGGAATGGCCAAGGTGTCTGAAAGAGTCCATGCTGTGACGTAATAGGGGTAGGTTGCCTTAATATTTTTGTACAAGGAAAATGTGTTCAGCACTAACACAATACTTTTCTATAGTTACATGAAATACCTATGACACCATGTGCTACTCCACTTGACAGCCTGACAACCCCAAATGCTGTGTGCCATTGCTTTGTTCTTCTTATGGCCATATCGTCATAGTCTCACATACTAGGTGCTGTCAAGAGTAGCAGATGGGTTCACAAGTATAAAAATAAAATAAAAATGTGAAAACAAGAAAACACAGACTTCGATGCTTCACATATATGTCGGTTGAACTCTGAATATGTGCATCTGCATGCTAAGACCTATATCTACATCCTGTCGAGGCTAGTTCGTCTGTTGCTGTCAGTTCATCTTGAGCTCTCAAAGCTTTTCTGACCTGGCCCAAGTCACAGACTGTCTCCAACTTGTCAATATCCAACTGAACTCTCAACTCTGACTGTAACACAGTAACCCCGCAAATACCTACAGGCGCATTGTTCGATTCTTAGTCCATTGTTATCTACCTATCGGTCATTCGATCATTTGGTCACTCATCACACTCTGAATTTAAACTTCACCCTTCACTCTTTTGTCCGACTTAAAAAAAAATGCTATTTCATTTGTCACCCACCCTTTGTCATTTCCTACCTCCTAGCACTCAACACCCTCAGTCGAACATAGTGTCACACACCAAACAGTGTTTGCTCCATTTATTTTGTTGGAGCAGTTTTGTCTATTTTCAGCATCCGAATGATGTTAACAATTAAAAGGAACTAATGTTACATACCTCCCCTCTCAGGGGATGTCCAACATATCACAGTTCACAATTAAATAGAAAAGTTTATAATGTATCTTCTCATCGCAGTGCAATCATAGCCGCGCCATCCAATTCCACCTCGTGTCGACCGTTCCCGCCATGACTGGCGGCACCTGCAATTAATGTTTCGCAACAGCATGAAAGAATGAAGAAATCGTTGATTTGGAGAAGCAACATTTATTGATCGTGTCGGCGCGTCTCCACTCCTGTCATGGGTAGGGAAGGGATGAGGAGGGGGTGATCTTATTCTCGGGTTATGAATTGTTGTTTTTAATATCTATAATGTGCAGACATTCTCTGTCTGTGGTTGCTTCACAAAACGTCCACGTGACTGTCTCTCCCTCCTTTCTCTCTCTCTCTCTCCCAGCTGATGTCATGTCTGTTTTCAATCCACAGCAGGGTCGAGATAACATTTGAATGCATTCGCTGACCCAATGATTTGCGCACGTGTTGATTTCGTCCAATAAATTAAAATGACGAGATAAATACTAGCAAACCCACTCAGTTACTATTTAACACTAGTTTAGCACTACACACTACAAAATTACTTCCTTTTGTCATAGAGCACAGTGTAGTATCTGTTCTGATATTACACTTTTATGGTATAGGAAGATGTGTGCTGAACAGAAGACCCAGATGGTATGGTCATGTTGAAAGAGTGGATAAAACTTGTTATATTAGTAGATGTAAAATGGTTAAAGTAGCAAGTTCAGTTCACAGGGGAATGCCCATGAAAAACATGGGCGCAAGCGATAAGGATGGATTTAATAGAAAGAGAGATAAATCAAGACCTGGGTAGAGATAGATTAGTTTGGAAGTTAATTTCTTAAAGCTGTCAAACACATGCCAGTATGTGAAACAAACATTAAGCTGATGATGATGATGACTTATCTACACTCCTTGAATGGGAACTTGTTCAACATCTTTCTGAATTATCTACTTTGACCATGCAAGATGTCAACAGCTAACTGCAATGACATTGCTTTGTTGTATACTGGGCTATATAACGAGTGTAGGACCAAGCAGGGAATAAGCACCCCGGCTGGCTTCACTTAGAAAAGGACAGAGTTCAGGTGATATTGTTATAACGTTCACCTTGGTGTGTTCAAGCAGTTTTTGCAACCTAGAGTGCGTTTTTTTTATATATTGTATGTTTTTTTGTTTTTTTTAAATATATATTTACACAACTTTAATAAATCTTTGGATTGATATTTTTATTAAAAAAAACAAAAAAACAAAATATATTTATTTTTATTTATTTAATAATTTTTTTAATAAAACTGTTCCAACCAAAATCTGGTATTTTTTACCAGGTTTTGAATGAATATCACATTTAAAATTTTCACTGGCAAATAGTTTTTTACAAATAATATATTTATATGTTTACAAAATAAAACAAATAATAATAATAATAATATTTTTATTGTCATCGGGTTCAAAAGAGAGTCACCAACCTGATAGATCCTGAACTGTCATCTAGGCTTCAGCCTCTGTCCCATCGACGAGATGTTGCATCCCTCTGCCTGTTCTACAAATACTTTAATGGTGAATGCTCAGACGAACTGCAAACACTTGTACCTCCCCAACGTAACTACCCCCGACAAACCCGACAAGCTACTAAGTCTCATCCCTTTACAGTAGAGATCCCTAGGTGCAAGAAAATATTTTTATTGTCATCGGGTTCAAAAGAGAGTCACCAACCTGATAGGTCCTGAACTGTCATCTAGGCTTCAGCCTCTGTCCCATCGACGAGATGTTGCATCCCTCTGCCTGTTCTACAAATACTTTAATGGTGAATGCTCAGACGAACTGCAAACACTTGTACCTCCCCAACGTAACTACCCCTGACAAACCCGACAAGCTACTAAGTCTCATCCCTTTACAGTAGAGATCCCTAGGTGCAAGAAAGCCTTTTACTCCAATAGTTTCTTCCCCAGAACTGCGGGTCTTTGGAACTTCCTTCCAGGATTCTGCTTTTCCAACTGCAATGATATGCAGAAGTTCAAGTGTAATGTTAACAAACATCTTTCTACTCATCTCCCTTCATAATGACCCCGCTAATTAAGTCCCTAATAGTAGCTCCCTGCTTCAAAGTGGCACTGTGCCTTGTTTGGGGTGAAAATTGAATTAAAAAAAAAAAAAAAATTCGTGAGATCACCCGGGAGGAAGCTTTACATGCTTCTATGCAGTAACTACTGTTTCTTTTATTAAATTATTTTATATAAACTTCTTTCCGGTTAACGAAAAAAAAAAACCATTAGGAAATTTATGTGCAGGGTTTGAACCTACAGACCAGACCACACAAAACAAAAAATAAAAACATAAATTTTCAAGTCTTATAAAACTTTTTGCAGCTAATGAAAAAAAATAAAGAAATTTATGTGCGGAGTTTGAACCTACAGACCACGTCATGCAAAAAGTAAAAACACGCTATCAACTTACCCACAGTAGAATTTTCACAGCCCATTATTCTATCATTGTTGCTAAGCGACAACATGGAAAAAGGGCTTTATCGATGATAGATAAATTGAAATAACAGTTTTGATTATTGATTATCGGTAATTATGGGGGGGGTATTCTGAGACAAAACTTAACTAAGATCACTTCCAGACTTATACACTAAAGTTCTGTAAATTTTAAAGAAAATCTGTTCAGCCATTTCAGAGTCTATAAGGTAACGAACTCATACACACGCAGACAAAGTTGCATTTATATAATTGTAGAGATAGAGATACAATCAACACTGTTTTACAAGAAATGTAAAACTCATATTCGTTTCGTGTTATTGGTTTTTCTGTCAAAAAAACTAATTTTTGCTTTCATATCCAGAAAAAAATCCGCTTTATGAAAATATATTTGTTGATTAAATATATTTCTCATTCCGTGGAATTTTCATGGGTCCTGTTTGTCTTCAGTAAATCTGTTATTAAATTAAATTTGATTTTAATTTTCTTCTTTCTTTTCTCTTCAAAGAAATGGAATCTTCAAGCAGCTCCAGACCACCGAGGAAACTTGAAGTGTCGATGAGCAGCCTCGTTTCTGAGCCGATACTGGATATTGACTCAGCCACCCTCGAGGTGTCACTGCCTGATGATGCAGTCCGACCAGCCATACCACATAACGATTCTTGTAATTCCCATGACTGGGAATATAGAGAAAAGTTTGAAAGCTTTAACGACCATGATTCTATCACAGACTCTCTTTTCAGTAACAATATATTGTCACAACATACGGATCCGCTTTGCTTGAGTGATGCAACTAGTTTCCAAGAAACTTCCATTGATGAGTATCCAACTGAAATATCCAATGACGATCATTTGGCTCAGTTGGTTAAAAATGCAAAGAGTAAAAATATGGTTCAAAATTTGGAATTGAACAAAAGTTCTGCAAGAGAAAACATGGATTTTAACCAAAATTCCAATGCTACAAAAACCTCTTTGAATTTGTCTGTGAATGACAACGAAGCTTCTTGTTTCAGTGCTTGCCAACATGCTATGAGTAATAATGAAAATCCGTCGGAAGAGAATGCGCAACCGTTGCAAGCCCACCCGGAATATACGGAAAATTTTCACAACTACAAACTGTGTCGTGTCATTGCACCCGGTGTAAAAGAGTGCCTTATTTTGGAAACCGGGGAACAAATCAAATGTGATAAAAGAAAAAAACTGGAGGCAGAAGAAAAGCTGGCGAAATCCGTTTCACAAGTGGAAAATTCTTCACTTTCGGCCCTATCATCTCCTCTCCCTCACCCGCAGTCTCCTCCACCCCTTAGCTTGTCTTCTGACATTACCGATCATTCGGCACCAACCATGACAACTATAAAACTAGACTATGATTGTCTTAACAAATCCCAAGCCAGTGTCTCATCGGACAAGGAGAATTGCGACATCTCTCCATGTCCGCAGCCAAGCAGGGAAAATAAAGAGGCTGGAAATGATCCGTACAACTCCCCTTTACGACAGAAACAGGTGACGGTAGATTCTACCGATGAGAGCAGTACTGATTTCCTAGGCCAGGAAAAGCTAAGCAAGAAGGTCTTCAAGATTACCAAACCTCACACGGAAGACAGTGCTGTCTATTTTGGTAATTTGAGACTTGGTCGCGGAATAAACAAGGGCTGTCCAAGATCATTTATTTTAGGCTCGTGTTTAAAAAATAAAATGTTTATCGAGACGAACTCAAAAGTTGAAGGTGAGAAAAAATCCGAGGAAAAGAAGGAAAACAGAGACCCTTCAGGTAAGAATTTATTCTATTTTTCTGTGGAGGAAATATTAGTTGGTAGTAAGGCTACTTGATGTTGCCTTGTGTAAAGTTATATGATTTGACTAAAATAGATTAAGTTGTCATCATCATCATCAGCATTACAGGGCTTTACATTGCGAGTGAAACAGTCACATTTTTGAGTGATTGTTCCAAGTGGTGACTAGAAATAATAAAACGCTTATCTTTTGGTGATTGTATTTTCTCACCGGCAATCTTCCAAGCCTCATTACTGAATGAAAAATGTCTTTTTAGCCATTATTTTTTTATAAAACGAGCAAAGTCAAATTATTTAAACAATAAAATGTTTAATAGAACAATATACTCTTTTGGTTTTTAATGAAGGCTGTTTTAAAAAAAAGAAATTAGAATGTTTATATGTTCATATCTCAACATTAAATTCAGTGTATATTTAGAATTACACTTATTAAAAAAAATACAGAAAAATCTTTATGATATACATACTCATCACAGAACGAACATGTCATATTCCAAAAATCACGTGGGTTTGGCTAGTAACTTTTTTATTTAGTTAGTAAATGAAAATATTTACTTGTCAAATGTCAACTAAAGATAAATTTGTCCGTAGAGCCCTGTATCATCATCTGTTTTATATACTGGCATGTGTTGGACAGCTTTTAAAAATTTACTTTAAACTAGCCTATCTCCGGCCAGGTCTTTATTTATCATTTTATTCTCTCAAATCCATCCTTATTACTTCCTCCCAAGTTTTCCTCTCCAAAACTCAAATGATGAAAAGAATTTACTCCATATTATAATTTCTCCATTTCCATGTATAACTGAAAAGGTAGAAAGTGGATATTAGATTTATTTTTAGTGGCCTCGTGACTCTTGCTTGTCTTATTTTATCCATTAGTCCTCACATTCCATGAGCAATGTTTCTGATAATGAGAAGAACTGCTGTTTTCTAGGTCGGAATCTACCTATCTGACACTTATGGATGGCTAGTTTTTGACCTTGAATTAGTATTTAATACATTTTTTTAACTCCTTACATCAAGTGGCTTGATGTCTTGTCTGGCCACATGCTACCAAAAATTTGTTGTTTGTAGACAATCTGAATCTCTCATATTGTTGATAGTATCATTCACAAGAAAAAAAACCATGGTTTGTCCAACTGAATAATTCTTTGAAATGAAAGTGCTGTATTTGGTAATGAAACTTATCATATTCATGATATTCAAATATCATCTTAATTACATATCGTTTTTTTTTTTTTTTCAATTTTCTGGCTATTTCTTGGCCAAATTTGTAAAGGTGTTTTTCCTATAGCGAAAAGCTGTTATTTTTAGCCTTCAATCATTTTTAATTATGATTTTTGAACTGCTTGCAATTGTGAACCCTTCCACATTATTTATTTATCATGTGTACCAATTCTTTTCTCTGTGGAAAAAAGTTGCAACTTTTTTATATAGTAAAAAATATGTTTTTATTCAAAACCTCTATTTCTCATTTTGCCAATTTTGATTTTCATAATTTCATCATGATTTATTTTTCTTCTTAGACAGCATTTTCTATTAAATATTTAGATAAATTTAGCAATTAAATGGCTTTTAGGAAGGGGTGTAATATGGGCACAGCCTCCCATTTGACAATTCAAATATTTCAGATTTGCATTAAATTGGATTCATACCAATCAAGCACTAATTTAGCAAGATTATCTGAATTTCAAATTCTTAAGTTTCCTTAAGCTTAAGCCTTAAATTTTAAACTTTCTAGAATGAAAATAATACTGGATTTTTATCAAAATTCAAATAAGGATTCTAGACATAAGGTTTAGTATCATATCTTGACTGTAAGAGGATATAAAAGTGGTGAAAATTAGTTTTTTAAATTATTTAATTTACTTTACTCATCCTGGGACGATAGTTTTTTTTAGTGTATATATAGATATACTAGCAGGGTGACCCAACTTAGCCCAGAACTGAATGATGGTCTATGAATGTTTTACACTTCCATAATTTTATTGTCATGGAAATCAGTGAAATTGCCCATTTTTCAATCAAATCAATTGATTGCCTGCTCTAGTTGGGGACCCATCGCAGTGCACCAGGAGAAAGCTCCCATGCCTCTCACAGTGACTTACTTCGCAATACATTGTAGTCTATATTGCACTGTAGAGAACCTACTGTTGATTTTATAAAATTATTTTAATATATAATGGCTTGAATTAAAGTTTAAAATGCAAAGGTTGGATATCCTACTTCAATTGTGCTCTAAATGGAAATATTCATTTCGAATGTGCCGCTGTCATATCAAAGTGTTGATTTTGTATGCCAGGCCTTTCTGCTTATTTAGTAATAAAACTTTTCAAATACACTTGTGATGTTAGGCTGTGTAAGGTGTTAACTTTGGTCAAAATCGCTTGTTCCTTCTTTCATCAGATTATTTAAATTATCGATATTTATCAAAGACATTCCGATATAAAACCTATCTAAGAACACTGCCAGACACATAAAGTACCTTTGTGTGACATTTCATAAGACTTTGCTCAGCCATTTTCGAGTTCATAGCGAACGAACTCACAAAGTTCCTTTTATATAATACTACAGGGTGGAACGATAAAAGTGTCATCCTAAATAAAACAACACTACAGCTTTATTTTAAAACTTCTATTGAAAAATTTAATTCAGCTAACTTGATTATGTAGTAGAGCTGACATCTATTGAATGTAGCCGCCTTCAGCCTCAATCACCGCCTCGATACGGTTCCAAAACTGAGAGCATGCCTTTTCCACAAGCGCCTGCAGGAGTTTGGTGAATACTCAACAGACGGCAGCAGTCAGGCTGGCTTTGGTGCTGTAGGAGGTCATGTTGGTGTTGTTCTTGACATATGACCAAACAAAATAGTCCAATGGGTTCAGGTCGAGGGAGGAGGGACCCATTGATAGAAGAGTACAAAGTCGTAGCACTACTGAAACCAAGCCTCGGTCTCTTTGGACTTGTGGGCCGGCGCAGAATCCTACTGCCACACCCACATTCTGCCAGCGGCCATCTGATTGCACCAGGGGATCACCACACTCTTCAGCATATCTAGGCACACTTTGGTGTTGACTCTCAACTTGATGTAAGGTGGCATGATATGACCCTCACTTGAAACCACGCCAGAGACCATAAACGTGGGCGGAAACTTTGTTTTCATTGCTCTGGGCATGTCCTTGTTATTCATGGCAATCGAGCAATGCATTTTGAGGGGACTGACAATGGTTCTGTTGTTGTAACTTGAATTAGTAGAGAGCATGAGTTGTGCAGTGGCACATCTCCAATCTCGCTCGTTGAACATTGTGTCACTTTCAGACATGATAGACGCCCCCTATTGTATACAACTGACCAACTAGTAGATGTCTGCATCAAAAAAAGAAAACCAAAGTTTGGCTTCAGAAGGAGTGCTATAACTTTGTACCTTTCTCTTACTGCACCCCCCTCCTCCCCCAACCTGAACCTGTTGGACTACTTTGTTTGGTTATATGTTGAGAACATCACTAACATGACCTCCCACAATTACCAAAGTCAGCCTAATTGCCACCATTCGCAGAACATTTGCTGAGATCCTGTTGGCACTTGTAGAAAAGGCAGTTTTGGATCCATATCGAAGTGGCCATTTAGATTGGACTTGTATTGAAGCGGTGATTGAGTTTGAAGTTGACTACATTGAATAGATGTCAGCTCTACTACATAATCAAGTTAGCTGAATTGATTTTTTCAATAAATGTTTAAAATAAAGTTGTTTTTTAAACATACAATTAGAACGTAAGAGAAATATACTTTAGAAATGTATTTTGGTTTTCTTTTCTTTGTGAAATTTTCTTGTTTAATGGTTTATGTTTAAACTATAGAGAAAAAAAACGCAAGCCCTCAACAATTAATAATGGCACTACGTTCGGTGTTATTCAAATGTTTTATAAAATTATGTACCCATAAAAATTTTTTTATATATGTATGTGTGAAGATTATTTTCATCTATAATTAAAATAATCGTTTAAATAAATGATCAATTCTTATACAAATTGTTGAAATAAACATTTTCTTTTTCAACAGCAAATGTTGATGTTATAACTGATGGGGAAGAACCTGCAAATCCAGTGGAGCCTTTGATGGTTAAAACGCCTTTAATTTCTTCGTGGAAGGATTTAAACTTGAATGATGTTAACAGCCTCAGCCCCACAGGTTATTACTCTGACCCTTGTCAGGCGAAAGGAACTTCTTGGACCCGGCATTTAGAATTAAGTCCAGTAGATATTGGGAAAAGCTCTGAGGAACTCCGCAGAGAAGATGGTCCTCAGCAGTCATTGGCTGGAAAAGAATGGTGCCGGACAATTGCTAATAAACGAGACAGTGCGTCTCCGCAGAGGGCAGAAATTCCTCAGGTTGTAACTGTAATGGACGCTTCTAATAATGCTGTTGATGGTTCTAAATTGACACCATCAGAATCTGGACCAGTTCCAAATTTCAAATCCCTTCAAGAAAGACAGGTGATTAATCATCATTTTATTTTATTTATTTCTATCCATCTATCTATCAATTCTTCATATCTATCTATCCATCTATCTATCTATCTATCTAGTAATTCTTCATATCTATCTATCTATCTATCTATCTATCGTTCACATCTATCTATCTATCTATCTATCAATTGTTCACGTTTATCTATCTATCTATCTATCTACCTACCAATTGTTCACATCTATCTATCTATCTATCTATCTATCTATCTACCAATTGTTCACATCTATCTATCTATCTATCTACCAATTGTTCACATCTATCTATCTATCTATCTACCAATTGTTCACATCTATCTATCTATCTATCTACCAATTGTTCACATCTATCTATCTATCTATCTACCAATTGTTCACATCTATCTATCTATCTATCTACCAATTGTTCACATCTATCTATCTATCTACCAATTGTTCACATCTATCTATCTATCTATCTATCAATTGTTCACATCTATCTATCTATCTATCTATCAATTGTTCACATCTATCTATCTATCTATCTACCAATTGTTCACATCTATCTATCTATCTACCAATTGTTCACATCTATCTATCTATCTACCTACCAATTGTTCACATCTATCTATCTATCTATCTATCTATCTATCTATCTATCTATCTATCTACCAATTGTTCACATCTATCTATCTATCTATCTATCTATCTATCTATCTATCTATCTACCAATTGTTCACATCTATCTATCTATCTATCTATCTACCAATTGTTCACATCTATCTATCTATCTATCTACCAATTGTTCACATCTATCTATCTATCTATCTATCTACCAATTGTTCACATCTATCTATCTATCTATCTACCAATTGTTCACATCTATCTATCTACCAATTGTTCACATCTATCTATCTATCTATCTACCAATTGTTCACATCTATCTATCTATCTATCTATCTACTAATTGTTCACATCTATCTATCTATCTACCAATTATTCACATCTATCTATCTATCTATCTATCTATCTATCTATCTACCAATTGTTCACATCTATCTATCTATCTATCTATCTATCTATCTATCTATCTATCTATCTATCTACCAATTGTTCACATCTATCTATCTATCTATCTATCTATCTATCTATCTATCTACCAATTGTTCACATCTATCTATCTATCTATCTACCAATTGTTCACATCTATCTATCTATCTATCTATCTATCTATCTATCTATCTATCTATCTACCAATTGTTCACATCTATCTATCTATCTATCTATCTATCTACCAATTGTTCACATCTATCTATCTATCTATCTACCAATTGTTCACATCTATCTATCTATCTACCAATTGTTCACATCTATCTATCTATCTATCTATCTACCAATTGTTCACATCTATCTATCTATCTATCTACCAATTGTTCACATCTATCTATCTATCTATCTACCAATTGTTCACATCTATCTATCTATCTATCTATCTACCAATTGTTCACATCTATCTATCTATCTATCTATCTACCAATTGTTCACATCTATCTATCTATCTATCTACCAATTGTTCACATCTATCTATCTATCTATCTATCTATCTACCAATTGTTCACATCTATCTATCTATCTATCTACCAATTGTTCACATCTATCTATCTATCTATCTACCAATTGTTCACATCTATCTATCTATCTACCTACCAATTGTTCACATCTATCTATCTATCTACTAATTGTTCACATCTATCTATCTATCTATCTATCTATCTACCAATTGTTCACATCTATCTATCTATCTATCTATCTACCAATTGTTCACATCTATCTATCTATCTATCTATCTACCAATTGTTCACATCTATCTATCTATCTATCTACCAATTGTTCACATCTATCTATCTATCTATCTACCAATTGTTCACATCTATCTATCTATCTACCTACCAATTGTTCACATCTATCTATCTATCTATCTACTAATTGTTCACATCTATCTTTCTATCTATCTATCTATCTATCTATCTATCTACCAATTGTTCACATCTATCTATCTATCTACCAATTGTTCACATCTATCTATCTATCTATCTATCTATCTATCTATCTATCTACCAATTGTTCACATCTATCTATCTATCTATCTACCAATTGTTCACATCTATCTATCTATCTATCTATCTATCTATCTATCTACTAATTGTTCACATCTATCTATCTATCTATCTATCTATCTATCTACCAATTGTTCACATCTATCTATCTATCTATCTACCAATTGTTCACATCTATCTATCTATCTATCTATCTACCAATTGTTCATATCTAGCTATCTGTCTATCTATCAATTGTTCATATCTGCCTTTCTATCTATCTATTTATCTACCTTGTTCATATCTGTCTGTCTGTCTGTCTGTCTATCTATCTATCTTTCTACCAATTGTTTACATCTATCTATCTATCTATCTATGTCAATTGCTCATATCTCACTATCTATCTATATCATAACCTGTTTGTATCTATCTAACTATATATATCTATCAATTATTCATATTTTGCTATCTATATCTCAACTGGTTTCTGTCTATCTAATTATATATCTATCTATCTACTAGTTGTTTACATCTATCTATCTCTATTCCAACCTGTTTATATCTATCTATCTCAACCTGTTTATATTTATCTATCTAGTAAGTTTTGAAAACATGTATGTAGCATTACATGTTTGAATTATGCAAATAGGATCAGTCATTCAAAAGTTATGAGAATTTTAAGTGCCAAAATTTAGGCTTTTCCATAGACATTTTTCTTTAGAAAAGTGGGCTAAATTACGGATCTCAACATTTCAAGAAATTTATTTTTCAAGTTATTCTCATGAAACTTGGTACTCTTATGTAAAATTGTGTGCTCTTTCTGATTATGCAGTCAAATCTGATGTATCTCTTTACCATAAGCCATGAATTATAAATTCAGATGTAAAAAGTTCAATTTTTTTTAAATTGGCACATGGTATCATACAGTGGATGTCTATTTATAAACAAAACTAAGTATTATAGTGGTATTTAAATATAGCTTTATTGAGAGCAGGTATTTTCCTACCTCCTCACCAAAGGAGAGCTTAATCTGGGGTGTAGCCATTGAATGTCTAAAGAGCATTCATGGCCGGTATTTACTACTTCCCTCAAATAAAAAAAAAAAAATTAAGTAGATATGAATTAATCTCAGAAATAAATCAAAGAAAATTTTTCATATAGATTTTGGATTTCTGTAAAAGATGGAAATTCTCATGGTTGACCAGAACTTATGCATTTTGGGACTAGTCCAATTGTCAATTTTGTAAATCCTCTATCTGGCCCCAAATATACCCCTATTTTCTGAGATGCAACCATAAATTGTACTCTACATGAATCCTTAATGTAGCTTTCACAGTACCAGGATACCAGGAATCCTGATAAGCAACAACTATATATTCACTAGTTGATGGTAATTTTTGTCATTTCTATTTTGTTGTTTTACTGAAAATTCAATTATGTAAACAAAGAAATAAAACGGTAATTTTTTACCTTGTTTCCACTTTAATATTAAAATGATTACTTGTATAGGGTATGCTGAAAACGAATATTGCATTTAAATTTTCTGCAAATAAGTAGTTTTCCGGATATTAAGCAATGTCATTTCTTATGTTATCGGTGGTGGCCATCTTGGTATGCGCGAGCGCGCAAATGTAATCCCGAGAAACTATGCACAAATGCATGTATAAAGATGGCCACCAGCAATAACATAAGAAATGACATTGCTTAATATCTGGAAAGCTACTTACTTGCAGAAAATTTAAATGTGCTATTCGTTTTCAGCATACCTGAAAACCTGGAAAAGTAGTCGTTTTAAAGAAAAATGTTAGGGTGGAAAGAAGGTAAAAATTTACAAAATGCATCACAATGAAATTCTTATTCAATGACCTCCAGAATTTCTCCACCTCTTCCTGCGTTGGTGGTGATTTAATCGCCTAATTATTATTATTATTATTATTATCATTATTAGTATTTAGATATCCTCAGTTAAAAAAGACACATTTGTTTTACAGATTTGAAAAAATGGTCTTGACAATGAATTAAAAATTAATTCAAGTTTCACAATATATTTTATTTAATTGTTAGGTGAAAGTATTAGGTTATTTCTGCATTGTTTCCAGTCATTCTGGATTTTTCCGAAGTGTGGTGAAGTTAAGCAACAGTGAGCCTGATTAGTACTAAAATGGCTGACTATTCGTGAACACCAGGTGCTGTATGTACTCTCCGCTTATCTTGGCATTGTTTCCAGTCGTACTGGATTTCTTTGAAGGTCACTTAAGTTAAGCCAACATTGAGCCTGGTCAGTATTAAAGTGGATGACCATTTAGGAATACCGGGTGCTGTATGTATTCTCCGCTTATCTCAGCATTGTTTCCAGTCATCCTGGATTTTTCTTTGCCACTGAAATCAAGCATTACCGATTCAGAATAGAGGTAGTTAGTGATTGTAAAACTGTTCCCTCACAATTACACATGCAGCAACCTTTACAGGGCTTATCCATTGTCTCTCAAGACTGAATAAAGGCTATGATGAATTTGTACAGGATATTATTGTTTATTAGAAATTTTCTTGTTTCTATTGTTTTTCATTATGTTCTGTTTTAAAAAAAAACTAAATTTGCAAGTTATAGCATGTGTCCTCCTTGACCCATTGATAACTCGTTCGCGTACTAATTTCAGTTATGCAAGTTCGTGCCCAGCACGTATCAAAGTTGTTTTTTTTTTGCTTCTTTTTTTTTCTTTTTTTTTTTTTTTTGCTTACAAAATTTTGCTTTTGGTTTCTCTTCTGGCTGATGCCACCCAAGGACAGGTTGGAACAACTGATAAGTTAATAAAAATTAGTTAATTAAAATTTGAATTAACATTTCTGCTTGAAAATGATTCTATTTTTTTTCGTTGCAGGTAACTTGGATGCTACATCAATTGGAAGAACAGCATCTCCAATCTATGAAGCATCAGTATGAACAGCATCAACGGAACATTCAAAGAATCCAGGAGGATATGGAAGCGGAAATCCTAAACCAACAAGCGTCATTTGAAGAAAAAATCAAAACCAAGAAGAATGCTCTTATTAAAGAGGCGTTCGGTCCGAGTAGAAGTCCCCACATGTTTCTGCACCCGAACAGGAATAACCCGAACTTTAACAGCTATGATGCTGATATTGATCTCAGTGATAGTGAAGAGTCTGAAAATGACATGTCTCCAGGGATCGCGCCTGAAAATAAACCAAAGTTTTTTGGCATGGCTCCAATTAACAAGCATCAGTCTCAAGAAAGTGAAACTAGTTCTAAATTCTCGCCCGTCTCGATGAGGAGAGAACCGTTTTCTGGTCTGACTCATCATCTGGATTTACCTGGCGTTGATTCTGAACTTATTACAGATGGCAGGGTTTTGCAAGGCGGTGTTTATGCAACACCGTTTCCATTGTCTAAAAGTACTTTGCTGTTAAAAGTAAGTTTTTCAGATTTATGTCTTAAGTTTTGAGATGATGATTGATTCTCCGGATTAATTGGACGACTTTTCTCATCTTGAGTGTTATTCATACAATATTTTGGCCGATGTAACTTCCGATCTTCTTCAGGTGAATCTTGTTGAACTCGGGAATCTTTCTGTTGACTTCTTTTCTCTTCCCTGCAACCTCTTTCCCACAGAAGAGATGTTGCGAGCCTGTTTCTGCTCTGTCGTTATTATCATAGCAAGTGCTTGTCTGAACTCCAATGTGTGCCCCCCTCCATTTGCCAAACTTTCATGAAAAACACTTGTCTAGCTACAGATCTACAATTTCCCCCACTCTCTATCTGTGCCTAAGGTTTAAATGCAAATTCCATGAACAAAGCTTCTTTCTTAGAACTGCCCGCCTGTGGAACTCTGTTCCGTTGGCCTGTTTTCCATTTGACTACAGTAATTAAATAAATGAACATCATTGGAATGCTTATTCTATTCTCTTTCCATCAATATAATTTTTTTAAAAATTGACCCACAAATAAAAAAAATATGACTTATTGAAGCACATTAGGTATGTAATATTGCCGATGTCCACAAAAATCCAGCATATGCTTGTAATGCTACTTATACACCTGAAGAAGGTCGGATGTCACATTGGCCGAAACATTGTGTAAATGAAACTCCAAATACTTGACTGAACTCCAATCTACTGTTCCCTCTTGCCAAACTTTCACAAAAAACACTCAACTATCTATAACCACTATATGTGATTTCCCTCGCTCTCTAACTGTGTCTAAAGCTAACACACAGATTCCATGAACAAAGCTTCTTAACCAGAACTACCCATCCTGCTAAACACTGTTCTGCTGGCCTGCTTTCTGGTTGAATAAATTCAAATCCAATGTAAACAAGTTCTTGTTAAGCCCATCCTCATAAATAATCAAATTCTACTCAATTTACACCATTAACGATGACTACACTACCACTTTACATTCATTAACCCTTATCCTTGGGTGGCCTTTTGGCCTTGATAAGTGGTGAATCTCAAGTAAAAAAAAAAAAACATGCAAGATGAGAACAGTAGTTCAAATATTTCAAATGATCTAAATTTTTTAAAATAAATAAACAAAAATGAAATGCTAAAAATGTACAAAAACTAAGTCTTTTTGTTTCGGTTCAGACAATGTAGCAAATAATGTGAATTTTTTTTTTTTTTGCATCTGATTTTAATCAAACTTAAAAGAAAAAAAAAAAAGGGTTTAAAATCTCAGAATGATTAGAATATATATACTATTTTTATAAAATTTTTAATAACCTATAATAAAAGATATATAAATAATGTAAATATTTTTTTTAAATGTTAACACCCGAAAAACGAGGGAGAGATAGGTAGTATAATGAGTTTATTCAAACCCTATAAAATACAGTTTTATAAACAAACACATTCTTTTGGGGGAGCAAAGACGAAGGACACAGAAAGAAAACTTTCTTTCATGCAAACACTGGTCAATTTTTTCAATGACTCTTTATCTGCACCTAAATTCAAATGCAGATTCCATGAACAAAGTTTCTTTCCTAGAACTGCCAACCCACAGGTTGAATACAACATGATAGCCTTCAAATCCAATGTAAACAAGTTCTTGTCCCCATAAATAATCAAATTCTATCCAATTTACACCATTAACGATTACTACACTACCACCTTACATTCATTAACACTTATCCTTGAGTGGCCTTCAGGTCTTGATACGTGGTGACTCTCAATTTAAAAAAAAATGATGAGAACATTTGTTTGATTAATCCAAAAAATACAAACATCTCCAAAATTCAGGATTGTAGAATTCCAAATAATCGAAATTATAAATCCTCATTTAAAAAATTTGCACAACAAAAAAAGACTTTTCTTTTTCCCCTACATGTATCTAGCATAACGCAATATTTCCATAAACAGTGCTTCTTTGCAAAGGCTTCCCACTTATGGAACACATTACTGCAGGATTACTTCCTTGCTTGGTCCTTTCAAATCCAATGTAAACAAATTCTTGTCATAAACCGTCTCATGACAGATCACACTATTGGTCACTGTTAGTACTTCCATAATGTTCCTCATCTTTCATCTAACAATCATTCTGTCTTATCTTGAGTAGCTCTTGGCCTTGATTTGGGAAATTTAAATATCCGTTGATTAGAAAAGTGAAACAAAAATGAAAGTAAATTCCGACAATGCCATGTCGATACAAATTGGATCATAATAAATCATGTTTTTCTTTTTCTTTTCTTTTATCTTTTTTCTTTTTTTGATCAAATTGGACCATATTAAATCGTTTTTTTTTCTTTTTTCTTTCCTTTCCCTTTTTCTTTTTATTCTATTTCTTTTCTCTTTTTTGTTTTTCTTTCGTTTTTGTTTTTTTGTTTTCTTTCTTTTCTTTTCTTTTCCTTTTTACTTTTTCTTTCTTTTTCTCTTTTTTCTCTTTCTTTTCTTTCTTTTTCTTTTTTTCTTTTTCTGTTTTTTGTGCTTTTACAGGATTCGAATCGAATCAAATCGACTTGTGTTGAACTAAACCCAAAATTTAGAAAATTTAGTTTAGATTTAGGTTATGGTTAAAAAACACTCAGTTACTTCAAAATTGTCTAGAAATAAGCTCCGTTATTTATTTATATTTTAATTTTAAAAAATTTGGTTTCATTAACAAAAATCTTGATTCTGTCTGATTAACCCTTCTCCTTAAGTGGGTTTGGCCTTGATAAGTGGTAACCCTTTAGTAAAAAACAAAAAAATTGCCATTTTGAACGGTGTCTTGTAAATGTAATTGAGTACTATGATATTGGTTGAATGGTATAGCCTGGAGAGAGATGATTCTTCACTAATTTAAAGCATGCTGCGTGGTAAGTATCCATTCTACCCTGCCTTTACCCCTGGAAAGGAATCTTGGGAATGTTTATGTACATTTATATTTACTCTAAGCTATCACCCTAGCATAAGAAAACTAGCTACATGGTTGTAAACGATATGTGCATCCTTTTACTTAAAGTGTTATTGACAGGCCTTTGGCCTGTTTTTGTCGGTATCTCATTAACTCTCTCCAGAGAATTAATCATCTGGGTTTGGATCATCAGCTGAAATTTGAATGTTTGTAATGAGAAGCAAACAAAACATTTTTGTATATAAAAATAGACAGTTTATTTTTATATTTCAGCTTCTGAAGAAACAAGCAGAATTTTATAAACATCTGTCAATCTTAACTAAGATCAAATTTGATTGTTAACACACTCTGAATTTGCCGTATTTAAAACACCTTTTCAATTTTATTCATCTGCCCATGAGTACAGGAAAAGTCAGGCATTAAGCTTTTAAACGTGGGAAGCTGCAATGTTTCCAAAAGGGCTCTTATCATTATACATCATATTTCCTTGGCCAATCACAATTTAGTATTTATCTCCATCCCGAAAACTCGTGGGTGATGGAGCTGAGGTTATATTTTGTTACTGTCCAATCTCTGTAAAAGTCTGCAGCAGACTACCTATGAATGTGCCTGTTGCCATACTTTCATTGCTATACCAACAAAACCATTTTGTCTCCTTCAATGTTTTTGCTGCAAATTTTATTAAATACTAGCTGGCTGCCCGGCGTTGCCCGGTTGTAAAACATGCATAAATAGTATGCTTTAATTAATGCAGAATTCTTGTTTATTATAAACAGAAATACTGTTTTTATTAAATGTAACGTTAAATTCCTTTAAAAAAAAAATGAAGTAAAAAGAAAACGGGGAAAAAAACCAAGACATGTGCATGCGGATATTATGTTTTTTCTAAACAGTTCACTTCTCGTGTTATGTCGATTAATCAGACTATTATTTTTATGTGGGGTGTTATTAACACAATGTTGTGGTCGCTGCAACCACGCTTCTTTTTCTCTATTAAGGAAAAGAAGGTTGGTTCTGCATTACAAGAATTTGAACCGTAGATTTGAGGGTGCGTTCGTAGATCATAAAGAAGGTTCAATCATCAGGGGTTGCTAAGGCATTTTTTAAAGTCTTTCCTGTGACTCAATTGTTAAGATTAGTGAAAAAAATGTTTTATGAAACAGAGGATCGATACCCATGCATATTTTTGTTTTTTTTTAAAAAAACACAATGCAAGTTCACTTATTGTAAGTAAAAAAAAAAGTACTGAAACGAAGATTGAAATCAAAATCTAAAAACAGTGAGTCATGTATGATAACCATCAGGCCAGCTTGACATTATCTTTATAAAGTGTTTTCAAACCTACTTTTAAAAAAAAAAATTTTTTTTATTACATTTTCACCCCAAACAAGGCACATTGCCACTTTGATGTAGGGGACTACTATCAGGGACCTAAGTTGCAGGGGTACTATGTAGGGAGTTTAGCAGCAAGATGTTTGTTCACATTACACTTGAACTTCTGCATGTCAGTACAGTTGGGGAAGCAGGAAACTGGAAGAGAATTTCAAAGTCCTGCAGTTCTGGGGAAGAAGCTATTAGAGTAAAAGGCTTTCTTACATCTAGGGATCTCAACTGTGTAGGGGTGGGACTTCGCTGCTTGTCGGGTTTGTTGGGGGTATTTTCGTCGAAGGGGTACAAGGGCTTGTAATTCGTCAGAGCATCCACCATTAAAATACTTGTAAAACAGGCAGAGGGATGCAACATTTTGTCGGTGTGACAGGGGCTGGAGTTTAGATGACAGTTCAGGACCTATTAGGTTGGTGACTCTCTTTTGGACCCTGTCCAGGAGCGAGAGACTAGTAGCAGATGCACCAGCCCAAATGTGACAGCAGTACTCCATACACGGGCGAATGGTGGCTTTGTAGAGGTACATGATACTTTCAGGCGTAAGTAAATTTCTATCACGATAGAGAGCATAAGGCCTCTGTCGTGAGAACGATTCACTCGTGCGTATTCATGAAACAGCAAACAGATAAAAATCTGATGATTCCCACAAACCAATTTTTTTTATTTTGATCCCTTAGCAGCCCATTTTTCTAGAAGAAAAAAAATTAAAAAGGTTACCACTTGTCATAATACCCTATATACTAAATTTCAAGTCTAAAGATAAAAAATTTGTTGTATATAGGTTGAGAAGTGTCCTCACACACAAACACATTCTCACTATTATAGATATATAGATTACACGGAGGTTTCTATAAGTGTAGTCATTTTGCATTGAAAATATTTTTTAAGTGAAAATAATCATAATATTAATCTATTACAATTCTTTGTATCTTTCAGTCACCGTCAACCGTAACGGACAAATGCAGTAAACCTCCAAGTCTCGCTACCAATACCAGTTTTTCATCTGTTCTTGGAGACGAGGTAAAATCAGAAGCTGCACTCCTGCTGGAATTAGAACAACGTCACCAACAAAGAATGCAACAGCGGCAGATGTCCCCTGCCAGAAATTTTGATCAATTAAGTGACGACCCACTCACAGATATTCTTAATGAGTAAGGAATTTTCTTATATACAGACAGAAAAGAAGTAAATAGACACCGTTATTATCATTAATGATGAACACCGCTTCTGAGGTACTATCCCTCGTCAGGGAGTGTAACTTTGTGTGTCTGAGCTCTGGGGATGTCTTTTGGAAGGGATTTTTTTTATTCTTGTAAAGCACTATACACTCTCTGGTTGTAAATGATAGGCACATCCCCTTCAATAAAGGGATTAATCCTATTCGTAAGCTTGATGAGCCTTTGGTCTGGTTTTAAGCAGCATTAATTCTCTCCAGAGAATTAATTATCTGGACTGAGGGAACTGTTGTGCTGAAATGTAATACTTGTTTAAAAAGAGTGAACATTGCATATATATATATATATTTTTGTCATTTCAACTTTCATAAAGATATAAAACTCAAGAGTATGCTGAGCTGAGTTTCATACGATTGTCAGAAATTCAAATTTCAATTGAAAATCTACTTTCTCGGGGTGAGGAAAAATGAGAGAGAAAGAAAGAAAAGCAGACAAAAGAAGTATGCATAAAAAAAAGAAAATATTATTAGAGTGAAATTTGAAAATTAAAATATTAGATTTCAAGTAAAACCAATGGTATTTACCTGTTGTCATGCTGCTGCAGTATTGAACATATTGAAAAATTACGAAAAATAAAAAAATTAGTCATGAAAACAGATTTCCAAGACAATTGACAAAAATTGACTTTTGCTAAATTTGCCTAAGATTTTCAAAGTTTTCAGAAAATAATTACCTCCCTTGTTACGATACAAACTCTCCTGTGACAATGCAAAAGTATGCAGTTTTGTGAGAAATGATATCTTCTCTTTCTCACAGTGAAGATTCTACTCTTCTTCTGAATTTTTGAGATAAGAATTGATTATTTGGATTATTTGGATTCTTCAGACTACTGTTCTCATCTTGAGTCATATTTTCACATGTGTAACCTCCGACCTTCTTCAGGTGTATCTTGTTGAGATTGAGAATCTTTTTGTCAAACTTGGACACCTTCGCTGAATTTCGAATGGAACACTTCATTTAATCAATGAGGGTTGCATGCTCTTGTTCCATCAGCCATAACTGGCTAGAAGTCCTAAGTAATTTGTAATTGCATCTTTGAGTGTCGCCCACACCGAAGAATTAACCTTCAACCTCCAGAAGAGGACAACATTATAACAGAATTTTATCAAGTACTTTATCCATTATGCTCAGGTTTGGCAAGAACTTCTACCCGGTCATATCTGGTGGACTGAGAGCACGCTACACCCGTGGATTAAATAAACGCACCCATTCGAAAATTCAGTGTCGATTCCTAAGTTCAACAAGATACACCTGAAGAAGGTCGAAGGTTACATCGACCAAAACGTTGTGAAAATAACACTTAAAATGAGAATGGTTGTTGGAAGTATCCAAGTAATACGAATAGTCTCTCGTCTATCGTTACTTTCATGGTAGATGCTCAACTGAACTCCAACTTTTAGTACCCCCTCCTCCTCCAACCATCCTGTGAACCATAAACATCACTTGTTCGAAACAAATAATGGAAAAACCCAAAGTAGAAGGCAGAATTGCACAAAGAATTAAAAAAACTGAGGGATTATTGGTCTCCCTGACAAAGTAATTCACTCCCGTTTGTCCGTTTGTCTGTTCATTTGTTCGCATTTTTCTCTTTTTTTTTTGTTTTTGACATTTTGCACAAATAAATTTTTTGCCAGAATGGATTTTCCAGAATAACTCTGGTTGCACCACTTGGGGCGGGGGGGGGGGGGTATTATAGGGATAAAATTGCCCCAAAATGTTTGTTTGTTTGTTCGCACTTTTATCAATAACTACTCCTTGGATTTTTTTTAAAAATTTTGCACAAACATTAGTCATGGTAAAAGTAAATTTTTTACTCGTGAAGGGGAACCCCACATACCTGGTTTGTTTTTATTCATAATTCGACCGAAACAAACAAAAATAAAGGTGTGTAATATTTTCAGTAAGAAATGTCTTTGTACATACGTGCATGGGGTGTTTATAGGTGCTGGTCTTTCAAACGCTTTCCGCTTCTTTTCATGAAGAAAGTAACATAAGAAAACACGCACTGAGAGTCTTTATGAATGGTTTTATTTAGAGAGAATTTACTTAGGAGAGTGAGACTAATCTTATCTTGGCTATACCCTATTTACTTGCCTCCCCACGAGGGCAGAGTTAGACACAAAGACTGTTTTTAATGTAGGGAAAATCAAGCTCCTCAAAAAGGGGCACTCTGGGTAGGAACAAAAATAAAAAATTGTTTCAGTTAGGAAGGATTTCTCCTCCACTGACTGAGGACAGAAAAGGTGAAGTGTATCATCAGAACAGATACTACACTTTGTTTCTGGCCAGAAGGCCAAGTAAGTTTCTATTTACTTGCCTCCCCACAAGGGCAGAGTTAGACACAAGGTCTGTTTTCAATGTTGGGGAAATCCAGCTTCCCAAAAAGGGGCACTTTGGGTAGGAACAAAAATAAAAATTGTTTCAGTCATGAAGGACCCCTCCTTCACCGACCGAGGACAGAAAGGCGAAGTGCAGTACCACATCACTGATGACCTCATCTTCTATTTTATATTCTAGGGTGCCTCAAATCTATTTGATCTAACCATAAAACTGTTAACTTTTAGAAGGATGCTGTAGTTTGAAAGGAGTTGTGTTTGAAGGCTATATCAATGTGGTTTGTGGGAAACACCGTCGACACTAGTTAGTATATGAAAGAATAATCACAATATTAGAAGGAATCTTCAATAATTTTCAATTATTTTACGTTTATTTTTATTATTTCTATTCATTTTTTCAACAAGTTCTTTTTTTATCATTTATGTATCATTTTTGTTGTTTTATTTTTTTTTCAGTTCTCAGGGTAATTTACGAGAAAAGCATGCGAAGCACCTTTCTGATTTGCGGCTATATTACGAGAAAGAGATCAAAGAATTACGAGATGCTTTGAGCCATACGGAGAGTGTGGGTAATCGAAATGCTTACAAGAAATTGGTTGAAGAAAATTTACTTCTCACCAAGAAATGCCAAGATAAAGAGGAACAACTTTCCAAACAGTAAGTAATTGGTTTTTAATTTCGTTTTTTTTTTTTTGAAATCTTTGTTTGGATTGTAAGATCAGATTTATAAAAATCTGCACTACTTAATGCTGGGAATAAATAAAACTTTTGAATTTAAAACAAATTTGAGTTTTCAATCTAAATGCATATTCAAATTATTTGAATTCTTCAAACTACTTTTCTCATCTTGAGTTTTATTTTTACGTTTTATTCAATGTACTCTTTGACCTTCTTCAAGTGTTTGATACTATAGTGGCCCTGAGGTGAGCTTGAGCCACTAATTGCTGAGAGGGGGGAATAGACAAAGGAACCGGAAATATCCTACAATAGATAGGAAGTAGCAAACAATAACAATAGAAACTTACAGATAAAATAGGGAAAGGCAGCTTTGGAGTGGGCGACCTGAGATACCAATGTAGAGGGGACAGTCGGTTGACAACTAGATGCCCTTGATGGCGGATGGGAGTTGATAACGACAACAGTTGGACAGTTTTTTGAGTTGACTGCGAAACAGAAATAGAGACGAATTGTGACTGACAGACGAACGTAACATCGATAGAACAGAGGGAAGACACACACACACAAGTCCAACCGTCAATTATATGTGAAACATTGGTGTTTTTCTTGTCTTTGTTCCACGATTAATTATATTTCTACTTTTGTGAAACCACGTGTGTTCCTATCGACAGTCGCCAACGAGAAAATGACGATCCGGCCATAAGAGGAATAGTCGAACGAAAAATCTACGATACACCACGTTGGGAGTCGGCGATCTGCCGGGGGCGCACGTCTGGTTACAAGTGTGCTTTGTTGAACTTGGGAATCTATCTGTCAAATTTAGAAATCTACATGGAATTTTGAACAGATAGCTTTATTTTAATCCATAGCTCTAGTGTTAGATTATGCCGGGGCGACATTGTTGCCTTGCTGATAGTTGATTTAGAAAAACCGACTATTATTATTAAAAGTTAAACATGTTAGATAAAAGAACATTATTGTTTGTCGCTATGAACAAAGAAAAATATGTTATAGGTTCGGAATTTGGAATAGGTTAGTAGAACAATAGAATAAAAGAATCAGAAATGCAGCCTGGCGAATTAAGTGTTAAAATACTCAAACAAATAGGTTTTAAAAGTAGCAGGTTGAAAACATGATTCAAAAGTCACATGTTAAAAGATGTGAGTTGAATCATGTTGTAGAAAGCGAATGGTAGAGATATATATAGAAATAGTTGGTGGTCAGTTACAAAAGAGAGACAGAGTTAGAGAGATAGACAGATGGAGAGAGGTGGAGCGTTGGAGATAAGGACGAATAGTCCTGTATGCAGAGTAAAAGCAGAATCTAATATGCGTGCAATCTTCCAATGAGAAAACATTTGGAATAAAAGCTGTTTGAAAATATAACTGGAGACTTCTGGTCATTTCTTTGGAAGGATTGTTCATTTCAGCTTTGGCTGGTTCGTCAACCAAGATCCTAGATGAATAAAGGCAATGTTTTCTTGTTTAGCAAAATGTAATTCCTAGAAAGATGTTCCGTCCCTTTGTTGCAAACGTTACCTGTCACGTGCACACACACACACACACATACACATACACACACAGGTGTGTAAGTGTGGTCAACCGATACTGGCAACGTGTAGTTTCTAATATATGCAAAAATGTTAGTTTTAAAAAATTGGGTGATCACTTTCCTGTAATAATTGTATGTAAATTGAGCACCCACCTTTATGACCACCTATTTTGCTAGGGTGGTGCAGCAATATGCAATGAACTCAGTTTAATGTGCAAAATAATAAATTAATAACATAACAATTTCTTTGCCTAAAAGAGAATGTGGAAAAAATGGTTTTTAAACCGAATTCAGTAGTATTTTTAAAAACGTCAATCTTGCAATAAAAAATTGTGTATGTTTTTCTGTTGATTTGTTTGTGTGTGTATGTGCATGCGCATGTGTGTGAATGCGTGCTCGAGCACCCAACGTACATGTATATAAATATATATGTATATATGTTTACTCACACGCACACTGAATTGTGTACATATACACACACAAGTATGCACGCACGTGTGTTTTTCATGTAACTGCAACATAGTTTGTTTTCAAACCCAAAAGAAGAATACTGTGTTTTCAACATTATCTTCAGTGAGACCCAGGAAAACAAACATAGCATCGTACGACTAGAAAAAAAAGAAATGAAAACATATAATACATATATATAATATGTATATAGTAAATATATGTAATAAATGTTAGGGTTTGTATTCCTTCAGACGTATCTAATACATAATTATTTTATATGTAATAAATATTTATTTTCAATAAAATATTTGTCAACCGAGAACTAGTGTTTGGTAATGTACGCAAGAATGGGATTCTAAGAATAATGGAATCTTCCAAGCACAGTCAATAGGAATAGGCGGACAATGGCTCGGGAGGCATTAGTAATTATGTGTAGGGAGAAGGGAAGGTCATGTTTAGTCTATGTATGGAATAAGCAGTTAAGAGCGGTGAAATACGAACATCGTAGGAAAATGAATGTGTATAAAACAATGTAGTAACGTTGCATAAGATGGGAGTTGAAGGTTTAGACATAATAAATTTGTATATGGCATCTGTTATTGAAAACCTATCATGACATTGACTGAAACGTTTTGAGCATAAGACTCCAGATGAGAACAGTAGTCCAAATAACACAAATTATCAATCCACATCTTAAAAATTTAGAAACAGAAGAATTCCTTAGTTTGCAAAGATGCACCATAAAAAGTCCAAAGATTGGTTGAAACATTGGTAAGATTACATGCATTAATCATGTTTGCAATTTCAAGTTTTGTGGCAATTTAAAAATTTATTTTAACCAAGTAAAATCTAAATTTTTTTTATGTTATTTCTTTGTTATTGATGCATTTTTATTTTCTGTTTATTTGTTTTTTTTATAATTTTTTTTTCTTTTTTGTTATTGATGTACTTTTATTTTATATTTATTTTGTTTTGTCTTTTAAAATTTTCTTTTTTCTTTTTTGTTATTGATGTATTTTTCTTTTATATTTATTTTTTTTTTTTTTTCTTTTTTTTTTTTGTTATTGATGTATTTTTATTTTATATTTATTTTGTTTTTTTTTAATTTTTTTTCTTTTTTGTTATTGATGTATTTTTATTTTCTGTTTATTTTGTTTTTTTTTAAATTTTTTTTCTTTTTTGTGATTGATGCATTTTTATTTTCTGTTTATTTTGTTTTTTTTTAATTTTTTCTTTTTTGTGATTGATGTATTTTTATTTTCTGTTTATTTTGTTTTTTTTAAATTTTTTTTTCTTTTTTGTGATTGATGTATTTTTATTTTCTGTTTATTTTGTTTTTTTTTAATTTTTTTTTCTTTTTTGTGATTGATGTATTTTTATTTTCTGTTTATTTTGTTTTTTTTTAATTTTTTTCTTTTTTGTGATTGATGTATTTTTATTTTCTGTTTATTTTGTTTTTTTAAAAATTTTTTTTCTTTTTTGTGATTGATGTATTTTTATTTTCTGTTTATTTTGTTTTTTTTTAAATTTTTTTTTCTTTTTTGTGATTGATGCATTTTTATTTTCTATTTAATCTGTTTTTACAGAAAAGCCCGTGACTATGAAGAACAAATCCGTACTTACCAGAGCCAATTGGTGAGGACATCTTTTGTTTTACTTATCGTGCTTTATAGTTTCCATTGGGTAGCTTGCCACACATGGACCGGTACATCAACCATGTCTCTCTCTATTGGATAGGGTTCAATCTAATAGTTCTTGCACTATCAGCCAAGCTCCAACTTCTTGCTGCAATGTTTTAATAGAATGTACTCTCACAAACTTGTAACAATAGTGCCTTCTCAGCATAAAAATCTAACCTGACAAGCAGCAAACTCTCACACCTTCACTGTACTATTCCTCTGATGCCTGAGAGCCCTTTATTTTTTCCATTGAACTGCTAGACTTTAGACTTCCCTTTCTGTTTTCTGCTTCCCTAACTGTACAAACATGTAGAAATTTAAGTGTAATGTGAACAGATATCTCGCTGCTCAACTCCCTAGTTAGAATGTTTCTGTAGGTATGTTCCCTAATTCACAGTCACGTTTTATGTTGTCTCAGTGGCAATTTGCCTTTTTTTTTTTTTTGGTGGATATGAGTAAAAAAAGTCAGTTCTTCACATTTTGTGTTGTTTATTAATACCGTAGTATCTTTAATGTATGTGTCTCACAGTTTCTAGATTATAAATTATTCGATCGGGAGATCCTATTTATTAAATAGGAGAATAGAAGGTGATAACACACTACGAACATTAAATTAGTTCATAGATACATCAATTTAATGTTCGTAGTTTGTTATCAACTTCTATTCTCCCTTTTAATAAAATAGGATCTCCTGATTACCAAAGACGCAATTTAAAAAAAAAAATTAAAATAAAAAAAAATGATATTGCTTTTGTATCGTACATAAAACTAAAATACATCTTCTTAACCTTCTAGCGAGGATCCAAGGGTACCGGACGTCCATCCATACAATGGAAATATATCACAAACCCCTATAAGGATATTGGAGATAAACCGTAATAACCAGATATAGTTAGACACGATATTAATTGGATTACTTAGATAAATACTTTTACAGTTTTAACAAAAGGGCTGCAATAATATCGCTGGGTCTCAATTCATGCTGAACGTCCACAGAATGCCCATCAGCAGTATATTACATATGAAAGATGCCACTGTATAAATACAGCATAATTACAAATCGCTGAAGTTAAGCAACAATGAGCCTGGCCAGTACCAGATGGGTGACCATCTGGGAGTACCAGGTGCTTGTCTGTTTAAATGTATGTATGTATGTATGTATGTATGTATGTCTACCTAAAGCAGAAGACCATTACTCGCATTAAGCTAGTCTGCAGTTTAATTTGTTGCTGGCTATCTTGCTCTTGCTTGTTGCTGGATCTCAACATTTTGAACCGAGAGAGAGACTTAGCTGTCGTACAAAGCTAAGACTCTGTAACATCATATTTGTATAGATACTCCCTCAGGCATTTGGGCTCATGGATTTTAAATGTCTGAGGGAGTGGCACTCGTCTGACAAGACGTTGCAATCATCATGTCTACCTAAAACTTTCGACAGAAGCGACGGATTTTCACAAGATCGGTATCATTTTAAAGCTCGACCCTTCGGACGACAAATATTGAACAATTGGCCAAAAACATTAATTCTTTTACCCTCAGCTGTGCACTTTTCTACAGGGAGGGGTCGCTATTTTCACCAAATTTTTCAAAAATCATCCCCTCTTTTCGATTGACTAGCCTTAATTTAAACATTAGTCACTTCCGGTTTGGTGAAGACGTCACATTGTTTTGGGTTTTTTTTTTTTCACTTTCTTTTCCTCCTTCGCGGTACGGGTTTGAGCCTGCCTGCCTACTACCACTTTTTTTTTATTTTGCTCAGCACACACCTCCAAACACCTGGGCAACACCAGGCACCCAGGCTAGTATAATATAAAATATTAATAGATTTTCTTCCAAAAAAACTTGTATTAATAAATAATGTATCAATATGTAATATTATATCTAATATATAAATGGCTATATGTCTATCTGTCTCCATATTTTTAAACTCTATCTCTTCCGAAACTTAAAAGTCACAGAACAGCTCAAGGGGCCTCAAATGACTGGATTTTTTACAGGCTGTTCTTTTATGGGTCTTTAGCTGGTTAAAATTGTTTTTAAGGGGTTAAAAATGGGTCAAAATTAAAAATATCGTAAAACATTTTGTACATTCATCTTAGTTTATTTTTAATTTTTAATCAGTTCATATGCGTGTTGGTACAGTGGTAACGTCACCAGCTTTGAATGCTAGAGTTTTGGTTTCGATTCTACCTGATGGCACCTAAATATTTTTTTTTTACTTTTGAAATCACGACTCTATAATAATATATACGAAATCTGTACAAATTAAAAGATCATATTTAAGTGTATTTTACGCCCGGGCAAAGACGGGTATACGCTAGTATAATATATATATTCATATAATATGTAATTACTTACCTTGCCTTCTTATTAGCAAAACAAGGTCAACGTAAAATGTCATGAATGTTTCTAATCTTTTCTTCCAGAAAACTTATTCGCAACGTTGCACAGAACTGGAGAAACTCCTAAATGATTTCAAGCATCAATTATACCAAGAAACTGCTCACAATCATCGAAAAGAGGCCAGACTAAAAGACCTTGAGACAGACATTCTAAAAAAGAACAAAGCTATTGAAGAAATCGTTAAGGTATGTGAAATGGTAAAACTGATTTAATTTTGGCTGGAAGCATTTTGATTTTTATCAGTCAATTGCTAAATAATTGTAGACAAAAGATTGAAAAATGATGCTATTGAAAATATTTTCATTGTAAAAAAGAAAGTTTGTGCGGGTGAAAGGATATCTTTAGAGCCTAGTCAGGGGTTTTCTCTTGGCATTAAAGCCAACAGAGTATAGACCATTGTTGAAGTAGCTTGTTCCCTAGTGATTGAGAAATGGGTTTGGTTTTGTACCGTTTGAAGGTTTACTTTCTCCTTCGAGAAGGGGTTAGTTTATTACTAATTGCCTGGAGCACCTCTATGAGGAGTGTCGAAAGGGTTGCTCGGGCATTTTTTGCAAGCCAGAGTACTCTTTGTCCTGGGTGCTAGCTCTTCAAATCCCACTTTCTGATCCTTGTGTCACATCATCCCAGCATGGAAAAGGGATAGTGTGTCAAAGGTTTTCCTATTGAAAATAGGGAATAATATTTGGTGCTTGTTAAGAGTCGACAGATCGATTTTTTAAAATATATGATTTTAAGCAAAAACCATAGTACTTACTTGTCATGTCGAAAATAGTAATATATCCCAAAATTATGAAAATTCATTGAGTAGAAAATTATTTATAGTTAAAAGTAATTTTATGTGAACACCTTAAAGATTGCGAATACAAGGGAATACTTATCTCCATTTCCGCCACTTTAATGGCGACCAACATTTTAGCCTTATAGCGATGGACATTTTTTTTACCAAAAACACAATAGCAGTTGTTCTACTCAATGGATTTTCATAATTTTTGGATATATTAATATTTTCTACAGGATAATTAAGTAAGTACTGTTGTTTTTGCTTAAAACCATATATTTAAAAACTCTATTCTATCTTAACAGACAGCTAATATTTAAAACTAGTTGTATCTGCTTACGTTTTTTTTTTTGTGATACTCGTACAGTTTGTGACTACTGCTAAAACCAAGTTTTCATCGAAATCTTCTGTTTATGTAAACAACCAGAAGATGGTGAATGAAAACGACCTGGCATCAGAATTAAAATGAGGTGACGCAGAAAAATAACGAAGCAATAATAATAATATAATGAACACGTACATCAAGTCTGTTGCCAAGGTCGCTGAAAAGATGGTGGGATCCTTCTACCGCTCCAGAAGATATCTCAATACTGATGCAATTCTCTATCTATATAAAAGCCAAGTACGTCCAAGGATGGAGTACTGCTGCCCCATCTGGGCAGGAGCTGCTAAAAACAGCCTATCCTGCCTTGACAGAGTACAAAATAGATTTCGTGGCTTAGTGGGGGATACCCTTTTCTCTACCCTGCAACCTCTCTCTCACAGAAGAGACATTGCGAGCCTATCCTTGTTTTATCGTTATTTCCATGGCAGGTGCTCGTCTGAACTCCAATCTCTGGTCCCCCCTCGCCAATCTTTCACGAAAAACACCCGTCTAGCTGAATCCACTGTGAAAAATTTCCCCCACTCTATATCTGTGCCTAAATCAAAACGTGGATTCCATGAACAAAGCTTCTTTCTTAGAACTGCATGCCTGTGGAACTCTGTTCCGTCTGCCTGCTTCCCACCTGACTACAACTTGGATGTCTTCAAGTCCAACATTTACAAATTCCTAATGAACCGCCCCCTTAAGTAAACACTTCATCAAATCTCCACACTAACGTAATGTACTTGCAATAACCCTTATCCCTGAGTGGCTTCCGGGCCTTGATAAGTGGTGACCACCGTGTAAAAAAAAAACAAAAAAAAAAACAACATATAAAGTCATCGCATGTAAACTTTTATGAAAAAATATTTATTTTTGACAAAGAAAACGAAACAATTATTATTTTTTGTTTGTTTCGATAAATTGTCTTTTTTTGTACTAGCGACGAGGTTAAGGTTAAAAAATGTAAAAAAAAATAAACGCTTTTATTTTTCATATTTTTATGTAATAATATTAAACAAAAAAAAAAATACTCGACTATTTACAACCACTACAAACAATTTCCCCTACTCTCTATCTGTACCTAAATCTAAACGCAGATTCCATGAACAAAGCTTCTTTCCCAGAACTGCCTGCCTGTGGAACACTGTTCCACTGTCTTACTTCCTGGATGAATACAACATGGTACCCTTCAAATCTAATGTAAACCAGTTCTTGTTAAGCCGTTCCCATAAATAATCAAATTCTACCCAATTTACGCTATTAATGATTACTATACTGCCACCTTACATTCATTAACCCTTATCCTCGAGTGGTCTTCGGGCCTTGATAAGTGGTGACTCTCAAGTAAAAAAAAATGAAAGCTGGGGAATAAAAGTTGTATTATAACTTTATTACATAAGCAGAACAATACGGAAAAAAGTTAAGGGGAAAATTAAGAAAAAACTTTCAAAGCTACATGTTTCTCGTCAAAAGAGGAGAAAGGCCAGAATTATACAAAGTGCAAATATAGAAAAAACGGTACTTGTACAGTTTAATCAAGACATTAAAAAATGAAAATATTGAAAAAAGGTTATATTGTACATATCCGTTGCGGACTGAAGATCTCTGAAAAAAAATTTCATTTAATTTGATTGAGTAGTTTTTTTTTTTTACAGCGGAAAAATGTTCTTATGAGAGCACGCTGAAGTCAGCCATTATGAAATTTGTTGAACACGCCATGGGGAGATAACACCATGTAAAGTGCAGACATTCCCTCCCCATCTTTAATACTAGCTTTTCTTCCTAAAAATCGAACCTTTTGCTTGGTATCAGAACAAATTGTTTTTCGCTGTAAAAAAAAAAACTTGATTAAATTGAGTAAAAATTTTTTTCGGAGAACTTTGTTCCATAACGGATGCGTGCAATATAACCTTTTTTTGATATTTTCATTTTTTAATGTTTCGATTAAACTGTACAAGTGCCAAAAAAACTGGCTTAATGACATTTAGAAATGAAATGAGAATGAAGGAATCGAATGAATGGTAAATAATAATTAAGTAAATCGGAAGGTTAGTATTTTTTTTTTATTACATTTTCACCCGAAACAAGGCACATTGCCACTTTGGTGTCGGGGGCTACTATCAGGGGCGACAACTACTAGGGTACTATGTAGGGATTTGGGCAGCAAACTTCTGCACGTCAGTACAGTTAGGGAAGCAGGCACCTGGAATAGAATTCCAAAGTCTAGCGTTTCTGGGGAAGAAACCACTGGAGTAGAAAGATCTTTTACATCTAGGGATCTCTACTGTGTTGGGGGTGGGATTTAGCTGCCTGTCGGGTTTGGCGAGGGTGTTTACGTCGGGGGGGGGGGGCACAAGTATATGTATGTAGCTAATATTTTAAAATATAGGCCACTATTAAATAATTGGGATCCTTAAAAAAGAAGAAAAGAAAAAAGGGGAAGATAAAAGAGAAAGCGGAGAAAGAAGGGGAGGAGATGGAAACAGTAAATAGGAGATACAGAAAAACATCCTGTCCTGCCTTGATAGAGTTCAAAATAGACTTCATAGCCTCGTAGGAGATGTCCTTTTCTCCTCCTTGCAACCTCTATCTCACAGAAGAGATGTTGCGAGTTTGTCTCTGATGTATCGTTATTTTCATGGAAAGTGTTTGACTGAGCTTCAATCTATGGTTCCCCCTCGCCAAACTTTCACAAGAAACACTCGTCTAGCTGTAAACACTATCAATAATTCCCCCCACTCTTTATCTGTGCCTAAACCTAAATGTAGATTCCATGAACAAAGCTTCTTTCTTAGAACTGCACGCCTGTGCAATTGGCTTCCGTTTTCCTGCTTTCCGGCTGACTACAATATGGTTGTGTTCAAGTCTAAAGTAAATAAGTTCTTGATGAGCCGTTCCATATAAGTTATCAAATTTACCAAATTTTCATTACTAATGATTACTATATTGTCCAATTTCTACTGTACACTCTTTAATCCTTATCCTTGAGTGGCATCTGGGCCTTGATAATGTGGTGATGCCTATGTAAAAAAAAAAAAAAAAAAAAAAAAAAAAAAAAAAAAGAAATACATATACAAATAGATGAAAAAAAAGAGAAAAGTTTTTTACGTTTGTTTTTAGTGGTTAGGCTTTCCGCAAAATTTTTTTTTATTTTCCAAAATTTTGCAGATTTTTTGTCGGCCTTAGTGTAGATAGATTTTATGATTTACTCATTTTACAATTGGAGGTTGTCATCTGCTGTCTTGTTGATTGGTTGAGCACGTCATTAGCTTTCGGCTGTTTATGTAAACTGCCGAAATAGGCTGACAAAATCGGTCTTAGCATGGATCACAAAGTGTACTAGTACCAAAATTCTATTGAAGATAGGGAAAGATATTAAAATTAGTTATACTTGTCGGTGTTGCCAGGGAGCATTATTTACTTTCATTTTAAAAAAAAAATCTCCAAAGTTAAATTGGTAAATGCCAGCAATTAAAATGTCCGTCTTTTCGACAGATTTATGTTTCAGTTAATTTACATAAAAAACTCAACAAGTTTTATCGGTAACCTGAAAGCGACCGACCTGACATTTCACTTTTCATTTCTATGTTTTGTTTTCATTTCAGTTACGAGATGAAATTTTGGAAGATAACGAACAAAAGCAAGCAACTATTCAAAAAGTAAGTAAAAACTTTATAAGTTTTTCAAGTATGGATGTTTTGTTGTTTTGCATTGTGATTTTGCAATGCTTCCTCATTTTTTAAAATATTGAACAAAGTTTTGGCAATATTGACACTTCCGTTATATAACTATGGATTCATTTTGTAAATATTATTTAAAACACTACTGATAAACCAAAAATAATGTTTCGGAATTTTCGAGATAAGGATTTTATTTTCACCATGTTTCAGCCGATGTAAACTCCAACCTTCTTCAGATGCATCGTGTTTTAACTCGGGGATCTGCACAGAATTTCGAACGGAACCCTTTATTTAATCCACAGGCTTGTAGCTTGCTCTCGTTCCGTCAGCAGTGACACTTCCAAATTACTGAAGACTACTTCCTGACCATGAAATTCCATGCAGATTCCCAAGTTATTCATCTCCCTCCCATGGCAAGAAGATGTGACACAAGGGTTGGAAAATGATATTGAAAAGCCAGTGCCCCCTGAGAAGGAGCAGTCTGGCTTGCAAAAAATGCCTGAGCAGCCCCATTGACATTCTCTTGTAAGGGCACCTCAGCCAATTAGTAATAATTTAGCCCCTTCTCGAAGAGAGAAGGCAAAACCTGGGAGAATGAACCTCCTAGAACTGCACAGGACTTACAACATACAGTCAACAAGGGAAAAATCCGTTTAAGAAATGACGTAAACTTTGCCCATACTGATCCTGAGGAAAAAGCATCGTCCGAGGCATACTAATTCCTGAGTCTGACAGAAAAATATTCTAGTTTGAAGCACCTGACGAAGACTGAAGACGTTAAAGGCTGATACATTACATGCAAGATGAGAACAAATAATACAAAATTCATATAAATCAAATTAATTGTGTGTTTGTTCTATTCTGTTTTCAGTTGGTTACTCGATATGAAAAACTTGAAAAAGAAAGCAAAATTTTAAAAGTAAGTAATAGACCATTTTAATTTTGCGTTTGAAAATTTTTCCAATTTTTGTTGAATTTATTTAAAACTGAAAAATAAACCCAGCAAATATATTGTTTGAGATTTGTTTTTCGTTTCTAGGAATCGTTGTCCGTTGCTGAAGAACGATACTTTGAAGCTAATGCTGAGATATTATACGTTAAGAGGTACGCTTTTTTCATCAGACAATTTTTTGATTTTCTGTTTTTATGATTAAATTGCTTTGCTTGAAATTGGAGAAGTCTTTCTAGATTGAGGGTCCTGGATATGACCTTAAACTATATCTGATGGTGAGGCCCCAGCTTGCGGGCTTTGGGGAGTGTGGAGATATCCCTTAATTGCCATTGCTCCCAGGTCCACTCTGACCCGGAGTGGTAGTACCTATTAGGTTCCCAACTATGGGTTAAATAGAAACCGACTTGAAAAAAACAAAACAAATATAAAAAATTGTTCTTCAAAATCACTGGATTCGGCATTAAATAACCTGAAAAGGGTTGATATGCTGTAAAACAAAAACAACCAATCTAGATTGAGACAATTTAAATTTTTGTTCCAATCCAGAGTGCATCCTTCTGGGGAGCTGAATTTTCCTCACATTAAAAACTGTGCCTGACTCTTCTCTTGTGTGGACACGAGTAACATAATGACTGATGAATTCACATCTTGTTTCCGTCTGAGGAACACAACATTTCATTGAACACTTGAAGAAGGGAATCATGTCTGAAAAATTTCTGACAGACTATGCAGTTATAGTCAGCTAACTCGACTGCCCAACTTTTGGCATGGCTACATTAAAATCTGATTTTATTCTGCCTGTAAATAAATATCTAATATGACCCCCCCCCATACCACCACTTAAAATATATTGTTCTCTGCATCAAAAATACCTTGTGTCTTATTTTGCTCCTGCGGGAAGGCAAATAAATAGCAACTTTTTAAAAAAAGTTTTAAACTATTTGTACATAAAATTGTGTATTTTTACGTGTTTTTTTTTTTATTTGTGTGTGTGTAGAGAAAAATATGTAGACATTTTTATTCTGAAAAGTTAAAGTTTACAAGATAAAAGAAAGCTTATCAGTTTCCGTGTTCTAACAAGTTCAGTAGCAAAGTTGTGTGATTTAATGCGTTCACTTTGTTGTCTTTTGCAGAGAAAATGCGCGTCTTGATTTTGATAACAAGCGATTTATGCGGGAGAATGAAAACCTCCGTCAGAAAATTGGTACTTTCAAGTAAGCTGCTGATTTCTCTATGTTTGGCATAAAATCTACATGTAAAGTGTGGGACGATAAAATTGTTGCCCTAGAAAAGACGACATGATTCCATTGCTAATGAAAGCCGTTTTTTTTTTTTTGTAGATCATCTATTAGTTGACCAGTTGTGTACAAATCCCAACAGTAATAGGAACTTTTTATCATGTCTGAAAGTGATACAATATTCAATAAGTGAAATCAGAGATGTGCCACTATACAACTCCTGCTCTCTACCAATCCAAGTTATGACAAAAGGACCATTGCCAGCACCCTCAAAATGCATTGCTGGATTGTCACGAATGACAGGGATGTGCCCAGGGTAATGAAAACAAAGTTTCCAGCCACGCTTATGGTCTTTGGTATGGTTTCAAGTGAGGGCCACATCATGCCACCTAACATATTTGAAGTCGGCTTGAAAGTCAACACCAAAGTCTACTTTGATGTGCTGAAAAGTGTGGTGATCCCCTAGTGCAATCAGGTGGCCGTTGGCAGACCCTGGGTGTGGCAGCAGGACTTAACACCGGCCCACAAGTACAAAGAGACCCAGGCTTGGCTTTAGAAGGAGTGTTACAGCATTGTACCTTTTTTTCTCACTGGCCCTCCTCCTCTGACCTGGACCTGCTGGGCTACTTTGTTTGATCATACATCGAGAACATCACCAACATGACCTCCCACAATACCAAAGCCAGTCTGATCGCCGGCATCCGCCGAGTATTCGGCAACCTCCCACTGGCACTTGGTGAAAAGGCATACTCCCAGTTGCGGACCTGTATCGAGATGGTGATTGAGGCTGAAGGCGGTTACATTGAATAGATGTCAGCTCTACTACATAATCAAGTTACCTGAAATGATTTTTTCAATAAAAGTTTTAAAATAAAGTTGTAGTGTTGTTTTCTTTAGGGCGACACTTTTAGCGTTCCACCGTAAATTTCTTTGTTAACAAATCACAGCTTAAGAAGATAAAGGGGAAAAATATAAAGACTTTGGGAATGATGTGAAAATGTTGGGAGCTGCATCCGACTCTTGATTAAACACAGAATAAATGCTTATTGAATTCTTGTCCAGAATTCAACCAAATTAAAAAAAAAAGATGAAAAAATCTTTATGATGTACCCGTCATGAACCGAAAATGTCATATTCCAAAAATTATGTAAATCAATCAAGTATTCTTTTTTTTTGTAAGAAAATTAAAATTTTGTGATGAAGTGAATCTGCGTGTTTCGCTCGTCAATTTTTAATAAGTAAAGAAAGACAACTCAGTTTGAACTACCAAGATCAATATCAGCTTTGTAATGGCTACGATTTACTATTAATCTCTAAAATATGTAAAAACAAAATGATTTTATATATATATAAATAAAACTACTTGATCAATTTACTTAATTTTTGGAATATGACATGTGTATATCATAAAGATTTTTCTGTATTTTTTTATTTTTGATGTTAGTTTGAATTCAGGATACTGAGTGTTTATTATTTTGTTAAAGGACATTTGATTCATGTAATTTTTCTTTGGATACTTGACTTTGACCAAGGTCAAAATCATTTATGTTAGACTGTCTGAAGAACAAGTGTGAAGCATTGCCTGATGTTGACCTTCTTGGAGTCTGCAACACTTACAGCCACCTTCAATATTAAAACCAAATGGAGCAAAAGATTTTTTTTTTTGTTATAACAAAATTGTGACATGGCCATGTTGGATTTTTGGATATCTGGTTGATAAGGGTTTCAGAAACAGGAATAAGGCAGAGGCTTTTTTTTCTCTAACCCTAACCCGACCTATGTAACTTTAAGCTTTTCTGATTCTGATACTCCCAAAAGTTCTGATTTTTCCGATTCTGATTAATACTCCCAGCACTAATACTTTTTATTTATTGGTATTGAGCACTCTTGCATAGACCTTGTTAAATTCATTGCATGTTTTACCTTTAAATTATATAAGCCTGGGATAATATATATATATACTGTTCTACAAGTACTTTAATGGTGAATGCTCTGACAAACTACAAGCACTTGTACCCCCTCGACGTGAATACCCTCAACAAACCGACAAGCAGCTAAATCCCACTCCTTCACAGTGGAGCTCCATAGGTGTAAGAGAGCCTTCTACTCCAATAGTTTCTTCCCCAGAACTGCTAAACTTCGGAACTCGCTTCCGGGATTCTGCTTTCCCAACTGTACTGACATGCAGAGGTTCGGGTGTGGTGTGAACAGACATCTTGCTGCTAATCTCCCTTCATAATACCCCTGCAACTTATGTTCCTGATTGTAGCCCCCTACTTCAAAGAGGCACTGTGGATTGTTTGGGGTAAAAATTGAATAAAAAAAAATGTGTGTGTGTGTGTGAACAACACTCAAGATGAGAACAGTAGTCCAAATAACCCATCCTCTTTTCAAAAATTCAGAAACAAACTATCCATCTGTCTTGCTCTGTTTCTCCGAAGGACAACTCACACCCATTAAAGTTCAGAGAACCCTTCATGCTGTTTGTCAATGTTGCAAATTGTGCGTGTTAATAAACTTCTCATAAAAACTAAACATGAGTGCCGGAGTGATTCTATCCATGGATGAGCAAAGAACAGGCACATACTGGTCTATACACATCTCAGCAAGCGAAAACATTAACACCTATTTCTCCCCCCCCCCTCCTTGATTCTGTGTTAAATTTTTGTATTATATTTCAGATTTTATGGAGATGAGGATTCTGGAAGTCTTAACAATGCAAATGTAAATAATTCTGCGTCCAAATCTCTACGAAGCAGTCAAAGAAATCTCTCCAGCCAGTGAGTTTCACAGATCATTTTTTAAAAAGTTTTGATGTTTTTTTTTTTTTTTTATATTATTTTTCTATATATATATGCAAGGGCCATAGGGCAATATGCCCAAAATTGCATTGAAATTATAAATGTCAAAAATTAATTTTTGGAATAAATCACATATTTGTGCAAGAAAATATTTTTCTGTAATTTATTTTGATTTAAAGTTCAGTGTCTCTAAAACACACCTTATATATATATATAATATGTGTATATATTAAGTAATGTGATTTATAATTTAATTATAATTATATATATATATATATAATGTGTGTATATATATATGTGTGTGTGTATATATATATATATATATATATATATATATATATATATATATATATAGATAGATAGATGAGATAGATCAGCGGAAGAGAGCTTGATATTGAGAACTAAAACGGTTCCATAATATCAGGTTTGAAACCGACGGTACCAATGGCTTATTTTATCTAAACTTCTGAAAATAAAAATGTTGTGCTCTTATTTTTGGAAATCTTTTCCTTAAAATAGAGCACTCTGCTGGAATTCCCCCCCCTCCTCAATATATATATATATATATATATATATATATATATATATTTATTTGTTTTTGTTAGCGATACTTTCTTGAATGAATTCAAGTATTTATACGAAAGTGCATTTTTACCTAAATGCATGTAGGGAATAATTTTCCCATTGACCAATCTGGTACCTCCTTAATATTTAAAAAATAATATATATATATATATATATATATATATATATATATATATATATATATATATATATATATATAGTAGCAGGGAGACCCGACATTGCTAAGGATTGAATGAGAATCAACAAATGTTACACATGTCCAATACTTTTATTGTTATTGAAATCGGTGAAATCAACCATTTGTCAATCAAATCACGTGCTCTAGTCAGAAACCCATTTGAATTAGAAATACAAAATTTAACTATCATGGTTCAATGATGCTCCAAACAGAAACATTCATTTTGTCTTATCAAAGAGACTACTGTTGATTTTAGATGCTCGGCCCTTCAGCTTGTGTGGTAATGAAATGTCTCAAATACACTTGTGATGTTAGGCTGTATAAAAGTTTTAACTTTGGTCAAAATTAGACTGTTCCTTTTTTAATAAGATTTCTTTAATTAACGATGTTTTATACTTATCAGAGATATTTTGATACAAGGCGTATCTAAGAACACTCCTAGGCACAAAAGATAAATATGTTTCAAATTTAAAAAATATTGGCCCAGCCGTTTTGGAATCCACAGGGAATGAACTTACACATGCACACAGACAAAGTGGCATTTATATGTATATATATATTTTTTTTTCTGTAGAAATATATTTTCTTATTATGTATCAATCCTTATTTAAGAAGCTCAATCTAATTACAGAGCAATATAGAGAATAAATGACAAAGTTATATTCCAAAATTCATGATGTTGACCATCTTATAATTTATTGCTTTAATTCAGTTGACTTAGAATTGTATAAGTCAACTGAATTAACGCAATAAATTATAAGATGGTCAACATCACGAATTTTGGCATATAACTTTTTGTCATTTATTCTCTCTCTCTCTCTCTCTCTCTCTCTCTCTCTCTCTCTATATATATATATATATATATATATATATATATATATATATATATATTATATATATATATATATATATATGATAGTAGGTAGTAGTTTGCTTCAAGCATTGTTGGTAAAGGAATATATGGAAGTTTTAAAAGCCAAAAATAATGCGGAGAAAGACTGGTATCATGAAAGTAAAGAAAAGAAAAACAAACAAAAGTAGACGGGTGTGTTTGAGTAGAGAAATGTCTAACTGTTTATTTGTCTATCATTCCTCACCTCAATGTATAATTATTTTATAACCAAGTTGCTGGTATGTCGGTATATTTATATACTTTATATACACTGGACATACCAGCAACTTGGTTATAAAATAATTATACATTGAGGTGAGGAATGATAGACGAATAAACAGTTAGACATTTCTCTACTCAAACACACCCGTCTACTTTTGTTTGTTTTTCTTTTCTTTACTTTCATGATTCCGATTCTTTCTTCGCTTGTTTTTGGCTTTTAAAACTTCCATATATATATATATATATATACTCCTATAAATTCGTTTTTCTTTTTTGTGTGTATTGATATTTATATTAAAAACACTCTTTTCTATTTATTTAAAAAGAAAATACAATTTTCTTATATATGGCTTGTGGAATTGCATTCACTAGCAAAAGATCTAGCTAATTTGCATATTCTTTTAAACATTCATTTTAATTAATTCCCTATTAGTTTTTTTTCGTTTTCTTATGGGATGATCATCTTTAGTTTATTATTACGCGTAATTATATTCATGCAGATATTCTTCATGATTTATCCTTGCATAATATTTGCGTAAAAAGTTTACAGGGAACACAAAATTGTTTCTATATATATTTATGTATGCGTATGTATTTTTGTTTAATCTATCTATCTATCTATCTATGTAAAAAAAGTGAATGTGTCTGTCTGTTTGTGTGTCTGCGTACATTTTCCTACGCAATAACTCTGTCAATTTTACGTCTACAGACTCGAAATTTGATATACCGGGTACTGAGATTTGGGAAAATCTTTGTAATCGGTTTTCGGCCAGAAGTTTTGCTGTTATGGGGGTCAAAGTTCACCGATTTGACCTTTGAGAACTCTACCAAACTCCTCCGACAATTTTAGGTCAAGACACTTGAAATTTTAGATATATGCTCCTTGGACATGGATCTAACTTAATAAATTGAGTTGAGCCCAAAACAATAAATGTTAAGGGGTCATAATAAGGGCAAAGTTTAAAAAAATTAACCGCTTTTTTTGTTTTTTTTTGTTTGTTTTTTTGAACTCAGCATTCACCTCCAAACACCCGGGCAACGCCGGGCACCCATGCTAGTATATATATATAAAATTTTATTTTTGAACTTATTTTGAACACTTTTTTTGAACATTTTTTAAATTCCATCTTCTCCACTTTCAGATTATTGTTTTATTTCTAAATGTATTTCCATATTCTCTGTTTGCTATTTCTGCCTCCTCTCCTTCTTTCTCCACTATCTTCCCTATTTTTTCTCTTTCTTTTATTATTGGCTCTTCTTTATTGTTCCCCATTATTTCATAGTGGTCTATAATTTTTTTGTGTACTATTACCTACATATATACTTTTTTTTTTTTTTTTTAACCCTTACCTACGTATATATATACTACCCCTTCGATTTACCCTTATATGTTGTACCTACTTTTAATTATTATTATTTACCATTTTATCCTATTTCTTCATTCTCATTTCATATCTAAATGTCATTATTAGGGCTGTGACAACAGCATATTCTTTCATTGTTTTGCCTCTTGAGTATATATCTGACACAGTTAGACAACCGAGAACCACATCAGTCTCTATAAAAGCATATGATATCAACGGATACACACTTGAGAGTCAAAATAATGAAAAGAATATGCTGTTGTCACAGCCCTAGTCATTATGCCATTTTTGCAGTTTGTATGATTCTGGCCTTTCTCCTCTTCTGATGAGAAGTATTTAACTTCGAAATGCCATGGCTTTCCTTAATTTTCCCCTTAACTTTTCCTTATTGTTCTGATGATATAATAAAGCTTTATATAATTTTTATTCCTCATCTTTCATTTTAATAATATATATATAAAACAGTAATCTACAAACATGCATGTTTCAAGGTCCTACGTCTCGTCAGCATGGTTTGACTGTTTTAGGATTCAAACCTCAGACCATATGTATTATGGTCGAGTGCATTAACCGTTATGCCATTGTTGCCACATCTGGGCAGGAGCTGCTAGAAAAGACTTGTCATACCTTGATAGAGTTCAAAATAGACTTTGTAGTCTCGTAGATGTCCTTTTCTCTTCCCCGCAACCTCTATCTCGCAGAAGAGATGTTGCGAGTTTGTCTCTTAGAGCTGCACACCTGTGGAACTCTGTTCCGTTTTCCTGCTTTCCAGCTGACTACAATATGGTTGTCTTCAAGTCTAACGTAAACAAGTTCTTGATGAGCCGTTCCACTTGTTTACAGATTTACCGAATTTCCATTACTAACGATTACTATATTGTCCAATTTCTACTGTACACTCTTTAACCTCTATCCTCGAGTGGTCGCTTGGCCTTGATAAGTGGTGATGCCTATGTAAAAAAAAAAAGTCCTAGATCACTTTACATGTTGTTTTATCGCTTTTAAACTTGATTATTAGTAAAATAAGTAAATAAATAATGTTTGTTTACGTCAAGAAAAATATAGCCGATTTTCTAAGGAAAAAGATTTTCCATGATCTTTAAAGTTGAAGATGCTATTAAGCATATTATCGTTTAAAAGCCAACAAACAATCTACATAAGTTTAAAAGCGATAAAAATAACACGTAAAGTGATCTAGAACTTTGTAGCATAACGGTTAACGTACCCAACCATAGTATATATGGTCTGAGGTTCGAATCCTAGAACAGTCAAACTTTGCTGATGAGAGGTAATGCCTCGAAACACATGTATTCATAGATTGCTGTTTTATAAGTAAAATAATAAATATTTGTTTATTTGTTTACGTCCAAAAATGTATGGGCAATTTTCAAAGACGTTATTAACCATATTACCGTTTAAAAAAATCAACAAAAAATCGAGATATATATAACTAGTGGGGTTATATGATTTATATATATTATTATAGAGTCGTGATTTCAAAAGTAAAAAAAAAAAGTATTTGGGTGCCATCAGCTAGAATCGAAACTGAAAGCAAAATTGTAGCATTCAAAGCTGGTGATGTTACCACTTTATAAACGTGACACGCATATGAACTGATTAAAAATAAACTAAGATCAATGTACAAAATGTATAACAATTTTTTAAAAAATTTGACCCATTAAAAGCTATTTTAATCAGCTAAGGATTCATAAAAGGGTGGTCCGTAAAAAGTCCCATCATTTGAGGCCTCGTTCTGTGACTTTTAGTTTCGGAGGAGATAGAGTTTGAAAATATGGAGACAGACAGACAGACAGACAGACAGACAAATGAACAGAGTGCTCGATTGATTTATTTAATGGAATCATACAAATAATTGAATCGTGAATATCTAAGATTTCGATGATTGCTCATCAACCTCTTTCTCTTTTTCTGTCTCCCCCTTCTCCTTTCTCTCTCTTTTCCTCCCCATTTTCTCCTTTCACTATTACCCCTTCCACCCCCCTCCTGGCTTTTCTACTCTCACTTCCTCCTCTCCCCTCTTTTTGTCCTCTCTTTCTTTCCCTATCTTCTTTCTGTTCCTGTTCCCTCTTTTCTTCTATTTTCTCCCATTTCTCCCTTTTTCACTCTGCTTGCTCTTCCTTCCCCCTTTTACCCTCTCATCCTCATCTTTCTTTCTGCACTCCTTTTTCTTTCCCGTCCTTTTTGTGTTTTTCTTATTCTCTCTCTTTCCTTTCCTTTTCCCTTTTCTCTTTTCCTTTCCCCCTTTTTCTCCATCTTTCATTCTCATCCCTTCTTCAACCTCTCTCCCCATCATTTCTCCCCCTCTCCTCTTTCTTTCCCCTTCTTCCCTTCTCTTCACTTACCTCTGTCCTTCTCTCTTTCCTCTTTTTTTCCTACTTACCTCTTTCTCCGTTTCTCTGCTCCTCTCTCTCTTTCCCTCTACCTTTTCTTTCCCCCTCTCCTTTATCTTCCTTACTCTCATCTCTTATCTTCCCGGCCTTATTCTTCCTCTTTCCTCTTCTCTTATCTTTCCTCTCCTCCTCCACTTCTGTTCTCTTCTCTTTTCTCCTTTTTTCTCATTCCCTCTTTTTCTTCCTCTCATAGATTTTTTTAATACTGATCTTATATATTTCATGTAAATCCAATGTGTTTTTCTTTGCATCGCAATATTTTCTCATTCTTTCTGTTTTAGAACGCGACTTGACGCCGAATGTGATTTAATGAAAGAAGTTTCAGGGAAGGAAATATTGGAAGCATTTGAAAACCAATTCACATCACCCATCATGGCTGCTGAAAGAGAACTCCGCAAGTTGCGATCATCTTCAAAGAAGTTTAGTGGCAAATCCACCAACTCTGTAACGGATATCGACCATCTTCCTGAGGGCATTTTCATTGATCTTCCGTTGTCGGTAACGAGCAGGCCGAAGGCTAAAACAAATCAAAGACAATTAACGAAAGATGTTAAATCGAAAAGCAATTCAAGTATGGGCCACCATGTTGCGATGGAGACGTCCAAATTAAGCGGCAAAAGCAAGGTTCCATTTCAAACGAAAGAAGTGAACACTTCCGCTCGATGTGATATCAGGTTGAACGATGTTTCAAACTCTTTAGCCAAAGATCATCAGCAGCCAACATCTTTGCAGCAAGATAAATCCAACAATGCAGGTGAAAATTCTTTTAAAAAATGTCATTATTCAATTTATTTCTTCATCATCTTTGTCATCCTCTACATTTGGTTCTTGTATTTAATCTTCAATTTTATGTCCAGTCATTACAAATCGTGCTACCACAATTTAGTGAAATCATTATCCTTGCGCCACAACCGCTAGTAAGACATGCTGCAAGAACTCTTTCGTTTAATAAAGTTTGTGCTTTTACTACAATCAATCATCTGAAAGCTTGCAATCGAAATAATGCCAACAACCCCAAAAGACTCCATTGACGATGGAGCAAACATAGGTGTGAATTCTTCACTTTTCTGCAAAATTTTTTTTTTTTTTTGAAAACCCAGAAAAGCAGATTTTTCTGTTTAAATCATTAAAGTTGTTTTTATTGGTTGAACTCCATGTTTTACATTTGAAAAATTTGATTTCTACTGATGATATTCGTCCATCGCTTGCAAAGATGACTGTGATCATGCAATTATTTTTGTGGGTTCGAAGATGGCTTGTTAGAGTGATTCACGCTCGGAAGTATTCCTCGCATGTTAGACACCTGTAGGATGATTCTGTATCAGAGATGCTGACTGCTCTGTCTTTTCTAATGTCACATTTTCTCTTTCGTTCTTCATTGTGTGCGGATTCAGCAATTGTTGCCCCTTTGTGAGTTGCGGCATGCCAGGAACATCTGTCTCGTATTAGTTGTTCCCCTACATTAGAATACAAACCAAACTGTTTAAGGGAGACCTTCAGATTGTTCTTGAACTGTTTCCACTTTCCTGCGGGTATTTTTCATTTCTACTAAATCAATAACGCCTTACCTCCTTATTTTTTTAATTGCTATTTGGCTGGATTTTATTTCTCTTTTTCTCTCGTTCGCTCTATCGTGTTTTCTCTTTTCCTCTTTTAAACTCTTCCTCTCTTCTCTGGCCTTTATTTTCCCACTTATGACAGTTCTCTCTTAAAACTGAAAATGTTAATTTACTGCAAAGGCTACAATTTCAAACGATTCATAATGGGGGTAAGGGAGTTAGATGACTTCTGTTTTATCAAAGAATGACTTCCTGCCTCCTTCCGCCCTCATATGCACACTCAGTATTTTTTTCTTAATTTAAACTGATTGGAATTATTGTTTTCACTCTGCCCTCCACACATGCACGCACGCGTAAGGGAGGGGGTAAGTTGTGAAATCCATTTTGATTTCAGTTTTTTATGTCATTGATCCCTGAACAAAAATAAGTCCATCCGCAAAAACGAATATATTTTTTTGATCTCTACGTTTCTCGCAACAAACATTGGTTCAATTTGCTGATTGAAAATTTCTACTTTCAGAAGTTTATCAGAATTTCCATTTTCACCGTTTCAGGTTCTTCGGACAAAGGCGTGGAATCAAAACCGAGTCAAATGTCTTTCCAGCCACAAATTGAAGATCTTTATTCTTCTTTAACCAAAGTTCAAAACCAATTGGAATCTTCTTCAATTTCTAAGGTATTATTTCTTTCTGTCTTCAAGCTTTAAAAAATGATTGCATTTTGATGTTTCAAATAAGTAGTGACCAACTATATAAATCTTGATTAAAAATTGTAATTAATGATAATCCAGTTCAATATTTTGATAGATTTAGTCCCAGAAATAGCCAAAGTAGTTTTTTAAAGCCGCAAAAGACAATGTAAAACGGCAAATAAAACTAAACATGCACTTGATTTGTATCGGCTATCATTCTGGACAGATTGAGCCGGCTTCTTTCTAAGCATGAACTGCATTTTAAACCATAGCAGTCCAGTTTCGACAATCCTGAGCCAGGTTACAGGAAATGGGCAGCTACTCCTGATTCCAACATTGTAGACCAGGGTTTCCCAACTGAGTCAATACTGCCCACCAGGGGGTTGGATGTTATGAGACTTCAGGCGGCCTATAGCCAAGTTCATCGTATAGGAAGTTCCTGAGATTCTTTAGCGGTGGTGAAAGACTGTGAGCTTCTAGTAACATCACTAGGTGTTTCTCATTTTCTTGTGGATTCACAATTCATGCAGAAATTGATTGCATCACAATTATGTTTTAATTGGAAAAATTAATTCAAAAATCATAGCATGCGATGTTGACAAAACTTTTTAAGTGTTTCCTGAATCTGATTGATTTCTGATTCACATTTTTAACAAGTCTTTCGAATTGGTCCTGGGAATCAAAACCAAATAGATGTAGCGAAACGTGGTGATCTAAATTTTTTTTAATTAAATATGGAACCAAATATTTCAAAACTTGTTGCTGATCATCAATAACAATCTGAACATTGGTGATTCCTGTGATTATTATTCTGATTTTTATTGGTTATTGATTACTGTATTAGCAATGATTTGATACATTAATTGACCCACTTGTTTTATAGTTGTTACTCTTCCCATTTGATCAACAGTGTAGAAGTTTGTTGAATAAACTTTATGAATATTTAATTATTTATTTTATCATTGTGTACCACCACTACTACTAGTAACATTATTATGTAAGATGCGTGTGGGGAGGGGATGGTAGTAAGAATATATCAAACAGGCTACACCAGGGTTTTCCAATAGGGTCCGTACTGTACCCATCGTGTTATGAGACTTCAGGTGGGCGATGGCTAAATTTATTGTATAGGGGGTCCCTGAGAAACTTTAGGAAACGGTGACAGACTGAGAGTCAGCATATTGATTGGTAAGTCTTGCGATTATTATTCCGATTTTTATTGATTATTGTATAAGATATATTAATTGACCCACTTGATTTGTAGTTACGGTTCTCACGTGGTCGACAGTGTCGAATTTTGTTGAATAAACTTCATGAATATTCATTAATTATGTACTACCACCACTGGTAAACATTATTATGTAAGGATGCATGTAGGGAGGGGGTGGTAATAAGTATCTGAGTATTCTAGGGAGTGTTTGCCGAAAAAGTTTGGGAAGTCCTGCTTGTCGGCTCAATAGTACCACCAGGTTGTCCTTGTTGTCGTGAAGGTTTTCAGTTGTCCACTGACACTTTGTGCCAGCTAGGCAAAGAGTGTGGGGATAGGACCCTGCTTGCTAATGAGCTCTCCCTCTAGTCGACAAGCCGCGTGTCTAAATCACCAGAGATGTCGTTGAAGAAGGATGGATAGTAGTGGGCGTAGGTTTAGTCTCTGTTGAAGAGTAGAGATTGAAACACAATTGCCATGGCAACAGCGCAGAATGCAGTGAAGACAGTTGTTGTTGAAAAACTAAACATTCAAAGGGTTTGGTTAGAGTTGGGGTTAAAAAATATTTTAATTCTTCCAAAAAACGAAAGCAAAAGTTGAAAAAAACATTTAAAAGAAATAATGAAAGAAAAGAAGTTTTCAAATTGTAAACAGTATCAGCCATTTCCAGGACTCAAGATTCTTTGGCAAAGTATTAAAATAAACATTCTTTACAAGAAGTAAATCTTGTCATGATGTCCATAAATAATGAGTCAGTCCTGGAAATAGCTGAAGCAGTTTACAAAAAAGAAATGTAAAATATCAAATGACAATAAACATACAAAGTGTTCAGGTTTGCTTAAAAAATGTTTTCTCCCCTTCAAAAATAAAAGTTGGGAAAACTTCTTAAAAAAATAATGAATGACTATAAAGGAAGGTGGCTTTCAAATTGTAACCAGCTTCAGCCATTTCAAAGATTGGCTTGGGATTCTCTGTGAAAGTATTCAAATAAACATTTGTTACAAGAACCGGATTTTGTTATAACGTTCATAAATTGTGAGTCTTACACCTTTAAGATTTCACTGATATTGGTTTATTTAGAATTTAACTTACCATCATCATTCTTAAAATTAGTACAATAAAAAAAAAACTTGCAGAACTCGTGGAAATTCCATGGTAGTTGAAAATTTAAAAAGTACATTATAAATAAAATGAATAAAAAATAAGATAAAACAAATAACAACAAATTTAAAAACAATTCTTAATTTTTTAACCTTTTAAAGCTAAAAAGAATTAGGTACTTGTACAGTTTAATCAAGACATTAAAAACTGAAAATATCGAATAAAGATTATATTGTACGTATCCGTTTTGAACTGAAGATCTCCGAAAAAAAATTTCACTTAATTTGATCGAGTAGTTTTTTTTTTTTTACTGCGGAAAAACACGTTTTTATGAGAGCGCGTTGAAGGCAGACATCTTGGATGTTTTACAAATTTTTGTTTGAATTTTAGAAACGCCACGGGGAGATAACTCCAGTTAAAGCGCCGACACTCCCTCCTCATTTTTAATACTAGTTTTTCTTCCTAAAAAGCAAACCTTTTGCTCGGTATCATAACAAATTGTGTTTTTGCTGTAAAAAAATAAAACTACTTGATGAAATTAAGTGAAATTTTTTTTCCGGAGAACTTCATTCCGTAACGGATACGTACAATTTAAACTTTTTTTTCAATATTTTCATTTTTTAATGTCTTGATTAAACTGTACAAGTACCAAGAATTAATTTAAAAAATTTAAATTTCTTTCAATGAATAATTTTTGTATAAATCATAAAGGAACAGATGTCAATTCACTTGAATGAATTTTTTTTAATTTTAAAAAGAATCTGTAATAAAAAAAACTTACAGTCTCCTCGCAACATGACTGTTTTTAAATTTTAAAATAAAACAGCCAATTTGAATCCGTGAACAGAAAGCCATATTTTTTTGCTTTGAAAATTTTTGGAGAGAAAATGGTTTTAATGATTTTTAACTGAAAAAGAGCGACTATGAAGGGAGGTAATTCGTTTCTCATTAATTGGTATTTGCGATTATGGTTTTTTTTTGTGACACCAACGTCGGACAAGTAAATTAATATTTAGATATTACAGTTCTGAATTTTTGAGATTAGGCATGATTATATTATTTGGATTTAGTAGACTAATGTTTTCATCTTGAGTGCTATCTGCACAACGTTTAATTCAGAGTTAAAACGACATAATACTTGATATTTTTATTGATTTTATAATTTTTTGTAAATTTATTTGCAACTTAACCTAAATACGAAACCTCAGAAGTGTAGAGTTAAAGTACCGCCCTTTTCCTTTACCAAATATGGCGACTTATAGAGCTGAAGAAGGTCGACGGTTATAATCATCGTGTTTGCTTTAAATGCATCTTTTAACATGTGTTCCACTAGTTTTGGGTTGAAGTTTTGAATATTTTTGTTATTGTCGGACTGTCTTTCATGTTAAGAATGTACACGGACATGACAGAAGTAAATAGACACAAAAATAATTCATGTTTAAAGTTGAAATATCAAATTTTTATACTAATTGATATTTTTAATCTTTTGAATATCATCGTATTATCTAACATCATTTAAGCATGACCCCCGCTAAAGAGGAATTAGAATTCTTAGGGGAGCCATATTTAGTGTTAATTTGAAGGTGGTCTTAGTGAAAATTACTGCAAATCTTGGGATTCCGCTTTTCACTGTTAGTTGAGTGATTGTCTAATTCATCAGCAAGGGAAAATAATCGATATTATTTCACTGTCGAAAAGGACTTTTCGTTATTTCAAAAAAATCTTTTTTAATGAATCACCATTTATCTCTTCTTATATATAAAAGTCATTTTGTGTGTGAGTTTGTTCCCTATGAACTCCAAAACAGCTGACCTGATTTTTTATGAAATTTCATACAAATGTACTTTATGTGCTTGGGAGTGTTCTTAAATAGGTTTTGTATCAAAATACATCTAATAAGTATTGATATTTACAATAAATCTAGTTAAAGCAGGAACAGTTCGATTTTTTACCAAAGTTAACATTCTTATACAGCCTAACAACTTTTTTAATGTTGTTTATTTGTCATTCATGAACCAATGTACTGAGCCAAATTAATTCAGTTTGATTTTTATTTTTGAATTTTCTTCAGACTCAGCAGAAATTTCAAGTGACCCTTGAGACAATAAAAAAACTGGAAAATCGCTACGATGGACTTCAAGCGGAAAAAGTCCAGGTAATTTCTCAGCTGAACTAGTTTCTCTTTTTATTTCTTTAAATAAGTTCATTTGAATTCATGTCAATGTTTTCTATATGGATCAGATTGCGGACTTTGATTTCAACTGACAGTGCTCCTTCGTTATAAGAGCAAAATTTTAAAATGAGAATATTAAAATTTAAGTAAAACGAATGCTATCTACTTAATTGGCATGTCACAGTAATGAACATATCCAAAAATTATAAAAACGTTAAGGTAAAAAAAAATGGATGAAACAATTTTTAGAGACAATAAATGAACATTGAGTTTTGCAAAATAAGAAACTGGAGAATTTGACTCATAACAAGGGAGGTAATAATTGACTGAAATCTTAAGCCAATTTAGCAAAACTCAATTTTTGCTAACTCTCTTTAAAAAAAGTTTTCATTAATAATTAATTTTCTATCTGATCGTTTTTTTGTCATTTTTAGATGTATTCATTACTGCTGTTATGTGATAACCGGGCAATGCCGGTTAGAAAATTATTATTCAGAATCGGGTTTATATATCCATCTATCTGTTTAATATCTATTTTTTCTCTAGTTGACAGAATGACAATAGTTGAATCGTGGGAAACGATAGTTCAGTGAGCACTTCAGATGCAGAAGGGTTGAAGGGTCAACATTGTGACGTATGTCAAACTGAATGACCCGGTCGGGTGCACTGAAGCTAGATAGATAGGGGACCGGATCTGACGTATCAGCGGTTCCGGTTTTGAGAAATTTAGTTAATTTTAGTTGAGTTGATTGCTAGAGACGAAAGAGACAAGATGTGAGAATCAAGGCCTCCTCAAGAGGAAAGGGGGGGTGACGGTTCCTAGATGGAACCATAGAAAAGAGCAAGCTGAAGTTCGCCATTCGCTCAAGTCTCCTATGAAGAAACACCTGTGGAGTGAATAAAAATACATATAAAAATCCAACCATAGTCTTGATTTAGCAGAATCAGTGGTTAAGGGTAGGGTTAGGGTTATAACGATGGGGTTAATGAGACGGACTGAAAATCTGGGTGTGCCAAGTTTAAATCCCGTTTCACAAAAACACTTTCATGAAACCAATACCTGACCGTGTGTTTAACCCCCTAAACCAATTTAAAAAGACATAATATGACAACAGTTTTAGGCCAATGTGAACAAAGAAGAAAGAAATTTGTGCTTTTGGTTTAGATTTTTTTGAAATGTCGTCATTAATTTTGTTTATACTGTCGATCGAAGATGACGATGGCAAAGTGGTTAACAATATGAACTGAAAACTTGGATGTGCTGAGTTCAAATCCAATTCATTCTGCAGCGGTTTCTAAATGCTTATGTTTGAATGAGTATTCTGCATCCATTTTAAAAACAAGATATGACGACAGTATTAGGTGGACATGAACAAATAAGAGATGAACCTTTTTGAAATTGTCGTCTTTAGTTTTGTCACAGTGTTGTTTGTGGTGCAATATTTTTGGCATAATGAAAGCGTATGATCATAAAGATTTATAACCATGGTGATAAGATCAAACCAATCAGATACAAGAATAACATTTTATTTTTACAGAATCTTTCTGAATTTTTTGTCTTGATACAACAAGAGCATTACACTTTGTGAAAAATCTTCTCTAATTGGATTTATGCTATTATTATTATTTTATTATTTTTTTTTTGCTTGGAACAACTGTAACATTTTTCTGTTCAGAGAATGGCTCGACACTTAAGATTTTTAGACAATAATTGACATCTTACTATGCCACAAAAGTATGCAACTATATCCCCCCCCCCGACTGACAGTCTTTGACCCCCAAACACACATATCATGGTTGTTGTTCTTCTTATAGGTTGTGTAAAATTTCTAGTATTGGTAATCGCTAGGCATTTTTTTAAATGAAAATCACTCTAAACAATGTGTGCGGCCACTTGATGTAAGGAGTTAAACAAAACAAATTTAAAAAATACTTCAAGATCAAAATGTTATATATTCGGGGGTGTCATAAAGGAGATTTTGTCAAGGAGATTCGTGTACGTGATCGTCTAGTTTCTAATGGTTTTATTTTTGATGTCTTCGTGGGTGTGTGTTTGTGTGCATGCATTTCTTAACATACCTTTATTCATGTGTCGTCGGTTGTTCCTCTGGTTTTCATTGTCTCTTGGAGGGGAGCTGGCCTGTTGGATGAAGAATTCACTCCAAGATGACAATTAAGGTTTTTATGTTTTTATTCACCTTCCAAAGGTCGACACAGAATGGAGGTGAACCTTGCTTGTTTGATGATACACGTCAGCGTCCTCCCCAGCCCAGGGGGGGGGGACAGCTGAAAAGCCGTCTGTCTTATTCAACACCCGAAACCGAACTGCTCAGAAAGAATCAGCTAACCTCATCACATGATACCACGTCATCTGGTCAGCTGACCCTTCTTTTGCAAACGTGTCCACTGTCCACGTTATTCACCTCTCTCTCTCTCTCTCTCTCTCTCCCTCTCTCTTTCTCTATTCTCTAATAGAGACACACAGAGAGAAAATAGAAAGAGTAAGAAAGCCAGAGAGGGGGGAGAGATGCTCTTTAACATTCCTCCACCCCTTTTTTATCAAAATGTATGGCAAGCCATACATTTTTAATAACTAACTAACTAAAAAAAATAATTATGTCCGAAGTACATCTTTATTTTTTCACTTTCCGGACTCACCCCTTTTCCAAGAAAGATCAGGCACCAGTACTCTTCTACAACACTATCAACCCTTCTGCTGCTTCTCAAAAGTCCCTTCTAGACATTAACTTGCTTCCAATATACATCTTGTCTAGGCGGTCGCATTGTTGGATATTTTCCACTGACTCTGCTCTTTATTTGGACCACTTGGCCAAACAAATGGAGACTCCATTTTCGATCACTTTTTCGAAATGGGGCCAGCATATCGCAATTACGACCAGAACGTCGGATGCTCCATGTTGGTGGTAGCTTTATCGCATGGGGACTCGAACCCCAGACCCTCAGATTAAAAGTCTGATGCTCTACCGACCCAACCATCCCACTCGCGTTCTCGACTTTCAGCATAGGCCTAAGTCCCAGTTTTTTTTTTCCTTTACTGTAATGCCCTGACGTCTTTCTCTGAGTGGTCCTATTACTGGAGCTTTGTTCTATTCAATCTACTACTTCGGGACTTCACAAAGCTCTTCTACTAACTCCCTTGGTTGGTCTAAGTCAAGATACGCCTTCACACTGATTCACTCGGAGCCTGTTTGAGTTCCTGGAACCCGACAAGATACGGAATCATCACTCCCTAACTAATGCGCCATCGATTTCTAACTAAGTAGTTTTCCCTTTGTGATTTTTCCGCATTCCCAGCAAGTCCCAAGATTCCAACCCAGATATCCCTCACACATTCCTCTAAAAAAATAAAAAAAATAATAAGGCTCTATCTTGTCCCTTACGTAATCTGCATCTTTCCCTTTCTTCTATCTCCCCGTGATTAGGCTTGGTACCGACTGTCCAGTCGCTCCGTACCCTGAGGAATTATCGCGACCTCGCACGCCAGACTTTTGTTGGACAAGACTTATTGCCGTTGCTTGGGCCTACGTGGCATCTTCCAACTCACTGGAACCACTAGTATTGTTTTAACAGGGTACTCATTACTCTAAAATAGTATTTCCCCTGCCAAATTTTCTAATTTGTGACAATACCGTGGCTTATAAAAAAAAAATAAAACAACAGAAAAAACTGCTTTCTACAGCCTAATCGCCTTGTAATTCTCATGAAAAAAAATGCAACTACGCGCTAAACGTCCCTAAAATATAACTAAACCAACCAAATCTATTCCAAAATAATTTAATTTAATAATACCAATTAAATTCACCCAGCATGGTTTTTTTTTTAATTTTGGTACCTTTAATTCACAATATGGTAACATTTTATTTTCCTAAGTACTTGCATACATATTTCATTCATCTTCTCTTGAGCGATTCGTAACATAATGGCCACGTCAGCCATTGCACCCCCTCTGCCCCTTACACCATGTCAGAGGGCATTTCATTTGCTCCCTGAAGTTGATTACAACTAGATCCGCTCACGCTGGACAGAATACATTCCGTTCACTGCTATGTCAGAAAAAACTTTCTTTTTTTTTTTCCAAAGTCGGTAAGCGCAACCTGCCTTGAAGACACATAGCTTCACGGAAAACATCGGATTTCCACACATGAAGTACTCAAACTTGCTCCATGTTGATTCTACTCGAAATCAACAGAAATCACGATAAAAAAAAATAAAATTCGAATCATTTCCCGAGAATAATGAAATTAATAACTACCCATGTAATTCAACACCTCTCCAAAATTCTAACATGCTTGCCACAGAAATTAAATTCCATTCACGCCCCACTTTTTTCTTTCATTTCTTCATATAGTTTATTTAACCCTATATTTATCCTTTTTTTTTTTTTTTTTTTTTTACCTTACTTATGTGGTCAAAACGTCACTCATGTCGATTAGAACATTTATTCTACTTTTCGAAAATTGAAATTAATACCGACTGAACCTTTGACTCTTCCGAAACTTTTTTTTTTTTTTAAAATCATTTATTACACTGTTTAAATCTTATTTCTTTCTCCCTATTTTATTATTACTATTTAATTAATTAAAAACACATTTTTTCTTTTATTAATCCTTCTTTCCATAGACCCCACAAGCAAGATTCCACCTCCCCATTCTGCGAAAAAAAAATACATGTCACAGAGTAAGAAAATCCTGCACAATACCATTTTAGAACACATCAATTACATAAAGAAAATAAATGAAAAAAATACAAAAATATCCTATAAGCATTCAGAAAGTCCCATCTTAGCAATAAATAAAATCCAAACAACAAAATTTTGTCCACGTCAGCAAAAAAAAATTCCTACGAAAAAAATCGCACAATCAGCGAAAAAGAAAAAAAAAAATCATTTTACAGGACATGATCTTTGTCTTTTCATCAACCGTTCATATTGTTTTTTCACTAAAAGCACATGAAGTTTCGCAGTTCAAAATTGCAACAAAAATTATTATTAACAACAAATCTTTCGTGATTGACATGTTTTTTTTTTTTTTTTTTAGTAAGGTGACAGGCTCATTTCTGACACACACGTTGTAGCTAACAAGTCATATGTTCTATTTTCTTTTTCTTTTTCTTTCTTTCTGTCCTTCTGTTTTACACTTGCTGTTTAATTCAAAATTAACAATATTTTATCAGTTTGTCTTTCGTTATAGCTGTTTTTTTTCCCAAGTTATTCTACTGTTTTTCTCACAGAATTTTTTTTTCTTTTCTTTTCTTTTCTTTTTTTTTTTCTTTACTATTATTTTTCCTTATTACTTAGTGTTTTAACGGACCATCGTTGTGTGTGTGTTGATTTGTATTTCTTCTTTTTTTCTAATAATGTTCTTTCTCTTTTTTTTTTTCTTCCAGACATTTTATTGTGTTGTATAGTTTTTTTTTTTTTTGTTTTTGTTTTTTTTCTTGTCTTAAAATCTCCTTTCCCTTTTAAGGACCTGTTTCCACGTCGTATTTCTTAAACACAGGTTCGACTTCACATCGATGATGTGAACTTAGTCACGAGCACCAAAACGAATATATTATATATTCGGGGGTGTCATAAAGGAGATTTTGTCAAGGAGATTCGTGTACGTGATCGTCTAGTTTCTAATGGTTTTATTTTTGATGTCTTCGTGGGTGTGTGTTTGTGTGCATGCATTTCTTAACATACCTTTATTCATGTGTCGTCGGTTGTTCCTCTGGTTTTCATTGTCTCTTGGAGGGGAGCTGGCCTGTTGGATGAAGAATTCACTCCAAGATGACAATTAAGGTTTTTATGTTTTTATTCACCTTCCAAAGGTCGACACAGAATGGAGGTGAACCTTGCTTGTTTGATGATACACGTCAGCGTCCTCCCCAGCCCAGGGGGGGGGGACAGCTGAAAAGCCGTCTGTCTTATTCAACACCCGAAACCGAACTGCTCAGAAAGAATCAGCTAACCTCATCACATGATACCACGTCATCTGGTCAGCTGACCCTTCTTTTGCAAACGTGTCCACTGTCCACGTTATTCACCTCTCTCTCTCTCTCTCTCTCTCTCTCCCTCTCCCTCTCTCTTTCTCTATTCTCTAATAGAGACACACAGAGAGAAAATAGAAAGAGTAAGAAAGCCAGAGAGGGGGGAGAGATGCTCTTTAACAAAAATCCAACCAATGATAAGTGTGAGATGAACCCAGAAAACAGCAATTATTCTCCCTTTGTCAGAAACATTGCAAATCGTTAAAGGATTCATATAGGAAGCTATGAATATTTTCAAAATATAAGAGATGTTCTAAATATTCTGATACAAGCGTAAGAATTTAACCTGGATTTACTCAGCAACTGCAGCACACTGTTGGTGGTAATCCTAGAAAATCCGTGAAAGAATGTTGTGTGTCAGAAGAGCAATTGGAATGTTATCTACCACTAATCTCTCACTCTTAAATAAGATCTGAAAAAGAATCTCAGATCTAATAGGTCCCACACTATTGATCAAGCTCTAACCTCTGTCCCATCATTGCAATGTTGCATCCATGTACCTGTTTTACAAGTACTTTAATGAAATATGTTCTGATGAACTCATAGCACATGTGCCCCCCCTCAACATGCATCTTTCCTACTAACCTGACAAGCAGCAAAATCTCCCACCTTCACTGTTGAGATCTCTAGATGCCAAAAAGCCTTCTTCTCTAATAGTTTCTTGTCGAATTGTTAAACTTTAGAATTCTCTCCGTTTCCTGCTTCTTTGACTAACTAACCTGCAGAAATTTAAATGTAATGTGAACAGACATCTCGCTGCTCAACTTCCCACAGTTTTGTGTTAGAGACGATCCCAAATAGTAGTCCCTTACGTTCCAAGTGGCAGTATACTTTGTTTGGGGAAAAAGTAAAGGAATTGTCTTGTATGAGAAAAAAGCATTACCTACTAGATTGCTAAGGCCGTTTTGAACTTTGTCAAGGCAGGATAGGATGCTCAAAACAATGCCCTTTTCTCTTCTCTGCAACTTTTTTCCCACAGAAAAGACATTGCGAGCCTGTCTCTGCTCTATCATTATTTTCATGGCAAGTGCTTGACTGAGCTCCAATCTATGTCCCCCCTCACCAATATTTCACAAAAACACTTGTTTAGCAAAAGTCACTATCAATAAATTTCCCCACTCTCTATCGGTGCCTAAACCTAAACATGGATTCCATGAACAAAGCTTCTTTCCTAGAACTGCCCACCTGTGACTCTGTTCTGCTGGTTTGCTTTCCATCTGACTACAATATCATTATCTTCAAGTCCAACATAAACAAGTTCTTACTGAACAGTCCTTGTAAATGATCTAATTATATCAAATTACCACTACAAATGATTGTTACCCAGTGACTACAATGCACACATTAACCCGTATCCTCGAGTGGCCTCCAGGCCTTGATATATGGTGACACCTTTGAAAAAAAAAAGGTTAATAAGCACGCTCATAACACTAAATAATCGCTAAACAAATCTGTATAGAGTAATGTCCAGTACGAACAAGAAGCATTTGATCTTAGCATATCAGAAGTTTATATCTCACATAAAAAAAAAACATAAAACCTGAAGGAGACATTTATCAATAAAATTAAAAAATAATAAATTTATTTTTATCTTAAAAAAACGTTTATCAGTCAAGAGACATTCTTATCTATTTTTGTTGTAGCTTTGCGGGTCCGAAAAAATTAGGGTTAGGACAACAGCTTATTCTTGTCATTGTTTTGACTCTCGAATGTATATCTGTTGATATCTGATATGTTTTTATATGGTGTGATAGAATTCTTGGTTGTGTAACTGTGTTGGATATTTACAATAAAAAGAAAAATTGTTATCGAAGTATTTGGAGAAATATGTAATACTTAATAATATGTAATACTGAATAATATATAATACTTAATAATATGTAATACTTAATAATATTTAATATTTATTAATATTTAATATTTATTAATCTTTAATACTTATTAATATATAATACTTATTAATATTTAATATTTATTAATATATAATACTTATTCATATTTAATACTTATTAATATGTAATACTTATTAATATGTAATATTTATTAATATGTTATACTTATTAATATATAATACTTATTAATATTTAATACTTATTAATATATAATACTTATTAATATATAATACTTATTAATATGTAATATATATTAATATTTAATATTTATTACTATTTAATACTTATTAATATGTAATACTTATTAATTTTAATATTTATTTATAGTACTTAATAATATATAATACTAAATAATATATAATACTTAATAATATATAATACTTATTAATATTTAATATTTATTAATATTTAATATTAATATTTAATACTTATTAATATATAATACTTATTAATATTTAATATTATTAATACTTATTAATATGTAATACTTATTGATATTTAATATTTATTAATATATAATACTTATTAATATGTAATACTTATTAATACTTATTAATATTTAATATTTATTAATATTTATTAATATTTAATATTTATTAATATTTAATATTTATTAATATTTAATATTTATTAATATTTAATATTTATTAATATGTAATACTTATTAATATGTAATACTTATTAATACTTATTAATATTTAATATTTATTAATATTTATTAATATTTAATATTTATTAATATTTAATATTTATTAATATTTAATATTTATTAATATTTAATATTTATTAATATGTAATACTTATTAATATGTAATACTTATTAATATGTAATACTTATTAATATATAATACTTATTAATATTTAATACTTATTAATATTTAATATTATTAATACTTATTAATATGTAATACTTATTAATATTTAATATTTATTAATATGTAATACTTATTAATATGGATAAAATGTCAAATTTTGATATGTGATTTAATGGATCTCTCAAGATCTACATTGTTCATTAAATTTTTATATGTTATAATGTTTCTACTCACGTCTTGAGTGATGTTGGTGCAGTAGCTGTGCATGTCGATTTCCATCTTCCGCTAATACAAATAAAAATATTTGCCAAATTTTGTGGAAGAAATACATTATTTAGTATTTTCATTCGAGAGTAACTAACTACAATGAATGTATTTATGTATTGTTTTTTATTGGCAAAAAAACATTAGAAATTATGTTTTTAAGCAAAATTTGAATTTATACTGAGAGATTATTTTATGTTAAATTTGTGATTATAATTGTCCCTGGGTCTAAATTCTAAAATAATTGTTTTCTTTTTTTGGGGACTATTTTTTCAGGGTGTTCATTCATAATCGCCTAAAAAAAGTAGAATCTCATTTTTTTTTTTTTTTCGAGGAGGAGGGGTATTTACCTATTTATTTATTTTTTTTAAATAAAGTAGTGGTATAATTAAAATTTTCAGAAAGAGGGCAAAGAGAGAAGGAGGAAGGGGGAGAAAAGGGGGGGGGGCAAAGCAAAGTAAGACAAAATGTGATGAGAAAGAGGAAAAAAAGAAAAAACAGATAAGATAAAAAGAAGAAGAAGAAATATAACCACGCCTTACCACGCCTTACAAATTAAGCAGCAAACTCACCTTCTTGCGTAACGTTTTTTGAGTACAGATTTATACATACGCAAAAATGACTCTTAGAAACTGTTATAGTGTAAGCTGACTTACCCCTTCCAGAATAAATATACTTACCCATTATTTAATTAATTTTTTATTATCTTAATAATTTTTCTTTTGCTGTTTAGCTTGAAGCTGCTTTAAGCCGTATTCCGATGTCGGGGAGAGTCGATAGAAAGGCGCGTCAAAAAAAGGTCAGTAATTTTATCTATACCTATCAACTGCAAAATCTTTGGATCTTGCTTGTTATCTTGTTTGTCACTGTTCACATTTGATGATGTCATCAAAATGATGATGATGCTGCGAAAGTCCCTAAAACCAGAATTGGGCTAAGTTAATGATGTCATGAAATTGATGACACAATCCATCAAATAAGAGAGAGAGGTGGGCGTATAAGAGATCCTTTATTTAGATGAATGTCTAGAATCCTGTAGGTCTTGTATACTACATAAACTGTGAAGATCTTTATGTGCGACTGCACTATGATAGAGTTTGGAAAGCGGAAAAAATCGATAAAAAGAAGCAAAACTTTATCTCAACTAACAGCAATGATATCTACTTAATTGTCATGTCAGAGGGACTTAAATATTACTGCATTATTTAAAAAAAAACCCTCGCCATATTGTTTTGGGAACACGTGATATGATAACAGGAGAAGTAACTCAATTATGTTAAAAAGAAAGTAGCTCATATTTATGATTGTTAACACACAATTTATTAAAGTAAGTAGCTCATATTTATGATTGTTAACACACAATTTATTAAAATAAGTAGCTCATATTTATGATTGTTAACACACAATTTATTAAAATAAGTAGCTCATATTTATGATTGTTAACACACAATTTATTAAAATAAGTAGCTCATATTTATGATTGTTAACACACAATTTATTAAAATAAGTAGCTCATATTTATGATTATTAACACACAATTTATTAAAATAAGTAGCTCATATTTATGATTGTTAACACACAATTTATTAAAATAAGTAGCTCATATTTATGATTGTTAACACACAATTTATTAAAATAAGTAGCTCATATTTATGATTGTTAACACACAATTTATTAAAATAAGTAGCTCATATTTATGATTGTTAACACACAATTTATTAAAGTAAGTAGCTCATATTTATGATTGTTAACACACAATTTATTAAAGTAAGTAGCTCATATTTATGATTGTTAACACACAATTTATTAAAATAAGTAGCTCATATTTATGATTGTTAACACACAATTTATTAAAGTAAGTAGCTCATATTTATGATTGTTAGCACACAATTTATTAAAATAAGTAGCTCATATTTATGATTGTTAACACACAATTTATTAAAATAAGTAGCTCATATTTATGATTGTTAACACACAATTTATTAAAAAAAGTAGCTCATATTTATGATTGTTAACACACAATTAAAATAAGTAGCTCATATTTATGATTGTTAACACACAATTTATTAAAGTAAGTAGCTCATATTTATGATTGTTAACACACAATTTATTAAAATAAGTAGCTCATATTTATGATTGTTAACACACAATTTATTAAAATAAGTAGCTCATATTTATGATTGTTAACACACAATTTATTAAAATAAGTAGCTCATATTTATGATTGTTAACACACAATTTATTAAAATAAGTAGCTCATATTTATGATTGTTAACACACAATTTATTAAAATAAGTAGCTCATATTTATGATTGTTAACACACAATTTATTAAAATAAGTAGCTCATATTTATGATTGTTAACACACAATTTATTAAAATAAGTAGCTCATATTTATGATTGTTAACACACAATTTATTAAAATAAGTAGCTCATATTTATGATTGTTAACACACAATTTATTAAAATAAGTAGCTCATATTTATGATTGTTAACACACAATTTATTAAAGTAAGTAGCTCATATTTATGATTGTTAACACACAATTTATTAAAATAAGTAGCTCATATTTATGATTGTTAACACACAATTTATTAAAATAAGTAGCTCATATTTATGATTGTTAACACACAATTTATTAAAATAAGTAGCTCATATTTATGATTGTTAACACACAATTTATTAAAATAAGTAGCTCATATTTATGATTGTTAACACACAATTTATTAAAGTAAGTAGCTCATATTTATGATTGTTAACACACAATTTATTAAAATAAGTAGCTCATATTTATGATTGTTAACACACAATTTATTAAAATAAGTAGCTCATATTTATGATTGTTAACACACAATTTATTAAAATAAGTAGCTCATATTTATGATTGTTAACACACAATTTATTAAAATAAGTAGCTCATATTTATGATTGTTAACACACAATTTATTAAAATAAGTAGCTCATATTTATGATTGTTAACACACAATTTATTAAAATAAGGAGCTCATATTTATGATTGTTAACACACAATTAATTAAAGTAAGTAGCTCATATTTATGATTGTTAACACACAATTTATTAAAATAAGTAGCTCATATTTATGATTGTTAACACACAATTTATTAAAATAAGTAGCTCATATTTATGATTGTTAACACACAATTTATTAAAATAAGTAGCTCATATTTATGATTGTTAACACACAATTTATTAAAATAAGTAGCTCATATTTATGATTGTTAACACACAATTTATTAAAATAAGTAGCTCATATTTATGATTGTTAACACACAATTTATGAAAATAAGTAGCTCATATTTATGATTGTTAACACACAATTTATTAAAATAAGTAGCTCATATTTATGATTGTTAACACACAATTTATTAAAGTAAGTAGCTCATATTTATGATTGTTAACACACAATTTATTAAAATAAGTAGCTCATATTTATGATTGTTAACACACAATTTATTAAAATAAGTAGCTCATATTTATGATTGTTAACACACAATTTATTAAAGTAAGTAGCTCATATTTATGATTGTTAACACACAATTTATTAAAATAAGTAGCTCATATTTATGATTGTTAACACACAATTTATTAAAATAAGTAGCTCATATTTATGATTGTTAACACACAATTTATTAAAGTAAGTAGCTCATATTTATGATTGTTAACACACAATTTATTAAAGTAAGTAGCTCATATTTATGATTGTTAACACACAATTAATTAAAGTAAGTAGCTCATATTTATGATTGTTAACACACAATTTATTAAAGTAAGTAGCTCATATTTATGATTGTTAACACACAATTTATTAAAGTAAGTAGCTCATATTTATGATTGTTAACACACAATTTATTAAAGTAAGTAGCTCATATTTATGATTGTTAACACACAATTTATTAAAATAACTAACTCATATTTATGATTGTTAACACACAATTTATTAAAGTAAGTAGCTCATATTTATGATTGTTAACACACAATTTATTAAAGTAAGTAGCTCATATTTATGATTGTTAACACACAATTTATTAAAATAAGTAGCTCATATTTATGATTGTTAACACACAATTTATTAAAGTAAGTAGCTCATATTTATGATTGTTAACACACAATTTATTAAAGTAAGTAGCTCATATTTATGATTGTTAACACACAATTTATTAAAGTAAGTAGCTCATATTTATGATTGTTAACACACAATTAATTAAAGTAAGTAGCTCATATTTATGATTGTTAACACACAATTTATTAAAGTAAGTAGCTCATATTTATGATTGTTAACACACAATTTATTAAAGTAAGTAGCTCATATTTATGATTGTTAACACACAATTTATTAAAGTAAGTAGCTCATATTTATGATTGTTAACACACAATTTATTAAAATAACTAACTCATATTTATGATTGTTAACACACAATTTATTAAAATAACTAACTCATATTTATGATTGTTAACACACAATGTATTAAAATAACTAACTCATATTTATGATTGTTAACACACAATTTATTAAAATAACTAACTCATATTTATGATTGTTAACACACAATTTATTAAAATAACTAACTCATATTTATGATTGTTAACACACAATTTATTAAAAAAACTAACTCATATTTATGATTGTTAACACACAATTTATTAAAATAACTAACTCATATTTATGATTGTTAACACACAATTTATTGAAATAACTAACTCATATTTATGATTGTTAACACACAATTTATTAAAATAACTAACTCATATTTATGATTGTTAACACACAATTTATTAAAATAACTAACTCATATTTATGATTGTTAACACACAATTTATTAAAGTAAGTAGCTCATATTTATGATTGTTAACACACAATTTATTAAAGTAAGTAGCTCATATTTATGATTGTTAACACACAATTTATTAAAGTAAGTAGCTCATATTTATGATTGTTAACACACAATTTATTAAAATAACTAACTCATATTTATGATTGTTAACACACAATTTATTAAAGTAAGTAGCTCATATTTATGATTGTTAACACACAATTTATTAAAGTAAGTAGCTCATATTTATGATTGTTAACACACAATTTATTAAAGTAAGTAGCTCATATTTATGATTGTTAACACACAATTTATTAAAGTAAGTAGCTCATATTTATGATTGTTAACACAATTTATTAAAGTAAGTAGCTCATATTTATGATTGTTAACACACAATTAATTAAAGTAAGTAGCTCATATTTATGATTGTTAACACACAATTTATTAAAGTAAGTAGCTCATATTTATGATTGTTAACACACAATTTATTAAAGTAAGTAGCTCATATTTATGATTGTTAACACACAATTTATTAAAGTAAGTAGCTCATATTTATGATTGTTAACACACAATTTATTAAAGTAAGTAGCTCATATTTATGATTGTTAACACACAATTTATTAAAGTAAGTAGCTCATATTTATGATTGTTAACACACAATTTATTAAAGTAAGTAGCTCATATTTATGATTGTTAACACACAATTTATTAAAGTAAGTAGCTCATATTTATGATTGTTAACACACAATTAATTAAAGTAAGTAGCTCATATTTATGATTGTTAACACACAATTTATTAAAGTAAGTAGCTCATATTTATGATTGTTAACACACAATTAAAGTAAGTAGCTCATATTTATGATTGTTAACACACAATTTATTAAAGTAAGTAGCTCATATTTATGATTGTTAACACACAATTTATTAAAATAACTAACTCATATTTATGATTGTTAACACACAATTTATTAAAGTAAGTAGCTCATATTTATGATTGTTAACACACAATTTATTAAAGTAAGTAGCTCATATTTATGATTGTTAACACACAATTTATTAAAGTAAGTAGCTCATATTTATGATTGTTAACACACAATTTATTAAAATAACTAACTCATATTTATGATTGTTAACACACAATTTATTAAAGTAAGTAGCTCATATTTATGATTGTTAACACACAATTTATTAAAGTAAGTAGCTCATATTTATGATTGTTAACACACAATTTATTAAAGTAAGTAGCTCATATTTATGATTGTTAACACACAATTTATTAAAATAACAAACTCATATTTATGATTGTTAACACACAATTTATTAAAGTAAGTAGCTCATATTTATGATTGTTAACACACAATTTATTAAAGTAAGTAGCTCATATTTATGATTGTTAACACACAATTTATTAAAATAAGTAGCTCATATTTATGATTGTTAACACACAATTTATTAAAGTAAGTAGCTCATATTTATGATTGTTAACACACAATTTATTAAAGTAAGTAGCTCATATTTATGATTGTTAACACACAATTTATTAAAGTAAGTAGCTCATATTTATGATTGTTAACACACAATTTATTAAAATAAGTAGCTCATATTTATGATTGTTAACACACAATTTATTAAAGTAAGTAGCTCATATTTATGATTGTTAACACACAATTTATTAAAGTAAGTAGCTCATATTTATGATTGTTAACACACAATTTATTAAAATAACTAACTCATATTTATGATTGTTAACACACAATTTATTAAAGTAAGTAGCTCGTATTTATGATTGTTAACACACAATTTATTAAAATAAGTAGCTCATATTTATGATTGTTAACACACAATTTATTAAAATAACTAACTCATATTTATGATTGTTAACACACAATTTATTAAAGTAAGTAGCTCATATTTATGATTGTTAACACACAATTTATTAAAGTAAGTAGCTCATATTTATGATTGTTAACACACAATTTATTAAAGTAAGTAGCTCATATTTATGATTGTTAACACACAATTTATTAAAGTAAGTAGCTCATATTTATGATTGTTAACACACAATTTATTAAAATAACTAACTCATATTTATGATTGTTAACACACAATTTATTAAAATAACTAACTCATATTTATGATTGTTAACACACAATTTATTAAAGTAAGTAGCTCATATTTATGATTGTTAACACACAATTTATTAAAGTAAGTAGCTCATATTTATGATTGTTAACACACAATTTATTAAAGTAAGTAGCTCGTATTTATGATTGTTAACACACAATTTATTAAAATAAGTAGCTCATATTTATGATTGTTAACACACAATTTATTAAAGTAAGTAGCTCATATTTATGATTGTTAACACACAATTTATTAAAATAACTAACTCATATTTATGATTGTTAACACACAATTTATTAAAATAACTAACTCATATTTATGATTGTTAACACACAATTTATTAAAATAACTAACTCATATTTATGATTGTTAACACACAATTTATTAAAGTAAGTAGCTCATATTTATGATTGTTAACACACAATTTATTAAAATAAGTAGCTCATATTTATGATTGTTAACACACAATTTATTAAAATAAGTAGCTCATATTTATGATTGTTAACACACAATTTATTAAAGTAAGTAGCTCATATTTATGATTGTTAACACACAATTTATTAAAATAAGTAGCTCATATTTATGATTGTTAACACACAATTTATTAAAATAAGTAGCTCATATTTATGATTGTTAACACACAATTTATTAAAGTAAGTAGCTCATATTTATGATTGTTAACACACAATTTATTAAAGTAAGTAGCTCATATTTATGATTGTTAACACACAATTTATTAAAGTAAGTAGCTCATATTTATGATTGTTAACACACAATTTATTAAAGTAAGTAGCTCATATTTATGATTGTTAACACACAATTTATTAAAGTAAGTAGCTCATATTTATGATTGTTAACACACAATTTATTAAAGTAAGTAGCTCATATTTATGATTGTTAACACACAATTTATTAAAATAACTAACTCATATTTATGATTGTTAACACACAATTTATTAAAGTAAGTAGCTCATATTTATGATTGTTAACACACAATTTATTAAAGTAAGTAGCTCATATTTATGATTGTTAACACACAATTTATTAAAGTAAGTAGCTCATATTTATGATTGTTAACACACAATTTATTAAAGTAGCTCATATTTATGATTGTTAACACACAATTTATTAAAGTAAGTAGCTCATATTTATGATTGTTAACACACAATTTATTAAAATAAGTAGCTCATATTTATGATTGTTAACACACAATTTATTAAAGTAAGTAGCTCATATTTATGATTGTTAACACACAATAAATTAAAGTAAGTAGCTCATATTTATGATTGTTAACACACAATTTATTAAAGTAAGTAGCTCATATTTATGATTGTTAACACACAATTAATTAAAGTAAGTAGCTCATATTTATGATTGTTAACACACAATTTATTAAAGTAAGTAGCTCATATTTATGATTGTTAACACACAATTTATTAAAATAACTAACTCATATTTATGATTGTTAACACACAATTTATTAAAGTAAGTAGCTCATATTTATGATTGTTAACACACAATTTATTAAAGTAAGTAGCTCATATTTATGATTGTTAACACACAATTTATTAAAGTAAGTAGCTCATATTTATGATTGTTAACACACAATTTATTAAAATAACTAACTCATATTTATGATTGTTAACACACAATTTATTAAAGTAAGTAGCTCATATTTATGATTGTTAACACACAATTTATTAAAGTAAGTAGCTCATATTTATGATTGTTAACACACAATTTATTAAAATAAGTAGCTCATATTTATGATTGTTAACACACAATTTATTAAAGTAAGTAGCTCATATTTATGATTGTTAACACACAATTTATTAAAATAACTAACTCATATTTATGATTGTTAACACACAATTTATTAAAGTAAGTAGCTCATATTTATGATTGTTAACACACAATTTATTAAAGTAAGTAGCTCATATTTATGATTGTTAACACACAATTTATTAAAATAAGTAGCTCATATTTATGATTGTTAACACACAATTTATTAAAGTAAGTAGCTCGTATTTATGATTGTTAACACACAATTTATTAAAATACGTAGCTCATATTTATGATTGTTAACACACAATTTATTAAAGTAAGTAGCTCATATTTATGATTGTTAACACACAATTTATTAAAATAACTAACTCATATTTATGATTGTTAACACACAATTTATTAAAATAAGTAGCTCATATTTATGATTGTTAACACACAATTAAAGTAAGTAGCTCATATTTATGATTGTTAACACACAATTTATTAAAATAACTAACTCATATTTATGATTGTTAACACACAATTTATTAAAGTAAGTAGCTCATATTTATGATTGGTAACACACAATTTATTAAAGTAAGTAGCTCATATTTATGATTGTTAACACACAATTTATTAAAGTAAGTAGCTCATATTTATGATTGTTAACACACAATTTATTAAAATAACTAACTCATATTTATGATTGTTAACACACAATTTATTAAAGTAAGTAGCTCATATTTATGATTGTTAACACACAATTTATTAAAGTAAGTAGCTCATATTTATGATTGTTAACACACAATTTATTAAAATAAGTAGCTCATATTTATGATTGTTAACACACAATTTATTAAAATAAGTAGCTCGTATTTATGATTGTTAACACACAATTTATTAAAATAAGTAGCTCATATTTATGATTGTTAACACACAATTTATTAAAATAAGTAGCTCATATTTATGATTGTTAACACACAATTTATTAAAATAAGTAGCTCGTATTTATGATTGTTAACACACAATTTATTAAAGTAAGTAGCTCATATTTATGATTGTTAACACACAATTTATTAAAGTAAGTAGCTCATATTTATGATTGTTAACACACAATTTATTAAAATAAGTAGCTCATATTTATGATTGTTAACACACAATTTATTAAAATAAGTAGCTCGTATTTATGATTGTTAACACACAATTTATTAAAATAAGTAGCTCATATTTATGATTGTTAACACACAATTTATTAAAATAAGTAGCTCATATTTATGATTGTTAACACACAATTTATTAAAGTAAGTAGCTCATATTTATGATTGTTAACACACAATTTATTAAAATAAGTAGCTCATATTTATGATTGTTAACACACAATTTATTAAAGTAAGTAGCTCATATTTATGATTGTTAACACACAATTTATTAAAGTAAGTAGCTCATATTTATGATTGTTAACACACAATTTATTAAAATAAGTAGCTCATATTTATGATTGTTAACACACAATTTATTAAAATAAGTAGCTCGTAGTTATGATTGTTAACACACAATTTATTAAAATAAGTAGCTCATATTTATGATTGTTAACACACAATTTATTAAAATAAGTAGCTCATATTTATGATTGTTTACACACAATTTATTAAAGTAAGTAGCTCGTATTTATGATTGTTAACACACAATTTTTTAAAATAAGTAGCTCATATTTATGATTGTTAACACACAATTTATTAAAGTAAGTAGCTCATATTTATGATTGTTAACACACAATTTATTAAAGTAAGTAGCTCATATTTATGATTGTTAACACACAATTTATTAAAATAAGTAGCTCATATTTATGATTGTTAACACACAATTTATTAAAGTAAGTAGCTCATATTTATGATTGTTAACACACAATTTATTAAAGTAAGTAGCTCATATTTATGATTGTTAACACACAATTTATTAAAATAACTAACTCATATTTATGATTGTTAACACACAATTTATTAAAATAACTAACTCATATTTATGATTGTTAACACACAATTTATTAAAGTAAGTAGCTCATATTTATGATTGTTAACACACAATTTATTAAAGTAAGTAGCTCATATTTATGATTGTTAACACACAATTTATTAAAGTAAGTAGCTCGTATTTATGATTGTTAACACACAATTTATTAAAATAAGTAGCTCATATTTATGATTGTTTACACACAATTTATTAAAGTAAGTAGCTCATATTTATGATTGTTAACACACAATGTATTAAAATAACTAACTCATATTTATGATTGTTAACACACAATTTATTAAAGTAAGTAGCTCATATTTATGATTGTTAACACACAATTTATTAAAATAACTAACTCATATTTATGATTGTTAACACACAATTTATTAAAATAACTAACTCATATTTATGATTGTTAACACACAATTTATTAAAATAACTAACTCATATTTATGATTGTTAACACACAATTTATTAAAATAACTAACTCATATTTATGATTGTTAACACACAATTTATTGAAATAACTAACTCATATTTATGATTGTTAACACACAATTTATTAAAATAACTAACTCATATTTATGATTGTTAACACACAATTTATTAAAATAACTAACTCATATTTATGATTGTTAACACACAATTTATTAAAGTAAGTAGCTCATATTTATGATTGTTAACAAACAATTTATTAAAGTAAGTAGCTCATATTTATGATTGTTAACACACAATTTATTAAAGTAAGTAGCTCATATTTATGATTGTTAACACACAATTTATTAAAGTAAGTAGCTCATATTTATGATTGTTAACACACAATTTATTAAAGTAAGTAGCTCATATTTATGATTGTTAACACACAATTTATTAAAGTAAGTAGCTCATATTTATGATTGTTAACACACAATTTATTAAAGTAAGTAGCTCATATTTATGATTGTTAACACACAATTTATTAAAGTAAGTAGCTCATATTTATGATTGTTAACACAATTTATTAAAGTAAGTAGCTCATATTTATGATTGTTAACACACAATTAATTAAAGTAAGTAGCTCATATTTATGATTGTTAACACACAATTTATTAAAGTAAGTAGCTCATATTTATGATTGTTAACACACAATTTATTAAAGTAAGTAGCTCATATTTATGATTGTTAACACACAATTTATTAAAGTAAGTAGCTCATATTTATGATTGTTAACACACAATTTATTAAAGTAAGTAGCTCATATTTATGATTGTTAACACACAATTTATTAAAGTAAGTAGCTCATATTTATGATTGTTAACACACAATTTATTAAAATAAGTAGCTCATATTTATGATTGTTAACACACAATTTATTAAAGTAAGTAGCTCATATTTATGACTGTAAACACACAATTAATTAAAGTAAGTAGCTCATATTTATGATTGTTAACACACAATTTATTAAAGTAAGTAGCTCATATTTATGATTGTTAACACACAATTAATTAAAGTAAGTAGCTCATATTTATGATTGTTAACACACAATTTATTAAAGTAAGTAGCTCATATTTATGATTGTTAACACACAATTTATTTAAATAACTAACTCATATTTATGATTGTTAACACACAATTTATTAAAGTAAGTAGCTCATATTTATGATTGTTAACACACAATTTATTAAAGTAAGTAGCTCATATTTATGATTGTTAACACACAATTTATTAAAGTAAGTAGCTCATATTTATGATTGTTAACACACAATTTATTAAAATAACTAACTCATATTTATGATTGTTAACACACAATTTATAAAAGTAAGTAGCTCATATTTATGATTGTTAACACACAATTTATTAAAGTAAGTAGCTCATATTTATGATTGTTAACACACAATTTATTAAAATAAGTAGCTCATATTTATGATTGTTAACACACAATTTATTAAAGTAAGTAGCTCATATTTATGATTGTTAACACACAATTTATTAAAATAACTAACTCATATTTATGATTGTTAACACACAATTTATTAAAGTAAGTAGCTCATATTTATGATTGTTAACACACAATTTATTAAAGTAAGTAGCTCATATTTATGATTGTTAACACACAATTTATTAAAATAAGTAGCTCATATTTATGATTGTTAACACACAATTTATTAAAGTAAGTAGCTCATATTTATGATTGTTAACACACAATTTATTAAAGTAAGTAGCTCATATTTATGATTGTTAACACACAATTTATTAAAATAACTAACTCATATTTATGATTGTTAACACACAATTTATTAAAGTAAGTAGCTCATATTTATGATTGTTAACACACAATTTATTAAAGTAAGTAGCTCATATTTATGATTGTTAACACACAATTTATTAAAGTAAGTAGCTCATATTTATGATTGTTAACACACAATTTATTAAAATAAGTAGCTCATATTTATGATTGTTAACACACAATTTATTAAAATAAGTAGCTCGTATTTATGATTGTTAACACACAATTTATTAAAATAAGTAGCTCATATTTATGATTGTTAACACACAATTTATTAAAGTAAGTAGCTCATATTTATGATTGTTAACACACAATTTATTAAAATAAGTAGCTCGTATTTATGATTGTTAACACACAATTTATTAAAGTAAGTAGCTCATATTTATGATTGTTAACACACAATTTATTAAAGTAAGTAGCTCATATTTATGATTGTTAACACACAATTTATTAAAATAAGTAGCTCATATTTATGATTGTTAACACACAATTTATTAAAATAAGTAGCTCGTATTTATGATTGTTAACACACAATTTATTAAAATAAGTAGCTCATATTTATGATTGTTAACACACAATTTATTAAAATAAGTAGCTCATATTTATGATTGTTAACACACAATTTATTAAAGTAAGTAGCTCATATTTATGATTGTTAACACACAATTTATTAAAATAAGTAGCTCATATTTATGATTGTTAACACACAATTTATTAAAGTAAGTAGCTCATATTTATGATTGTTAACACACAATTTATTAAAGTAAGTAGCTCATATTTATGATTGTTAACACACAATTTATTAAAATAAGTAGCTCATATTTATGATTGTTAACACACAATTTATTAAAATAAGTAGCTCGTAGTTATGATTGTTAACACACAATTTATTAAAATAAGTAGCTCATATTTATGATTGTTAACACACAATTTATTAAAATAAGTAGCTCATATTTATGATTGTTTACACACAATTTATTAAAGTAAGTAGCTCGTATTTATGATTGTTAACACACAATTTTTTAAAATAAGTAGCTCATATTTATGATTGTTAACACACAATTTATTAAAGTAAGTAGCTCATATTTATGATTGTTAACACACAATTTATTAAAGTAAGTAGCTCATATTTATGATTGTTAACACACAATTTATTAAAATAAGTAGCTCATATTTATGATTGTTAACACACAATTTATTAAAGTAAGTAGCTCATATTTATGATTGTTAACACACAATTTATTAAAATAACTAACTCATATTTATGATTGTTAACACACAATTTATTAAAATAACTAACTCATATTTATGATTGTTAACACACAATTTATTAAAGTAAGTAGCTCATATTTATGATTGTTAACACACAATTTATTAAAGTAAGTAGCTCATATTTATGATTGTTAACACACAATTTATTAAAGTAAGTAGCTCGTATTTATGATTGTTAACACACAATTTATTAAAATAAGTAGCTCATATTTATGATTGTTTACACACAATTTATTAAAGTAAGTAGCTCATATTTATGATTGTTAACACACAATGTATTAAAGTAAGTAGCTCATATTTATGATTGTTAACACACAATTTATTAAAGTAAGTAGCTCATATTTATGATTGTTAACACACAATTTATTAAAGTAAGTAGCTCATATTTATGATTGTTAACACACAATTTATTAAAGTAAGTAGCTCATATTTATGATTGTTAACACACAATTTATTAAAATAACTAACTCATATTTATGATTGTTAACACACAATTTATTAAAGTAAGTAGCTCATATTTATGATTGTTAACACACAATTTATTAAAATAAGTAGCTCATATTTATGATTGTTAACACACAATTTATTAAAGTAAGTAGCTCATATTTATGATTGTTAACACACAATTTATTAAAGTAAGTAGCTCATATTTATGATTGTTAACACACAATTTATTAAAGTAAGTAGCTCATATTTATGATTGTTAACACACAATTTATTAAAGTAAGTAGCTCATATTTATGATTGTTAACACACAATTTATTAAAGTAAGTAGCTCATATTTATGATTGTTAACACACAATTTATTAAAATAACTAACTCATATTTATGATTGTTAACACACAATTTATTAAAATAACTAACTCATATTTATGATTGTTAACACACAATTTATTAAAATAACTAACTCATATTTATGATTGTTAACACACAATTTATTAAAATAACTAACTCATATTTATGATTGTTAACACACAATTTATTGAAATAACTAACTCATATTTATGATTGTTAACACACAATTTATTAAAATAACTAACTCATATTTATGATTGTTAACACACAATTTATTAAAATAACTAACTCATATTTATGATTGTTAACACACAATTTATTAAAGTAAGTAGCTCATATTTATGATTGTTAACAAACAATTTATTAAAGTAAGTAGCTCATATTTATGATTGTTAACACACAATTTATTAAAGTAAGTAGCTCATATTTATGATTGTTAACACACAATTTATTAAAGTAAGTAGCTCATATTTATGATTGTTAACACACAATTTATTAAAGTAAGTAGCTCATATTTATGATTGTTAACACACAATTTATTAAAGTAAGTAGCTCATATTTATGATTGTTAACACACAATTTATTAAAGTAAGTAGCTCATATTTATGATTGTTAACACACAATTTATTAAAGTAAGTAGCTCATATTTATGATTGTTAACACAATTTATTAAAGTAAGTAGCTCATATTTATGATTGTTAACACACAATTTATTAAAGTAAGTAGCTCATATTTATGATTGTTAACACACAATTTATTAAAATAAGTAGCTCATATTTATGATTGTTAACACACAATTTATTAAAATAAGTAGCTCGTAGTTATGATTGTTAACACACAATTTATTAAAATAAGTAGCTCATATTTATGATTGTTAACACACAATTTATTAAAATAAGTAGCTCATATTTATGATTGTTTACACACAATTTATTAAAGTAAGTAGCTCGTATTTATGATTGTTAACACACAATTTTTTAAAATAAGTAGCTCATATTTATGATTGTTAACACACAATTTATTAAAGTAAGTAGCTCATATTTATGATTGTTAACACAATTTATTAAAGTAAGTAGCTCATATTTATGATTGTTAACACACAATTTATTAAAATAAGTAGCTCATATTTATGATTGTTAACACACAATTTATTAAAGTAAGTAGCTCATATTTATGATTGTTAACACACAATTTATTAAAGTAAGTAGCTCATATTTATGATTGTTAACACACAATTTATTAAAATAACTAACTCATATTTATGATTGTTAACACACAATTTATTAAAATAACTAACTCATATTTATGATTGTTAACACACAATTTATTAAAGTAAGTAGCTCATATTTATGATTGTTAACACACAATTTATTAAAGTAAGTAGCTCATATTTATGATTGTTAACACACAATTTATTAAAGTAAGTAGCTCGTATTTATGATTGTTAACACACAATTTATTAAAATAAGTAGCTCATATTTATGATTGTTTACACACAATTTATTAAAGTAAGTAGCTCATATTTATGATTGTTAACACACAATGTATTAAAGTAAGTAGCTCATATTTATGATTGTTAACACACAATTTATTAAAGTAAGTAGCTCATATTTATGATTGTTAACACACAATTTATTAAAGTAAGTAGCTCATATTTATGATTGTTAACACACAATTTATTAAAGTAAGTAGCTCATATTTATGATTGTTAACACACAATTTATTAAAATAACTAACTCATATTTATGATTGTTAACACACAATTTATTAAAGTAAGTAGCTCATATTTATGATTGTTAACACACAATTTATTAAAATAAGTAGCTCATATTTATGATTGTTAACACACAATTTATTAAAGTAAGTAGCTCATATTTATGATTGTTAACACACAATTTATTAAAGTAAGTAGCTCATATTTATGATTGTTAACACACAATTTATTAAAGTAAGTAGCTCATATTTATGATTGTTAACACACAATTTATTAAAGTAAGTAGCTCATATTTATGATTGTTAACACACAATTTATTAAAGTAAGTAGCTCATATTTATGATTGTTAACACACAATTTATTAAAATAACTAACTCATATTTATGATTGTTAACACACAATTTATTAAAATAACTAACTCATATTTATGATTGTTAACACACAATTTATTAAAATAACTAACTCATATTTATGATTGTTAACACACAATTTATTAAAATAACTAACTCATATTTATGATTGTTAACACACAATTTATTGAAATAACTAACTCATATTTATGATTGTTAACACACAATTTATTAAAATAACTAACTCATATTTATGATTGTTAACACACAATTTATTAAAATAACTAACTCATATTTATGATTGTTAACACACAATTTATTAAAGTAAGTAGCTCATATTTATGATTGTTAACAAACAATTTATTAAAGTAAGTAGCTCATATTTATGATTGTTAACACACAATTTATTAAAGTAAGTAGCTCATATTTATGATTGTTAACACACAATTTATTAAAGTAAGTAGCTCATATTTATGATTGTTAACACACAATTTATTAAAGTAAGTAGCTCATATTTATGATTGTTAACACACAATTTATTAAAGTAAGTAGCTCATATTTATGATTGTTAACACACAATTTATTAAAGTAAGTAGCTCATATTTATGATTGTTAACACACAATTTATTAAAGTAAGTAGCTCATATTTATGATTGTTAACACAATTTATTAAAGTAAGTAGCTCATATTTATGATTGTTAACACACAATTAATTAAAGTAAGTAGCTCATATTTATGATTGTTAACACACAATTTATTAAAGTAAGTAGCTCATATTTATGATTGTTAACACACAATTTATTAAAGTAAGTAGCTCATATTTATGATTGTTAACACACAATTTATTAAAGTAAGTAGCTCATATTTATGATTGTTAACACACAATTTATTAAAGTAAGTAGCTCATATTTATGATTGTTAACACACAATTTATTAAAGTAAGTAGCTCATATTTATGATTGTTAACACACAATTTATTAAAATAAGTAGCTCATATTTATGATTGTTAACACACAATTTATTAAAGTAAGTAGCTCATATTTATGATTGTAAACACACAATTAATTAAAGTAAGTAGCTCATATTTATGATTGTTAACACACAATTTATTAAAGTAAGTAGCTCATATTTATGATTGTTAACACACAATTAATTAAAGTAAGTAGCTCATATTTATGATTGTTAACACACAATTTATTAAAGTAAGTAGCTCATATTTATGATTGTTAACACACAATTTATTTAAATAACTAACTCATATTTATGATTGTTAACACACAATTTATTAAAGTAAGTAGCTCATATTTATGATTGTTAACACACAATTTATTAAAGTAAGTAGCTCATATTTATGATTGTTAACACACAATTTATTAAAGTAAGTAGCTCATATTTATGATTGTTAACACACAATTTATTAAAATAACTAACTCATATTTATGATTGTTAACACACAATTTATAAAAGTAAGTAGCTCATATTTATGATTGTTAACACACAATTTATTAAAGTAAGTAGCTCATATTTATGATTGTTAACACACAATTTATTAAAATAAGTAGCTCATATTTATGATTGTTAACACACAATTTATTAAAGTAAGTAGCTCATATTTATGATTGTTAACACACAATTTATTAAAATAACTAACTCATATTTATGATTGTTAACACACAATTTATTAAAGTAAGTAGCTCATATTTATGATTGTTAACACACAATTTATTAAAGTAAGTAGCTCATATTTATGATTGTTAACACACAATTTATTAAAATAAGTAGCTCATATTTATGATTGTTAACACACAATTTATTAAAGTAAGTAGCTCATATTTATGATTGTTAACACACAATTTATTAAAGTAAGTAGCTCATATTTATGATTGTTAACACACAATTTATTAAAATAACTAACTCATATTTATGATTGTTAACACACAATTTATTAAAGTAAGTAGCTCATATTTATGATTGTTAACACACAATTTATTAAAGTAAGTAGCTCATATTTATGATTGTTAACACACAATTTATTAAAGTAAGTAGCTCATATTTATGATTGTTAACACACAATTTATTAAAATAACTAACTCATATTTATGATTGTTAACACACAATTTATTAAAGTAAGTAGCTCATATTTATGATTGTTAACACACAATTTATTAAAGTAAGTAGCTCATATTTATGATTGTTAACACACAATTTATTAAAATAAGTAGCTCATATTTATGATTGTTAACACACAATTTATTAAAATAAGTAGCTCATATTTATGATTGTTAACACACAATTTATTAAAATAAGTAGCTCATATTTATGATTGTTAACACACAATTTATTAAAATAAGTAGCTCATATTTATGATTGTTAACACACAATTTATTAAAGTAAGTAGCTCATATTTATGATTGTTAACACACAATTTATTAAAATAACTAACTCATATTTATGATTGTTAACACACAATTTATTAAAGTAAGTAGCTCATATTTATGATTGTTAACACACAATTTATTAAAGTAAGTAGCTCATATTTATGATTGTTAACACACAATTTATTAAAATAAGTAGCTCATATTTATGATTGTTAACACACAATTTATTAAAGTAAGTAGCTCATATTTATGATTGTTAACACACAATTTATTAAAGTAAGTAGCTCATATTTATGATTGTTAACACACAATTTATTAAAATAACTAACTCATATTTATGATTGTTAACACACAATTTATTAAAGTAAGTAGCTCGTATTTATGATTGTTAACACACAATTTATTAAAATAAGTAGCTCATATTTATGATTGTTAACACACAATTTATTAAAGTAAGTAGCTCATATTTATGATTGTTAACACACAATTTATTAAAGTAAGTAGCTCATATTTATGATTGTTAACACACAATTTATTAAAGTAAGTAGCTCATATTTATGATTGTTAACACACAATTTATTAAAGTAAGTAGCTCATATTTATGATTGTTAACACACAATTTATTAAAGTAAGTAGCTCATATTTATGATTGTTAACACACAATTTATTAAAATAACTAACTCATATTTATGATTGTTAACACACAATTTATTAAAATAACTAACTCATATTTATGATTGTTAACACACAATTTATTAAAGTAAGTAGCTCATATTTATGATTGTTAACACACAATTTATTAAAGTAAGTAGCTCATATTTATGATTGTTAACACACAATTTATTAAAGTAAGTAGCTCGTATTTATGATTGTTAACACACAATTTATTAAAATAAGTAGCTCATATTTATGATTGTTAACACACAATTTATTAAAGTAAGTAGCTCATATTTATGATTGTTAACACACAATTTATTAAAGTAAGTAGCTCATATTTATGATTGTTAACACACAATTTATTAAAATAACTAACTCATATTTATGATTGTTAACACACAATTTATTAAAGTAAGTAGCTCGTATTTATGATTGTTAACACACAATTTATTAAAATAAGTAGCTCATATTTATGATTGTTAACACACAATTTATTAAAGTAAGTAGCTCATATTTATGATTGTTAACACACAATTTATTAAAGTAAGTAGCTCATATTTATGATTGTTAACACACAATTTATTAAAGTAAGTAGCTCATATTTATGATTGTTAACACACAATTTATTAAAGTAAGTAGCTCATATTTATGATTGTTAACACACAATTTATTAAAGTAAGTAGCTCATATTTATGATTGTTAACACACAATTTATTAAAATAACTAACTCATATTTATGATTGTTAACACACAATTTATTAAAGTAAGTAGCTCATATTTATGATTGTTAACACACAATTTATTAAAGTAAGTAGCTCATATTTATGATTGTTAACACACAATTTATTAAAGTAAGTAGCTCATATTTATGATTGTTAACACACAATTTATTAAAGTAAGTAGCTCATATTTATGATTGTTAACACACAATTTATTAAAATAAGTAGCTCATATTTATGATTGTTAACACACAATTTATTAAAATAAGTAGCTCGTATTTATGATTGTTAACACACAATTTATTAAAATAAGTAGCTCATATTTATGATTGTTAACACACAATTTATTAAAATAAGTAGCTCATATTTATGATTGTTAACACACAATTTATTAAAGTAAGTAGCTCATATTTATGATTGTTAACACACAATTTATTAAAGTAAGTAGCTCATATTTATGATTGTTAACACACAATTTATTAAAATAAGTAGCTCATATTTATGATTGTTAACAGACAATTTATTAAAGTAAGTAGCTCATATTTATGATTGTTAACACACAATTTATTAAAATAACTAACTCATATTTATGATTGTTAACACACAATTTATTAAAGTAAGTAGCTCATATTTATGATTGTTAACACACAATTTATTAAAGTAAGTAGCTCATATTTATGATTGTTAACACACAATTTATTAAAATAAGTAGCTCATATTTATGATTGTTAACACACAATTTATTAAAGTAAGTAGCTCGTATTTATGATTGTTAACACACAATTTATTAAAATAAGTAGCTCATATTTATGATTGTTAACACACAATTTATTAAAGTAAGTAGCTCATATTTATGATTGTTAACACACAATTTATTAAAATAACTAACTCATATTTATGATTGTTAACACACAATTTATTAAAATAAGTAGCTCATATTTATGATTGTTAACACACAATTAATTAAAGTAAGTAGCTCATATTTATGATTGTTAACACACAATTTATTAAAGTAAGTAGCTCATATTTATGATTGTTAACACACAATTTATTAAAATAACTAACTCATATTTATGATTGTTAACACACAATTTATTAAAGTAAGTAGCTCATATTTATGATTGGTAACACACAATTTATTAAAGTAAGTAGCTCATATTTATGATTGTTAACACACAATTTATTAAAGTAAGTAGCTCATATTTATGATTGTTAACACACAATTTATTAAAATAACTAACTCATATTTATGATTGTTAACACACAATTTATTAAAGTAAGTAGCTCATATTTATGATTGTTAACACACAATTTATTAAAGTAAGTAGCTCATATTTATGATTGTTAACACACAATTTATTAAAATAAGTAGCTCATATTTATGATTGTTAACACACAATTTATTAAAATAAGTAGCTCGTATTTATGATTGTTAACACACAATTTATTAAAATAAGTAGCTCATATTTATGATTGTTAACACACAATTTATTAAAATAAGTAGCTCATATTTATGATTGTTAACACACAATTTATTAAAATAAGTAGCTCGTATTTATGATTGTTAACACACAATTTATTAAAGTAAGTAGCTCATATTTATGATTGTTAACACACAATTTATTAAAGTAAGTAGCTCATATTTATGATTGTTAACACACAATTTATTAAAATAAGTAGCTCATATTTATGATTGTTAACACACAATTTATTAAAATAAGTAGCTCGTATTTATGATTGTTAACACACAATTTATTAAAATAAGTAGCTCATATTTATGATTGTTAACACACAATTTATTAAAATAAGTAGCTCATATTTATGATTGTTAACACACAATTTATTAAAGTAAGTAGCTCATATTTATGATTGTTAACACACAATTTATTAAAATAAGTAGCTCGTATTTATGATTGTTAACACACAATTTATTAAAGTAAGTAGCTCATATTTATGATTGTTAACACACAATTTATTAAAGTAAGTAGCTCATATTTATGATTGTTAACACACAATTTATTAAAATAAGTAGCTCATATTTATGATTGTTAACACACAATTTATTAAAATAAGTAGCTCGTAGTTATGATTGTTAACACACAATTTATTAAAATAAGTAGCTCATATTTATGATTGTTAACACACAATTTATTAAAATAAGTAGCTCATATTTATGATTGTTTACACACAATTTATTAAAGTAAGTAGCTCGTATTTATGATTGTTAACACACAATTTATTAAAATAAGTAGCTCATATTTATGATTGTTAACACACAATTTATTAAAGTAAGTAGCTCATATTTATGATTGTTAACACACAATTTATTAAAGTAAGTAGCTCATATTTATGATTGTTAACACACAATTTATTAAAGTAAGTAGCTCATATTTATGATTGTTAACACACAATTTATTAAAGTAAGTAGCTCATATTTATGATTGTTAACACACAATTTATTAAAATAACTAACTCATATTTATGATTGTTAACACACAATTTATTAAAATAACTAACTCATATTTATGATTGTTAACACACAATTTATTAAAATAACTAACTCATATTTATGATTGTTAACACACAATTTATTAAAATAACTAACTCATATTTATGATTGTTAACACACAATTTATTGAAATAACTAACTCATATTTATGATTGTTAACACACAATTTATTAAAATAACTAACTCATATTTATGATTGTTAACACACAATTTATTAAAATAACTAACTCATATTTATGATTGTTAACACACAATTTATTAAAGTAAGTAGCTCATATTTATGATTGTTAACACACAATTTATTAAAGTAAGTAGCTCATATTTATGATTGTTAACACACAATTTATTAAAGTAAGTAGCTCATATTTATGATTGTTAACACACAATTTATTAAAGTAAGTAGCTCATATTTATGATTGTTAACACACAATTTATTAAAGTAAGTAGCTCATATTTATGATTGTTAACACACAATTTATTAAAATAACTAACTCATATTTATGATTGTTAACACACAATTTATTAAAGTAAGTAGCTCATATTTATGATTGTTAACACACAATTTATTAAAATAAGTAGCTCATATTTATGATTGTTAACACACAATTTATTAAAGTAAGTAGCTCATATTTATGATTGTTAACACACAATTTATTAAAGTAAGTAGCTCATATTTATGATTGTTAACACACAATTTATTAAAGTAAGTAGCTCATATTTATGATTGTTAACACACAATTTATTAAAGTAAGTAGCTCATATTTATGATTGTTAACACACAATTTATTAAAGTAAGTAGCTCATATTTATGATTGTTAACACACAATTTATTAAAATAACTAACTCATATTTATGATTGTTAACACACAATTTATTAAAGTAAGTAGCTCATATTTATGATTGTTAACACACAATTTATTAAAGTAAGTAGCTCATATTTATGATTGTTAACACACAATTTATTAAAATAAGTAGCTCATATTTATGATTGTTAACACACAATTTATTAAAATAAGTAGCTCATATTTATGATTGTTAACACACAATTTATTAAAATAAGTAGCTCATATTTATGATTGTTAACACACAATTTATTAAAGTAAGTAGCTCATATTTATGATTGTTAACACACAATTTATTAAAGTAAGTAGCTCATATTTATGATTGTTAACACACAATTAATTAAAGTAAGTAGCTCATATTTATGATTGTTAACACACAATTTATTAAAGTAAGTAGCTCATATTTATGATTGTTAACACACAATTTATTAAAGTAAGTAGCTCATATTTATGATTGTTAACACACAATTTATTAAAATAAGTAGCTCATATTTATGATTGTTAACACACAATTTATTAAAAAAAAATTGGCAATAGTTGCACACTATTTACCTCCCTTTCAATGAGTTGACCTTTGAGAACTCTACCAAACTCCTCCGCCAATTTTGGGTATAAACTATTGAAATTTTAGATATAGGTTCCTTGAACATGGATCTAACTTGATTTGAGCCCAAAACAATAAATGTTAAGGGGTCATAATAGGGGTCAAAGAAAAAAAAAATTTGACCTCTGCGGTCTCTACCAAATTACTCAGACAATTTCTGGTCTAAACATTTGAAATTTTACATAAAGGATATTCAGAGATAGGGCAAGCCTTTTAATCGGTTTGGGTCGAAAATTTGAGCTACCAATATATAAATGTATGTATGTTTGCATGTCTGCCTAAAACTTTTGACAGAGGCGACGGATTTTCACAAGATCAGTATTGTTTTGAAGTTCGACCCTTCAGACAACAAATATAAAAAAATTGGCTAAAAACATTAATTTCTTCATCCTCAACTGGGCACTTTTCTACAGAGAGGGGTCACTTTTTCGACGATATTTTCGAAAGTCATCCCCTCTTTTCGATTGTCTAGCCTTAATTTAAACCTACGTCACTTCCGGTTTGGCGGTGGTAATAACAACAAAGACGTCACGTTTTTTTCCCGTTCTTTTCCTCCTTCATGGTACAGGTTTGAGTCTGCCTTCCTACTACCACTTTTTTTTTTTTTTGCTCAACACACACCTCCAAGCACCCGGGCAACGCCGGGCACCCATGCTAGTAAAAGAATATAATGACATAAATAAAGTAGGAATTTATTCAAACACGCTTTGTACGTATTAGTTCAGTATCTAATTGGTGTGTATGGAAATCTTTTTACTTTTGAAAAAATTTGTTTCATTCATTTAACCCTTTATGACTTGGTTGAACTAATTCGTTCAGTCGAAAAAAAAGAATATAATGACATAAATAAAGTAGGAATTGATTCAAACACGCCTTTTACATATTAGTTCAGTATGGCATATACCTCCAGATTGCAACTGCCCATTGCTTACATTCAGTATGTCACCACCTAACAATAAATATTTTTTAAATCATAATGATCTTCCAAATCATATCCTTACATCATTTGTAGACATTTATGCTGACGACACTACCATTTATGGTACCACATCTAAGACAGTAAACGAGCAAGTACTCTCCAATTCTCTCTCCTCTGATCTTGAGCATGTAGTACAATGGGGAAAGGAGTGGCTGGTTACTTTTAATGCATCTAAAACCAAGCTTCTCTCTTTACATCATCAACATTTTAATCCACATTTGTCATCAATTGAAATGAATGGCTCTCGTCTTCAGGAGGCCTCAAGTTTTGACAAGCTTCTGGGCTTGACCATTACTCCTGATCTTAAATGGAACACGTATATCAAATCTGTTGCCAAGGCCGCTGGAAAAATGGTGGGATCTTTCTATCGATCCAGTAGATATCTCACTGCTGATGCTATTCTCTATCTATATAAGAGCCAGGTACGTCCAAGGATGGAATACTGTTGCCACATCTGGGCAGGAGCTGCTAGAAAGGACTTGTCCTGCCTTGATAGAGTTCAAAATAGACTTCGTAGCCTCGTAGGAGATGTCCTTTTCTCCTCCTTACAACCTTTATCTCACAGAAGAGATGTTGCGAGTTTGTCTCTGATGTATCGTTATTTTCATGGAAAGTGTTCAACTGAGCTTCAATCTATGGTCCCCCCTCGCCAAACTTTCACAAGAAACACTCGTCTAGCTGTAAACACTATCAATAATTTCCCCCACTCTTTATCTGTGCCTAAACCTAAACATAGATTCCATGAACAAAGCTTCTTTCTTAGAACTGCACGCCTGTGGAATTGTCTTCCGTTTTCCTGCTTTCCGGCTGACTACAATATGGTTGTGTTCAAGTCTAAGGTAAATAAGTTCTTGATGAGCCGTTCCATATAAGTTATTAAATTTACCAAATTTTCATTACTAATGATTACTATATTGACCAACTTCTACTGTACACTCTTTAACCCTTATCCTTGAGTGGCCTCTGGGCCTTGATAATGTGGTGATGCCTTTGTAAAAAAAAAAAAAAAAAAAAAAAATCATAGGACGATGTCTTATGGAATGTTGAAATTTAAATCCCATAAATTGTTTCATGTCTATTTTTTTTTTAACAATAGAATAAACCTGGTGCAAGATAATGTTTTTTTTTTTTTTTTCAAACAGTGTTTGCGTATGATCCTTTTTCTTTTTTTTTTTCAAACAGTGTTTGCGTATGATCCTTTTTATTTTTTTTTACCTTTAAATTGGATTTTGTTGAACTTAATCAAATTACTGTATCATTAAACAATTGAATATTAATTGAATAAAATTGTTTGCAATTAAACAATTCTTTAAAAAAATTAATTAAAACTGTAAAACATGAATTACTGAAGACATTATATGTTGCTGACGACCTTGCCCAATCATAAAATACGCTTATTTTAATTCATGGAGATTTCGTATTTATTATATTTATTATATATTATTTATTATTACAGAGTCAGTTCTCTATTGAATATTATATTGTACCTAATATATTGTAGTGATTTCAAAACTTAAAAAAAAAAATGACTTAGGTGCCATCAGCTAGAATTGAAACCAAAACATTTAGCACCCTAGACGCGTTCCTTACCGTTTGAGCTAACCTGACAGATAGATAAGATAGATTTAAAATTAAACCACTTCAAGCTATGAATCAATTTGCGCATGCGTAAAAGTAACAGAAATATGCTGGCAAGTTGAAATGAACATTTTGCATTTCAACTTGCCGACATACTTCTGTATACAATGTTTTGACCAATATAAAACCACCAACCTTTTGCAGACTACTCCATGGATTAAATAAAGAATTCTGTTAAAAATTCTATACAGATTCGAGAGTTCAATATAAAAACTCTTGAATGTGACGAAATGCACTTGAAGATGGTCGGAGATTACATCAGGCGAAACGTTGTGAGAATATCATATAAGATGAAAATGTTTTTTAATGCTACAAATTATTTACATTTTGTAATTATTTTTTTTTCTTTGCTAAAATGCTATTTTCTTTTATTTCATTTTTGTAGGAAGATCTTGAGAAGAAACTGGATGCAGTTGAAAGAGAATTGGGATCCGTGCGAATGTCGTTAAAAAAATTCAACGTTTTGAAATCGTCGATATAAAACAAAATCCAGTTGTGTGCAAATGCGGATCATATTTTCGAAATGTTTGGCGGAATTTAGAATCAAGATTTTTCCATTTTTATTGCATTTTAAAATATTTTTTTCTGACTTTGTCTGGTGTTGTTTTAAATCAATACTTTAATCCAAAAGTGTGACATCAATGCAGATAGCAAATGCAAGTGTGTTAATGGATAAAGACATAGACTATGGGATCGCCAATCCAAATTGAAATGCAGTCAGATCAACATTGCATTTCTGACACTCATGCAATGTTGAGAAAAGTATGAATCCTCACTTGAAGTTAAAGTTAAAAAAAAAAGCAACTTTTGTTCCATAAATTGTTTACACTGTATCATTGTATAATATTGGTTCAGAATTGGAATGTTAAAAACCAAATAAGCTAAAAATTACATTTTTTTTTTTCATGTTAATAATTGAAAATATTATTTTTCAAAAATTTGTAATAAAATTTTTTTTTTTTCTAGAATTTTTTTATTTTGATTAAATTTATTATCTGATCTTATTCAGAAAAAAAAAATCCAGAAATTTTTAAACCAACATTTTAACTTTTCATTATTTATGTTTTATTGTGGACTAGCGGCTGTGCCCGGCATTGCCCGGGTGCTTGTTGGTGTGTGAAAAAAATTAAAAAAATGTTAGTAAGCAGGCAGGCTCAAACCCGTACCGCAAAGGTGGAAAAAAAAGTGAAAGAAAAGCAGAGAGTTTACCGCTGTGCCATGACGCGAACGAAAGTGTAAAGCGTTCAAATTTAGCGATGAAAAAGAACACGCAGGCGCAGAAATGAATGTCTGGCTGTAGGCCAATTAAGCTTTCAGCTTTCTGCCCCATAGTTGTTTCCCCATTGATGTTGGGGAAAACCAGCCCCCCCCCCCCAAAAAAAAGGGGCAACTCTGGCAGTGTCCAAATGAATAGCAATTGTCTGATATGAAGGGTTTCCCCCACATTGATCAAAGCTGATTGCCTTCAAGACATGCCGGCCTGGAAGGCCAGGTGGTGTGCTTAGCTTCGATTAGTTTCGCTTTAGTTATATGAGAAAAACAAACACTGGAAACCAGGGTTTTTTTTTTAAACCCGATCAAAATAAAGATAGAGATGATGTCCATTCTTGAATCTGAGATATTGCAATTACAGTACAAGTAAAGTTCTCCAAAATAGTAACCTTGTCGAGAAGTCCACCAAAAAAAGCCTTTCTTGGACATACACAAATGCGTGCGCCCATTTTACCTTTTATATAATAGACTAGCGAGGATTACCGGCGTTGCCCGGGTGTTTGTGGGTATAAAAGAAAAACAAAAAAGTGCTTCGGACCCATGATGAAACCATAGGAAGTGAAAAGCGTTTAAATTTAGCGATGCCATTGAAAAAGTTGACTTGCAGAAACGAACGTTTGCTGGAGGCCAGTTCAGCTTTCCGCTGTTTCATTTAGTTGTTTCCCCTACAATGTTGGGGAAAACCAACTCCCCACAATAAGGGAGTATCCAAATGAATAGCAATTGTCTGATACGAGGGGCTTTCCTCACATTGATCAAAGATTATTGCTTTCTGGACATCCCTGCATGAAAAACCAGGAAGCTGCTTTCGGTTTTATACGAAAAACACGAACAAACATGTGAGAGGATGGAATAGCGTGAATTTTATAAAAATTTATCAAAATAAACCTAGAGACGACGTCTCGTCACAAATCGTAGATATTATGATCTTGGGAGTATATACAAAGTTATAAAACATAGAAACAGAAAATAGCAACATTCGTCAGATACGGATTACAATAAAAAAAAAATGAAAAAGCAAAAAAAAAAATAAAACATAGCAACAACCTACCGTAAGAATTGATCTTTTTTCTCATGTGATTATTAAAAAACTATTTTTGTTTTTAGCTTAGGGTTACTTCCTCCAATCAAGAAACAACATTTAGCGAAGAAATAAATGAAAAACAATGAAATAAAATACAAACAATTTTTTCATCACAGGTATGTACCTTATACAAATCGTTTTTACTTTGGTTTTTCAATGTAGGATGAATTTTGGACAAGCACTTAAAATTTTGTTAATTGTTAATAGTATTGCATTGCCCCTTCATTTTGATAAAATCCGCTTTATTTCAACCAACCAGATGCATTACCATAGCCATGCATTGGAATCAATCACCTGTTGATTGCAGACAGGATGAAGATGATCACGGATATTAATTGATGTAATGATGATGCTCACACAACCACGTGACGGTAACTGTACCAAACCTAAACAATGTAGATGGCAGTAGTTTTTACATTTATAGTAGATAATGAGGGCAGAGCGTGACAAGCAGAATAATGACAATGTGTGCATCGTCTATTTTGATACTAAGATGTGCCACAGTGACTACCATTCTGCAACAGCTTCGCTGCTATCATAGGCCTCAGACAAACAGCATCAGTGTCCTTCTGCTTATGTTGGTCGAATGTACAGGATGCTTGGTGTCCCTGCGGACTATCGCACACATCCTCCCAGACTCTCCCTGAAGCGAGGCTTGCTCTAATGTGGATCTAAGAGATTATTATGTTGTTAGTCTACCAGAAAATACCGGAAACTATTAAAATGGTCGATTATTATGATGAAATTATAATAGTCGATTATTATGATGAAATTATAATAGTCGATTATTATGATTAGCAAAAGTATATTGTTAGGTAGAAATATTTTAAAGATGTGAAAAGTTGTGTTAAATTGAAATATATACATTTAATAGTTTTCAGAAATGTTAACTTGATTTTAACTTAACAAATAACATTTAAGCTGACAATAATATAAGCAAAGATACATAACAAAAACCCAGCAAGGATCTCTAGGCTACATGTAGTGATTATGTGATAGAAAAGATAGATTTTGAGATGTAGAGATTTTATTATGAGGGAGATCAGTTTGATATTCAACGCATTAGCAGATGGATAGGGCTTTTGGACAGGACACCCATGGAAGTCCGAAGGAGGCGACTTAAAAAAATGTAATTGTATAAAAACGGGCAATTCTGAAAAAGAACTCAGCAAGGAATAAATGATTATATCGAAATATAATTCCCATCTGAACGTTTTCACTTTTGGAGAAAAGCACCTTTAATTTCAGGACGCATGGAAGGAAGATGTGAGATATGTTTGTGTTGGTGTTCCAACCGACAACGATGTCTATAAACTGTTGATATGTATGCATACTTCAACACAATAGAGAAATACTAGACGAATCACATATCAGGATGTTAACAGTCGTTTAAAAGAAACTCGTTATAGAAACACACATCTGTTAAATAGACACCCGTATATATGATACAGGACAAACGTTATCATCGGCAATCATGATGAGTATGATTGTTCTCCCATCGGTGAGATTGGGTGTGGTCATTTGTGGGTCCTCAGATGGCTGTGGAGGCCGATTCTTAACCTGCAGACTTTATTGTAGTCGGGGCATGTGTGGGATGTTGACTGGGTAGTGGAAGAGGTGGAAGAAGCTGTGTTGGTAGTAGATCTTTCCTTTCTCTGCTTTCTCCTGTTTTCTGCGGCTGTTATGTACATGCCTAACAACTACCTTCTAAAGCAAATGCTCTATGGTCAGCTAAAAGAGGGAAAGCGGTCCCAAAGGGGGCAGAAAGAGATATAAGGACAATATAAAGACCCATCTGAGACAGTGTCACTTAAGTCTCACCAGCTGGGACGATGCTGCTCTTCTGAGGGGCATGTGGAGCAGAATGGTCCATGAAGGCACGGCTCACTCAGAAAAGGACATCCACAGAGCTGGAGATGCTCATTATACAGCTATGCTGTTTATATACTCCCCCAGTTTACAGTGGATACATACACAGCGAAGATGATCACGCACCTCAACTGATGGCACAGAAATGGTCGATGCAGATCAACAATGCTTAAATGATTCTACGTTTTGATATGACATGCAAAAATATTGAAATAAAATTGTGAGATAATTTCTTAAAATATGAAGATTTCAAGAACATGAGTTCTTCGCTTTTTAGCTAAATTCCATAGAACGAAATGGTGCCAAATATCCACTTTACCTTGTTGAGAAATTACTTTTTTTCTAGAACATCGCAATAAAAACACATCCTATCATTTCTCTGAATTCTGTGCTCTTTTGAATCTTGTGTCAAATACCCTACCTAACCCTTAGTCCATAAGCAAGGTAATTTGGTGCTGCCTGGCGCATGACACAGCATTACATAAAGATGGAGTACTGTGGATTTTTTTTTTTTTTTTTACATAGGCATCACCACTTATCAAGGCCAAGAGGCCACTCAAGGATAAGGGTTAAAGAGTGTACAGTAGACATTGGACAATATAGTAATCATTAGTAATGAAAATTTGGTAAATTTGATAACTTATATAGAACGGCTCATCAAGAACTTATTTACGTTAGACTTGAAGACAACCATATTGTAGTCAGCCGGAAAGCAGGAAAACGGAAGACAATTCCACAGGCGTGCAGTTCTAAGAAAGAAGCTTTGTTCATGGAATCTACGTTTAGGTTTAGGCACAGATAAAGAGTGGGGGGAATTATTGATAGTGTGTACAGCGAGACAAGTGTTTCTTGTGAAAGTTTGGCGAGGGGGGACCATAGATTGAAGCTCAGTTGAACACCTTCCATGAAAATAACGATACATCAGAGACAAACTCGCAACATCTATTCTGTGAGATAGAGGTTGCAAGGAAGAGAAAAGGACATCTCCTATGAGGCTACGAAGTCTATTTTGAACTCTATCAAGACAGGACAAGTCCTTTCTAGCAGCTCCTGCCCAGATGTGGCAACAATATTCCATCCTTGGACATACCTGGCTCTTATATAGATAGAGAATAGCATCAGCAGTGAGATATTTACCGGATCGATAGAAAGATCCCACCATTTTTCCAGAGGCCTTTGCAACAGATGTGATGTACGTGTTCCATTTAAGATCAGGAGTAAAGGTCAAGCCCAGAAGCTTGTCAAAACTTGAGGCCTCCTGAAGACGAGAGCCATTCATTTCAATTGATGCCAGATGTAGATCAGAATGTTGATGATGTAAAGAGAGAAGCTTGGTTTTAGATGCATTAAAAGTAACCAGCCACTCCTTTCCCCATTGTACTACGTGCTCAAGATCAGAGGAGAGAGAATTGGAGAGAACTTGGTCGTTTACTGTCTTAGATGTGCTACCATAAATGGTAGTGTCATCAGCATAGATGTCTACAAATGATGTAAGGATGTGATTTGGAAGATCATTAATGTAGATCAGGAAAAGAGTTGGGCCCAGGATGGACCCCTGAGGGACACCGGCATTAATACTGTGAGCTTCTGATTTTTGCCCCTCAACTACTACTCTTATGAACCTATCAGAAAGAAATGATTTAATAATTGAGAAGACATTTCCAGCTATACCATAGCTAGAGATCTTATGAAGTAAACCTTTATGCCATACCCTATCAAAGGTGGAACTTTTAAGAGTATACTTTTCTGCTTTCACAGCATAGCAGGCTTTCAAAGCAGTTTAAGATGAAATAGCAGCCTAAATAGATGTGTCCAACAATGTAGAGATCGAAGTAAAAATTTCCTTGAGTTTGTTTGTTGACTATTTTTAAGGCTAAGTAAAAAAAATTAAATAAGAAGGAATTAATTTTAGCCTTTCATTTAGAAGGAATTAGTTTTTGCCTCTTTTTGAGTTCTCCCCTCTTGAACGAAATTCTTTCCTAAATAAAACCTTTGAAACTACCAACAAGTCGCCAGTGTGTTTCTATTAGTGTTGGGACGATTAATCAGAATCAGAATCGGGAATTGAAAAAATCAGAATTTTTCACCGTATCGGAATCGGTATGAAAATCAGAAAAATGTCTGTCCCTTTTCCGATGCCCAAAACGATTCTTTTTATCGTTTATATTTGTTTATTTTTGTTTAAAACTTAATTTTTTCGACATTTTGTATTAATGATGAATTGATAAATATTTATTAATTTTAAACAATAAGTAAAACTAAAATCACTGAAGTCACGCCCAGTAATGTATTTTTACATTTGCGAAAATATATATACATTTTATATATAGGTCTTTGCGGTAATCTGTTGAGGATTTAGATAATTCCCCCAAACAATAAATGAAAAAGAAAAACACCATGAAACAATGTAAAATAAACTTTTATTTACGTTAAAAGGAAAGAAATGATTTTTTTTTTTGTGCAAATATGACAGTTTATACAAAAAAAGAAAGAAAGGAAATTGAGAGGAAAAGAAATAGACGACGTGTGTTACGGGTGAGGTAAGAGAAAGAGAGAGAGTCAAGCAATGTCCCTTGGTGTGTGATACAGCCTGTTGTGTGTGCTACTGTATTCACTCTGCATGCATGCTGCCCACGTCCTCTCTCTCTCTGTTGAAAGAAGTTCTTTTTGTCCTTTTTATATATTTTTTAAGAGGCTCCAGAAACTGGCAGAAATAAGCTTTTTTTTATCGAGCCCTGATTGGTCAAAAATTCATATTTTTAGCGAGGAGAGTGTTTTCTACTACTTCGGTCCTTTTTCAAGAATCCTGCTTTTTAACCCCAAGGGGTTTGGTGTGGGTGAATGTGGTAATGCTCGCTCAAATGAATTTTTAGAAACACCCTCGTGTGAATTAATTTTAATACGTGTGCGTGACTTGGGAAGATATAGTAAGAAACAACACAAAACCGACCAACAAAAACAACTTTATATTCGAAATTTAAGTAGAATCGGAATCGGTAATTGAATCGGAATCGGGAAAAGTATTGGAATCATCCCATCACTAGTTTCTATAGATGATTTTTTATCAGCCGATCTACCGCCACTGGATGATGTAACCATACAAAGAATCGTTCATATGGAAAAGAAAAGATCGGAGAATGATGACCAGTGATCATGCACATATGTAAAAAACAAAAAACAAACCTTTTTTAATTGACTAGCGGGGTGGGGTGGGGAGCACCAAGCTTTGTCCGGGCGTAAAATACGCTTAAATATGCCATTTCAATTGGTCCAGATTTCATATATATTAATATAGAGTCCTGATTTCAAAAATTAAAAAAAAAACTATTTTGCTGTGTAGAGGACTAGAATATATAAATCCCAATCCCGCTACAAAAGAAAATAATGAAACGAATGGAATGAAGGAAACAAAAACTCAATTGCTGGATAAAATGAACGTGTTGAAGAATGAATGTGTTAGGTGTAACACGTGTTCATGTCCGCGTTCGGGTGTAACCATTGTTTGTTGCGGGACTGGTGGTGTAGAAAGAGAAGCAAATGTGTGTTCATCTCAGGTTCGAGTCACCATCGTTTGTTTGCGCGTGGAAAGAGGCGTGAGTAATGTAGTGGAAATGGGAATCATAGTCCCGCGTGTAGACAAAAAAAAAAAAAAGGATAGAGGGTTGACATCAGTTAAGCTGCGCGCAATGTTAGCAGTCAGCTATGCGGAGGTATTCTCAGGCACAAGTTGTGTCTAGAGAGAGAGAGAAAGAAAGTCAATCCAGGTTATGGAGATAGAAAGCGTATAAAGTGTACGTGCTGTTTGTTTGCTCTTTGCCCCACATAGTAGCAAGTCGCGTGAGGCGTGCGGGCGCGCGCCTGCCGAAACGGCGGGGGCTGGTCCGTAGACCACTCAGCTCGGAAGGCGAGTTGGAAAAGGATAGGAAACAGCTTGTCTCTTGCTTTTATAGTTGTTTCCGTTGGTCTTTTGCGCATGTGTAGATTTCCTTTGAAAGGGGAAGTGACGTTGCCCATATGCGCGTATGTGTGCGCGTATGTGAGTACATGCGTGTACGTTAGCATGTGTGTGTATACACGTGAATGTGAGTGTATATACGCGAACATTAATATATGTATGTGTGTGGACGTGGGCGCGTATGTTTGTGTGCGCATATGTATATGACAAATAATATAGCTTGAGATGTGAACGGGTGTTTTTCTGTGAGACGAGAAAAGGCTCGCGCAGCTGCCATCAGTTAGAAACGAAACCGAAAGCAAAACTGTAGCATTTAAAGCTGGTGACGTTACCACTGTACCAACATGACACACATATGAACTGATTAAAAATTAAATATGAACTAAGATAAATGTACAAAATGTATAACGATTTGTTTAAATTTTAACCCATTTTTGACCCCTTAAAAACTATTTTAATCGGCTAAAGATCCATAAAAGAATGATCCATAAAAAATCCAATCATTTGAGGCCCCTAGCGCCGCTCTGCGACTTTTAGTTTCGAAAGAGATAGAGTTTGAAAATATGGAGACAAACAGACAGACATATAGCTTTTATATATTAGATTTGTGTTGCTTGATCGCTCACTAGCGATAACGCACATGCGCAGTGAGTACGCGTCTGTGAGAAAAGATTTTGTAGCTTCGTTTAACGTTTTGTGTGACTTTTGCTCGTGTTGTTCTACAACGTGAAAAACCTTTCTTTTTTTTTCATTATATATTCTCTTTAATATACGTCTTTTTTTTTTAATGAAAACAAAAAAACAAAAAAAAACCCAAATAAAATAAAAAAACACAATGAAAACAAAAAAACAAAAAAAAACAAAACAAAACAAATAAAATAAAAAAACCCAATGAAAACAAAAAAACAAAAAAAAACCAAATAAAATAAAAAAAACCCAATGAAAACAAAAAAAAAACCAAATAAAATAAAAAAACCCAATGAAAACAAAAAAACCAAAAAAAAAAAAACCAAATAAAATAAAAAACCCAATGAAAACAAAAAAAAACAAAACAAAAAAAAAAACAAATAAAATAAAAAACCCAATGAAAACAAAAAACAAAAAAAAACAAAACAAAACAAATAAAATAAAAAAATTAAATTACTTTATATTTCTCCTTTATTCGTATCTCAAATAAAAGAAGTTAATTCTAAAACAAAATCAGCAGATTCACAATTGGATTAACTGTAACATGTTTAAATAGCGTTACAATTTACTGTAACATGTTTAAATAGCGCTACAATTTACCGTAAGATGATTGAATCGCGTTACAATTTATCGTAACATAATTAGACAGGGTTACAATTTACCGTAACATCATTAAATAGCGCTATAATTTACCGTAACACGATTAAATCACGTTACAATTTACCGTAAAATGTTTAAATAGCGTTACAATTTACCGCAACATGATTAAATAACGTTACAATTTACCGTAACATGTTTAAATAGCGTTACAATTTACTGTAACATGATTAAATAGCGTTACAATTTACCGTAACATGTTTAAATAGCGTTACAATGTAAGAGACTGAGATGTGATTTTAACGGACGCAAAAAGGCACACCTATAATTGCTACAATCTTTCCTTGCTTCGTTGGAATTCACTTTCTTCGTTACTGCAGAAAGCAAGTAATTTTTCACATGAACCTATTAACTCAAAGTATTTTCAACCAATGAAAATTGTTTCCAACCCCAAAAGTAACACGTCTATGTGAAAATAATAAGCCAGTGCGAATTTATAAAAGCTTATAAGACCTAATCTTAAGCTAAGGCAAAGGAACTCAATGACTCACATACCAACCTTTCTCATTTTGCAAGCATATTCTTACACATTAGTGAAATATTACTCACAACTATACAGGTACTAACAAAAGAACAAGGTAAACCAACTCACACACATACACTATGCTACGCTACCAAACACTCAAATATGTATATTATTCACATTATGAACATTTTAAATTGTCAGTAATAACTCAACCTTCTTCACTAAATACGTATTTTCATAAATGACTTTTATATTCATATCTCTTGTATGAAAATGATTTTTTTTTTTATAAAATTTCGGGTTTCTCAATTTTTCATTTATAAAAACTTTGTTCATGTTTTTAGTTAGCACTTACTAACTGGTGACCCTTCTATTTCCTCGATGTTTGATTTAGTTTTAGTTTTAATATGTATGCGCGTCTCATATATATATATATATATATATATATATATATATATATATATATATATATATATATATCCTTCGTTCCTTTGTTACAAAATAATTTTTATAAAAAAAAGTAGATTGAATGCTTGTGTAGTTCTTGATAATATTCAAAGACAATATAATCGTCCAAAAATACCAGAGATAACGCCACACAAATTTACCGTAGCATGATTAAACAGCGTTACAAATTACCGTAACAGTATTAAAAAGCATTACAAATTACCGTAACAGAAATAGCGTTACAACTTACCATAATAGTAATAAAAAACGTTACAAATTACCTTAACGTAATTAAACAGCGTCCCAATTAGCCATAACACGATTAAACAACGTTACAATTTAACATAGCAATATAAAAAAGTTACAATTTAACGTAACAATATAAAAAAGTTACCGTAACATAATTAAAACGCGTTACAATTAGCCATAACACGGTTAAACAGTGTTACAATTTATTTGTTTGAGAATATAAGTCCAAGGGGAACAACTCATACCTGTAAAACAATTACTCCTGAAGGGAAATAACTCGGGATGGCTCTACAATGAGAATTGTAGTCCGAACAATCCAAATTATTTATCCTCACCGGAAAATAATTCTAAACCATTTTATTGAGTAACGATTAAATATAGAGTTACTTTGTCGGGCTTTTTAAAAGTCAGACCTAACTAGCATTTAAGCTGACAAAGAAAACTTTGCTCATGACTTGGCATTTATAATTTGTTATTGTTGCATCATGTTATTTGGTAATATAATAACGTTCTTTTCTTTGCAACAATTTATGGCGCTTCTACAGAATTGGGACGAGATTTTGTAGTCGATAAATGGAGTTTTCAGATAAAAAACAATGGTTTCAACTGATTTTTTTTTTTTGTAAATTCTAATAAATTACAAAATTATGCAGTCGAAATCATCGCATACTAAATTATTAAAAAAAAAAAAACTTTAATCGCGGTAGCAGGTAAACAATTGCCGCCATCTTGTTTAAATGAAAACGGAAAATTACCTCCTTTTGAACTCTCACGTATCTTAGGATCGTTTTCGTCAAATTCTTTTCTATTTTCTTCAAATAATTTTCTACCTTATCGATTTTCGTAATTTTTGGATATAATCATCTTAAAAATATGAGGAATACGTAGATACCATTGTTTTCATGTGAAATTCAGGATTACGATTTCCGAAATTTCGTCCCAATAGTGTAGAAGCGCCCAATTTATTAAAAACATATTAGCCTGACCCAGGCGACTACTAATATAAACATTTTTAAATAATCATCTAAAAATAAAAATCAGCAAAACTGAAGAATATGATTGGAGTTATCTACCTTAAGTTTTAAAATGTGCAAGCAAATAAAACTTTAAAACTAAAATAACTGCATGTTTCTGAATTTGAAGATAAGGATTGATTATTCATATTATTTGCATTTTCCGGACTACTGTTCTCATATTGAGTGTCATTTTTCACAACGTTTCGGTCGATGTAACCTCCGACATTCTTCAGTTGTATCTTGTCGAACTCGGGAATCTGCATGGAATTTTCGGACGAAACAATTTTTTATTCGTAATAATTTAGTTATAAGTTACACTCTTCTGGAGGTTGAACGTTCAATCTCCAGTTTTAGTGATACTGAAAATACAATTGCGAATCATTTAAGACTTCTACCCAATCAAGTCTGATGGAACAAGACCATACTACCCCCGTGGATTAAATAAAGAGTTTCATTCGAAATTGCGTGCCGATTCCCGAGTTCAACAGAAAGATTATCGAGTTCGACAAAATACAAGTCAGAGGTTATTGTGAAAATAACACTCAAGATGAGAACAGTAGTTTGAATAATCCAAATTAAATGACTTCACTGTATCCCGGGCGACGTCGGGTAGGTAGAGCTAATAATAGTGTAGCAGGTTATCTCAATATTGCATAAGAATCTTTCACTTTCATCTTACGAGCACCAAAATTGGCACAAATGACGTTCAGAACATACATTTTAAGAAAAGAACGTTGGCGATCAGAAAATTCAAGATGGCTGCCAGTTTTCAAGATGGCTGCAGAAGCAAACCTGACAAATTTCAATTTTGGTGCTTATATCACCAAGTGAAAGATTGTTTCAGCAATCTGCCCCACTATATATAAATAGATCATTAATTGACATAGTGCACAAAACATTTTTTTTCAAACTTATTTTTATAAAACGCCGGTTTGAAAATGGACAATGTCTGATTTTGTTATAACGAAAGGACCAATATGGTGACTACAGTTGTTATGGAGGATGTAATTAAAAACAGACAGAATAGGATACGATCCAACGCATCTCCGACTTATTTATTATTGTTGTGCCATATTATCGGTAACATAACGTTCGTTGCTACAATTTATTTAAAAAGTTATTAGCTCGACCGTGAATACGAAACACTTTTAAATAATAAAAAAAAACAAAAAAAAAAACAAAAAAACAATAAAATTATCTATTATATTTATTTTTAATTTATAAGTAAATATAGTTAATAAACAAGTCACTAAAATGAAAAAGAAAAAACAATAAAATTAGCTATTATATTTATTTTTAATTTATAAGTAAATATAGTTAATAAACAAGTCACTAAAAAGAAAAAGTAAAAAACAATAAAATTAGCTATTATATTTATTTTTAATTTATAAGTAAATATAGTTAATAAACCAGTCACTAAAAAAATCAAGAAAAAAACAATAAAATTATCTATTATATTTATTTTTAATTTATAAGTAAATATAGTTAATAAACCAGTCACTAAAAAAAACAAGAAAAAAACAATAAAATTATCTATTATATTTATTTTTAATTTATAAGTAAATATAGTTAATAAACCAGTCACTAAAAAAAACAAGAAAAAAACAATAAAATTATCTATTATATTTATTTTTAATTTATAAGTAAATATAGTTAATAAACAAGTCACTAAAAAGAAAAAGAAAAAAACAATAAAATTATCTATTATATTTATTTTTAATTTATAAGTAAATATAGTTAATAAACCAGTCACTAAAAAAAACAAGAAAAAAACAATAAAATTATCTATTATATTTATTTTTAATTTATAAGTAAATATAGTTAATAAACCAGTCACTAAAAAAAACAAGAAAAAAACAATAAAATTATCTATTATATTTATTTTTAATTTATAAGTAAATATAGTTAATAAACCAGTCACTAAAAAAAAACAAGAAAAAAACAATAAAATTATCTATTATATATATTTTTAATTTATAAGTAAATATAGTTAATAAACCAGTCACTAAAAAAAACAAGAAAAAAAACAATAAAATTATCTATTATATTTATTTTTAATTTATAAGTAAATATAGTTAATAAACCAGTCACTAAAAAAAAACAAGAAAAAAACAATAAAATTATCTATTATATTTATTTTTTATTTATAAGTAAATATAGTTAATAAACCAGTCACTAAAAAAAACAAGAAAAAAACAATAAAATTATCTATTATATTTATTTTTAATTTATAAGTAAATATAGTTAATAAACCAGTCACTAAAAAAAACAAGAAAAAAACAATAAAATTATCTATTATATTTATTTTTAATTTATAAGTAAATATAGTTAATAAACCAGTCACTAAAAAAAAACAAGAAAAAAACAATAAAATTAGCTATTATATTTATTTTTAATTTATAAGTAAATATAGTTAATAAACCAGTCACTAAAAAAAAACAAGAAAAAAACAATAAAATTAGCTATTATATTTATTTTTAATTTATAAGTAAATATAGTTAATAAACCAGTCACTAAAAAAAACAAGAAAAAAACAATAAAATTATCTATTATATTTATTTTTAATTTATAAGTAAATATAGTTAATAAACCAGTCACTAAAAAAAACAAGAAAAAAACAATAAAATTATCTATTATATTTATTTTTAATTTATAAGTAAATATAGTTAATAAACCAGTCACTAAAAAAAACAAGAAAAAAACAATAAAATTATCTATTATATTTATTTTTAATTTATAAGTAAATATAGTTAATAAACCAGTCACTAAAAAAAAACAAGAAAAAAACAATAAAATTAGCTATTATATTTATTTTTAATTTATAAGTAAATATAGTTAATAAACCAGTCACTAAAAAAAACAAGAAAAAAACAATAAAATTATCTATTATATTTATTTTTAATTTATAAGTAAATATAGTTAATAAACCAGTCACTAAAAAAAACAAGAAAAAAACAATAAAATTATCTATTATATTTATTTTTAATTTATAAGTAAATATAGTTAATAAACCAGTCACTAAAAAAAACAAGAAAAAAACAATAAAATTATCTATTATATTTATTTTTAATTTATAAGTAAATATAGTTAATAAACCAGTCACTAAAAAAAACAAGAAAAAAACAATAAAATTATCTATTATATTTATTTTTAATTTATAAGTAAATATAGTTAATAAACCAGTCACTAAAAAAAACAAGAAAAAAACAATAAAATTATCTATTATATTTATTTTTAATTTATAAGTAAATATAGTTAATAAACCAGTCACTAAAAAAAAACAAGAAAAAAACAATAAAATTAGCTATTATATTTATTTTTAATTTATAAGTAAATATAGTTAATAAACCAGTCACTAAAAAAAACAAGAAAAAAACAATAAAATTATCTATTATATTTATTTTTAATTTATAAGTAAATATAGTTAATAAACCAGTCACTAAAAAAAACAAGAAAAAAACAATAAAATTATCTATTATATTTATTTTTAATTTATAAGTAAATATAGTTAATAAACCAGTCACTAAAAAAAACAAGAAAAAAACAATAAAATTATCTATTATATTTATTTTTAATTTATAAGTAAATATAGTTAATAAACCAGTCACTAAAAAAAAACAAGAAAAAAACAATAAAATTATCTATTATATTTATTTTTAATTTATAAGTAAATATAGTTAATAAACCAGTCACTAAAAAAAACAAGAAAAAAACAATAAAATTATCTATTATATTTATTTTTAATTTATAAGTAAATATAGTTAATAAACCAGTCACTAAAAAAAACAAGAAAAAAACAATAAAATTATCTATTATATTTATTTTTAATTTATAAGTAAATATAGTTAATAAACCAGTCACTAAAAAAAACAAGAAAAAAACAATAAAATTATCTATTATATTTATTTTTAATTTATAAGTAAATATAGTTAATAAACCAGTCACTAAAAAAAAACAAGAAAAAAACAATAAAATTAGCTATTATATTTATTTTTAATTTATAAGTAAATATAGTTAATAAACCAGTCACTAAAAAAAACAAGAAAAAAACAATAAAATTATCTATTATATTTATTTTTAATTTATAAGTAAATATAGTTAATAAACCAGTCACTAAAAAAAACAAGAAAAAAACAATAAAATTATCTATTATATTTATTTTTAATTTATAAGTAAATATAGTTAATAAACCAGTCACTAAAAAAAACAAGAAAAAAACAATAAAATTAGCTATTATATTTATTTTTTATTTATAAGTAAATATAGTTAATAAACCAGTCACTAAAAAAAAAACAAGAAAAAAACAATAAAATTATCTATTATATTTATTTTTAATTTATAAGTAAATATAGTTAATAAACAAGTCACTAAAAAAAACAAGAAAAAAACAATAAAATTAGCTATTATATTTATTTTTAATTTATAAGTAAATATAGTTAATAAACCAGTCACTAAAAAGAAACAAGAAAAAACAATAAAATTAGCTATTATATTTATTTTTAATTTATAAGTAAATATAGTTAATAAACCAGTCACTAAAAAAAACAAGAAAAAACAATAAAATTAGCTATTATATTTATTTTTAATTTATAAGTAAATAAACATAAATATTACATGAAAAAAATAACAAGTCGGAACTTTTACGCATGGTGACAATTTTCATTCAATCACCGCTTTGTTCAATTTTATGTCTCTATGACAGCATTGCAATGAGTTAAACTGCCAAATAACCGAGTTTGCATATACTATTATATATATATATATATATTGTTACAATATAGTGCACAATTTTTTCCTAACATTTGCCTATGTTATGGAGAATGTACTTAAAATCAGACAGAATAGAACACGATCCAATGCATCTCCGACTTTTTTTTTTTGTCATATTATTTGTAATATAACGTGCTTTGCTACAGTTTATATAAAAAAATATTAGTCCGACTCATACGACTGTAAATTAGAAACACTTTTAAATAATCAACTAAAAAAAAAAATCCGTAAAATTAAATTGAAGAATATGATAGGAGTTATCTTTCTTAAGTTTAAAAATGTGTGAAGAAATAAAAAAAAAATACAAACGAAAATGACTTCACGGCATTCCTGGCGATGGCGTGTAGGTAGAGTTAGCATTATCATCATTTCAATATAGTGCACAATTTTTATTTTATCACGTCGTTTATTTTGAATCCGACGTTTGATCTCTATATTAATAAAATAGAAACAATTATTTCCGTCTATAATAAAACACCAAAACCAACGAAACACTGGGGCCAAACATTCATCCAAAAATGGCCACGCTACCTGCATGTATCTCATGTATGTTTTCCACTAATAATCATTCGGTCCAATTACAATTCGTAAATTGCTACAATTTCTCCGCTAAAATTGACTCTTACGATTACATCTTCAGAGGTAGTAGCATGGCAGCTTACCCTCTAATACTTTTCTACTTCCACTGCACCAGTCATCACCGGAGTTATTTCATAGTATACAGTTCTCGTAAAACATAAAACTGTTTGAAAGTGGACAATATCCGATTTTGTTACACTGAGAGTACCAATATGGTGACCACAGTTGTTATGAAAGATGTAATTAAAAACAGCCAGAATAGGACACGGTCCAATGCATCTCCAACTTCTGGCCAGGTCAGTTTTAAATTTGAACAGATTCTGCAACTGCAGACATCCGTATCGACTGTATTTTCTTCAGGGAACCATTTTTTCTTCGTTTTATTATCGGCTGTCGTCGGCTTTTGATCTTCCGGGTGTGATTGAGAGCTTAAGGTCGCAAAAATCTTTGTCTGGTCTTCAGACTTGGCTTGGCCGACTTTATTCTTCTTTTTCATCGAACGGCATTTCCGGCTCAAAGTCGTGTCTAATATCGGCTGCATATAGTACACAGACGCTTTGATGTAATGCGGTACGACATGTTGTTTCTTGCGAAAACGAATGTTGAGACTAATCGCCGCAACAGCCACGGACAACGCAGACAGGAACAGGTACCAATCGATGACAAGGGCGAGGATGGAGAGGTTGTTCGACGTACGTGGGATGGTTTCGGCAATGAAACTCAGATAGACGGTGAACGACACCAAGAGCGTCACGCAAAGAGAGATCTTTTCGCCCGACTGGCCCGGCAGAAGGAAAACGATAACGCTCAGCCCCGACAGCAGGGCGATGGGAAAAATTATATTGAGAATATAAAACAGGGGGCGGCGCTGTAAGATGAGGGTGAAATTCAAAGCGCTGAGATTATCGCTTTCAATCATGTACCGATCTGCGGACGTCGATAAAAGTTCCCATTCACCGTCCGTAACAAACTCCGTGGTTAATATATGGTCTGATCCGATAGATAGGTTCACTTGGAATTGATTGTATGTCCACGTAGCAAAACGCAGATGACATTTCTGTGTATCAAACGGGTACTTGGTTATATCGAGACTACATTGTGTTTGGAAAATGTCTCCAGGTTCCCAATAAATGGTTCCATTGTTAAGTATTTCCACCAGAAAGCCATCGCTGCCAAATCACTTGTATTCCTTGACGGAGTTATCTACGACAATTTCTGGCAACCAGATTGTCTCCTGTGGAACAGTGACGGACAGGATTCCCTCGTAATCACTGCTGTTCCACGAAATAAAGTCATCCTGCCAAACAAACGTCAGCCACGAATTTGTCGATAAAATTTCTTTCTTCTGGTCGAGTTTCACGATGCTAACTAAGTTTAGATCGATTTTCACTTGGACAGTATGATGAAGACATTTAACCGGTCGGACTAACGTGTTCACGTTGGCCAAAATGTTATTTATTAACGTTGCTTCCATGTTTCCTTCGTACGTGTGCATCATGCCACCCCGACTGCCACTCGCTAAGCTTAAAGTTAAAAATATACACAATTTAAAGAATTTTGTGGAGAATTTAGATATCATTTTCGTAAACAATTGAATTATTCAGCTTTAAATGGCCAGAATTTCGTTAAATAAAACTTTCTCAAGATTTATAGTATCTGTTCAATCACAGATGCTTAAACAAATCCTCTCATTATATTCTTCAATTCATCCACTAGATTGATCCTTATCCTCGAGCAGCCTTTGGCCTTGATTATTAGAGACTAAGTAAATTCAACTTGAATAAATCCAAATTTGGTTAAATAAAACTAAAGATTTATAGTTTCTGCTCAATCACAGATATTTAATAAATCCTCTCATTATATTCTTCAACATTCAACAGACAATCCAGCTATCTTTATCCTCGAATGGATTTAGGCCTTGATAAGTAATGACTAAAATGGAAAAAAAATCAACTTAAAATGGTCAAAATTTTGTTAAATAGAATTCCTAAAGATTTGTCGTTTTCATTAAAGCATAGTTATTAAAAAAATCCTCTCATAAAATTCTTCACCATTCAACTGACAATCCATCCATTTGATTAATCCTTATCCTCGAGTGGCTTTTAGTCTTGACAACTGGTGGCTAAGTAAATTCTACCGTCGTGTTTTTAAAATGTTCAATCAAATCATTCCGTAGGGTATATATATATAAATATATATATATATATATATATATATATATATATATATATATATATATATATAAAACAGTTATAAAAATCGTTATAAAAACCGTCGAAAGAATAAAAATCACAATCTTTTACGCGGCAACAAATACAGAATAATCAAGCATATAAAGTCCGCTTGTCGGATTTTCAAAATCAGACCCAAATAGCATTTAAGCTGATAAGCAAATTGAAAGAACGGGTGAGAGCTTTAATGTTAGTAGATGCAGAATAGTTGAGGTAAGAGGGTCAGTCGGTAGAGGAGAGATTGATGAGGATCAATTTGAAGAGAAATATGGGATAAATAAAGACCTAGCCAGAGATAGATTAGTTTGAGAGTCGATTTCTAAAAACCGTCCAATACATGCCAACGCATAAAACTTAATGTAAGAAAATCAAAATGTTGCTTCTGATAATTTTCATTTTTTCCGTGAGATTAGCAACATAACGCAGCTTGCAACAATTTATTAAAAAGAATTACTCAATTATGAATATGAAATATTTTTAAAATAATCACCTTAAAATATTAATAAGAAAAAGGGAGATAACTAATTTTAAATTGAAGAATATAATAGGAGCTATCTACCTTGTTTGGAAATGCGTAAACAAATAAAAATTAGAAACTAAAATAAAGTCGCTGTATCCCGGGTAACGTCGGGTAGATACAGTTAGTGTTCAATATGTTTGCGTAGTCGATGTGCTTGTTCAAAATGATAAAACAGTGATGGGTATTTTACGGCCCGCTTTCTGAGGAACTTTTTTTTTTAATTAATTGTTAATGAATTTGTTTTTTTTTAAAATTAATTGTTAATGAATTTGTTTTTTTTAATTAATTGTTAATGAATTTGTTTTTTAAATTAATTGCTAATGATTTGTTTGTTTTAATTAATTGTTAATGAATTTGTTTTTTTAATTAATTGTTAATGAATTTGTTTTTTTTTAATTAATTGTTAATGAATCTGTTTTTTTAATTAATTATTAATGGATTTTATTTTATTAATTGTTAATGAATTTGTTTTTTTTAATTAATTGTTAATTAATTTGTTTTTTTAAAATTAATTGTTAACGAATTTGTTTTTTTTAATTAATTGTTAATGAATTTGTTTCATCAAAAAATTGTCCACATTTGTTTCATTATACAGATACAACATATTTGAAGATTAAATAAATCAAGATTTTTCAAACAAGGGAATCATCGATTATCAAAGCTCGAAAACCATTCGAGGATAAGGATTAAGTAGTGTAAGGTGGTTGCTGAAACAACAGGTTAGTGATCGTTGGTGGTTGAAATTGAGTATGATTTGATTATTTAAGGGGACGGGACATCAAAAACTTGTTTACATTGGACTTGAAGACGACCACGTTGTCAGTTGGAAAACATCCCAGCGAAACAGTGTTCCATAGGCGGGCAGTTCTAGGGAAGAAGCATTGTCCACGGAACCTGCGTTCAAATTTAAGTACACATAGGGAACAGGGGAAATTGTTGGTAGTGGTTGTAGCTAGACGAGAGTGTTAAAATGATTTTTTGTTCAAATCTTTTAAACAGGATTCACTTTTTTGATTCCGCTTCAGTCGTTGTTTCCAAGTTTCATTCGGCCTTCGGCTTTCGTTCGGCAGTTTTAAATCTTCTTGTTGATGCTAAGGTCAGCTGTTAAAATAAATAAATAAATAAATTTTACATAAAATGAATATGTTGTGACCTTAAAGGGCCAAAAAATAAATAACACAAACAGAAAGTTATTAACAAGAAATTGTTATATTGCGAGTCAGCTGTAGGCTAATGTATGGATAATTTCTTGATTGCAATTTTCAAATACGTACGAATGTATATTTTTAATAAAGTGACAACTTAGCTGATATGAAACATCTGTCGTTTATTATGTAAACAAGTCAATGTGACAAGTGGCACCAGCGAAAAATAAGGAGGGGAGAGAGAAAAAGAGAGAAAAAGCTTGACAATGTGTGAGAAGATGAAGGTTGGCGGCGATGAAATGCGGCACTCACGCGTATGCTTTTTCGGCTCTCACTATCTGTCTCTCAGTATGTTTCTTCGTTGTTTGTGTCTGTTTATATTGACTATATTCCATTCTTTCTTCATTATAACCATTGACGTAAGAGGTCAAAATATGGGTTGGTTTCTTTGTTAACGGACTTTATTTTCTCTTAGCTTATGTCACTTTGGTCAGCAATCGGAACACAATACCCGGCATAACCCGGTATGCATATGTATATGCATTAATAACATTGAGGTTATCCGATTTCAAGAATCCAATCACAACAGAGAATGTTTCGTCACTTCTCTTATTTGCGTCTACTGATTGGCTATCACGATACCCTATTCACGGAAGAGGGTAGATCAGCATAGCAGATAATAAATAGAATTCCTATCACAACCTGTTCAACAAATTTTTAAATTATAATGTTATATCCGGCATAAGTCCAAAGACGGATGTTCTATCTTACGTAAATGCAAATATTCGTCATCAGTGTTGTGGCCTTTAAGAACTGAAAATCATTTTTTTTATTGACGTTTCACTCCAAACAAGGCACAGAGCCACTTAGTCATGAGGGGCTACTATTTGAGACTAGATTTGCAGGCATACTACTTAGGGAGTTGGGCCTACTTAGGGAGTTGGGCAGCGAGATATTTGTTCACATTACACTTGCATTTCTGCATGTCAGTACAATCGGGGAAGCAGGGGGTCAGGAGGGAATTCCAAAAGTGCAGCAGTCTGAGGGAAAAAGCTATTCGAGAAAAAGGCTTTACAGCATCTATGGATCTCTACAGTGTAGAGGTGGGATTTTGCTGCTTGTCGGTTTGTTGTGAATATTTTCATCGAGGGGGGGTACTAGTGCTCGGAGTCCATCAGAGCACTTACCATAAAAATACTTGTAAAACAGGCACAAGGATAGTGACTTTAATGACCACCACAGAAAATGGCTTCGTTTCTTTACTCACCCAGACGCAGCTGGTAGCATAACATGTAGCTTCCCTATATCCCATTCCACATTTCATAGACAGTTACAACAAGCCTCACTTCTGACCACAGAACTAAGAAAAAACAGCAAATTAACAAATTAATTATATAAACATGTAATTAACAATTTTTATATATTTTATTGTTGTTTAAAAGTACACAAATCATATAATAATATATTATTTTAATTAATTAAATGATTATTTAAAATAATATTTAATGATTTAATTCTTATTTTGCTATTATTAGTTTTGGATTGTTAATTTTGTTATTTTAACATAATATTTTATAATTTCTCACCCTTTAATTTACACTGTTTTTAAAATTTTAAAGTTTAAATGTTGCAATTAGTTAACAGTTAAAATATTTCAAGTTCTACACCCTCAGTTTTGTATGTTGATTAGATAGTTTAATATATTTTAACCTACGATTGCGAAATAAAATTATTAACCTTTAATTAATGTAAAAGATTGGTATAACTAGAAATAGAATATATATATATATATATATATATATATATATATATATATATATATATATATATAAAAGTGAATGTGTCTCTCTGTGTGTTTGTGTATGTGTGTCTGTGTACATTTCTCTACGCAATAACTCTGTCAATTTTTAGTCTACAGACTCGAAATTTGATATACAGGTTACTGAGATTTGGGAAAATCGATGTGATCGGTTTTTGGCTAGAAATTTGGCGAGTAAGGGGTCAAAGTTACACGATTTGACCTTTGAGAATTCTACCAAACTCCTCCGACAATTTCCGGTCTGCACACTTGAAATTTTAGATATAGGTTCATTGGACATGGATCTAACTTAATAACTTAATTTGAGTCCAAAACAATATATTTTAATGGGTCATAATAGGGGTCAAATTTTAAAAAAATTGACCGCTTTTTTTTTGTTGCTCAAGATACCACCTCCAAATACCTGGGCAATGCCGGGCACCCATGCTAGTATATATATATATATATATATATATATATATATATATATATATATATATATGGAATTTCGTATATTATTAAATAAATATATAGACATATGTTATATATAACAATTATTAATATTATCTAAGTAAATATACATAGATTAATTACAAATGATAAATCAATAAAATACTAAATAGTATATCAAAATTAATACAATTTATTCACACGAATATTTAAATTTTAATAACTTTATTTGTAAATTCAAAATGGCGTAATAAGAAATAAAATAAACGGTAATTGTAACTTCTCTTCCAATTTTCGAGATTTTATAACAATTTTCGGGTTTTATAACATGCCTAAATGCATTTTACTTTCCTTTGGTGGATTGTTAGTTGCTATTTCTTCTAATGAGTTAAGGGCAGAATAGATTTTTGATTGAAATAATGATTAAATAAATGATTTTGCGCTACGAAACAGTTGCTGTCAAGAATTTTAAATGTCAACGTAATTAAAGGAATAAATTGTAAGATGGTCAACATCATGAAATTTGGAGTATAGACTTTTGCCATTTGTTTATACACCCCAACACACACACACACACACACACACACACACACACACACACACACACACACACACACACACACACACACAAACACACACACATATATATACGAAGTTTATTGTTGATTTATTAAGATTAACGTCTCTGACTCGGAGATCCGGTGTTTTTCTTAGAAAGTCGCCCATTTTTTATTTGGACGTATTTTTTATTTATTTATTTATTTATTATTTTTAAAGACACTGAGGAGGAGTAGGGCTCCGAAACACGCGTGTCCGTAGATTACTGTTTTTGATATATATATATATATATATATATATATATATATATATATATATATATATATATATCTCAGGAGTGGAGATGGGACTAGTGCCACTCGTGTTCCTTTTTCTTTTTCAAAATGATTTATTACTCGTTTTCAAATGGCCCTCATATAGTACTGACAGTCTGACAAATCTTACCTACATTGCCTGCAGATATTTTTCAGTTAACAGGCCTTCTTCTTACTCTCGGTGGCCGTGACCCGGCACGACCAATAACTCGGTCAATGTTATTCAAAATGGGTTAAAAATCATCCATTAATTTCAAGCAAACATATTTAGTCTGATCTCAATTAAATTATGTATGTATTCAAGTTTCGATAACTAAGTAGCCAAAAGTTCATAATTATATCTGGGAATAATACAACGATGCTGTATTGGACGGATGGTCTTTCCGGCCACCGTCAGATCCATTGAACATTGAAAGTGGCTATAATCTTGAACACGCGCATTCCGTGCCAAGGACAAGACCCCTCTCATAATAACAGTAATGTTAGAGAAATCTCGCTTTTTCACTGTAGCCAGTGACAAAATCTAGTCAAAGGCACGTGCTAAGAAAATGTAGCACATGTTACTGTTGACGCCTGTCTTGGGAAGAGAGAGAGAGAGAGAGAGAGAGAGAGAGAGAGAGAGAGAGAGAGAGAGAGAGAGAGAGAGAGAGAGAGATATGGACACATACGTACGCATAAACACATGAAGAACGATTACTACTACTGCTGCAATAAGTAGTAGTACGAATAGCTATGTGTAAATATAACCATGCGTATGATTGTAAATATCAGTGATGAATTTATTGTTTTATTAATTGATAAAGAACAGGTTTTGAATGAGAGTGAATTTGTTTGTTTTTTTTATTGAGGAATGTTTTTTCGTGAATTTTGAATCATAGAAATCTACAAAAAATACGGGTTTTAAATCATTTTATATTAATACTAGGTACGGGCAAAATGAATGCCGATGCTCAAAATGTATAAACATTTTGACCCCTCCTTTTACTTAAAAATTCACCAAAAATCAGGAAATTAACCAATTTTAACGAAATTTTCAGTATTTATCAAATAATAATCGCGGAATATAATGAACTAATTATTTTTATTTAAATCTTAGTGAAAATGTATTATTTTGTTTAAAGAAAAAATACCTTTACTAAAGTTATGGTTTTCAGTAGTAAATAAAAAAAATACGCAATAATTTATTTTTGCTTTTTTATGTAAATAAAGCATCGTAATTTGTAACAATAAAATAAAAATAAAATAATTTTTACAGGAAGATTACGAAAAAATGCCCCTGAAGTCCGTATTAATGAATTCGATATAACTCAAAGAAAAATTAATTTCTCGAACTACCAATATTATCATTGAATTCAGCATTGTTCATTTAATATTTTCACACAAAAAAATTATGATTGCAGAAATTATTTCTACTTCTTTTACGCTTACATTTTTAACGTAATCTTTACATGTAAGATTCTAATATTTACATTGAACGCAAGAACGTATAATTATCAACGTAAAATAATGTTCATATAATCTTGGAAAATAAAGTAAAAAAAATTACATTGAAAAACAGGAACATAGAAAAATAATTTAATTAAAAAATTGGTAAAAATTATACGAACGTTCCATGTCGGTAACTACGGATGTGCAGAGTTGAAAAGAAAACCAGTCCGTTCTGCCCACCCTCCTCCTCCTCCTCCTCCTCCTCCTCTTTTCAACTACATGCCTGTTTGTTTTTATAAACTTTAAATTTAACGTAAACATTATGATAAATTTTGACGTAAGTCTGTGTTTTTTTAGTGTGTAATTTTTTCGATGACTATAAATTGTTTTCTTAACCAATTGTAATTCTGTATTAATATTAATAAATAATGGTGCTAACTTTTTTTTTTCAAACAATAAATTGTCAGTATTATAATTAATGAATTTAATTAGCTTTTATGCATTTTTAAATGAAGGAAGGAGGGTCTGCGACTAAAAAAAAAAAAAAATGTCGCTCAGTATGCTGGAATAAAGACATAAATTATGTCTAATCTGTCCTTCCATACATATTTCACTTTTGCCGCCGCAGTTTATTTTGATACGATGAACGAGTCTTGTTCCTACCAGTGATACATTTTTGGATAATTATTACTTTTTTTTGCAAAAGTTAAGTACATTTATTGTATTAATTCTTTATCTTAATACTTTAACTTAATACTTAATTTGGAAATAATTCCAGAAAACTTATGTTTTTCTTGCCAGAAAAATGTAAACGCGATTTTTGTCATAATGAATTTTTACGTGAAATCTTGGGTTTTTCAGATTTGAGATAAAATTATTCCATGTATTTTTTATTTCACACACTTTTTTTTTCTTTGAGAAATTAACTTTAAACTATAATCTTTCAAATACAATAAAAAAGGTACTCGAAAATTAAAAAATATATTATGATTAACCGGCGTTAAAAACCAAACCCCCTACCGAAGCAGCCATTAATTGCCCGTAACTAATTAATACTAAGAAAACCCGTCAAACCAATGAACCTTCATAGAATTTCGTAGTGGTACGTAAATACTTTTGTAATTTTTTTTCATAAAGGCCCTGCATGTAACTTTTTTTTTTTTGCTGCATTTTAACTTTATTCATCAATATTACCTTTTATTCTATAGGAAAATTTAATCGCCGTTTTTGGAGAACATTACTTCAGTTGCCGAAAATGTTTCAGTCGCTTCACTACATTCAATTTTATCACGGACTTTATTTACGAATTTCTTGTATCTTAGAATTTTTGGATAAAATTAAGATTTTCAATGTTCTCAGTGTTTCCACGGATAACTTCAACTGGTCAAGATATCATGTTTCAAGATTCATCAGATGAAATTTACATTTTGGACGTTCCCTGCATTTTGCGTAAAACGTCACGGGTTAATTTTCCTGTGTTTCACGGGTAAGTAGATTATTCTCTAAAACATTAAAAAAAAAAGTTGTACTGCATTTGCTGTTAATGATCTGGATTTAAAATTAGATATAATGAAAATGGATATTGTGTAAGACCTGAAAAATGGATCGTTTGGCCAGAAAAATGTAGCTGAGAAGCAAGAAATTATCAAAGTTGGGCGCTCAACTCCTTTATTGGTGAATAAGGTTAGAACTCGTTCGTTCCAATCCAAATGGTTTAATGACATTGACTGGTTTTATGTGTGAGTAAATCCGAGGAAAAACTCTATTGTTGGCCTTGCTTGCTTTTCACGACTAAATCAAGACAACCATGAACTGATACTGGCAAGGTATGTTAGTCAATCTGTGCTGTACAATAGAGAGTCACGCAATAGCAAATATGATGGTCCACGGACCACGGGTTGGGAAATGAAGTTGACAGAGGGCGGGGGGGGCGCACGAGTAGCAATATTAGGCTAGAGTCGCCACTGATATATATATATATATATATATATATATATATATATATATATATATAATGGTCTTAAAATAATGTTTTCATCTTTATCTTGTTACCTAGCACATCTCTTCCTCTTCTGATGAGAAGCATTAGACTTTGAAATGCATGTCATAAAGATCATTCATAATCCCTGCACATTATATTGCGTTTCCTTGTTTCGAATCGATAAATAAATCTATATACACCAGTATATATTTTTCTATTATCAATATATTTTCCTTATATATATATATATATATATATATATATATATATATATAAATCAACAGTAGATTCTTTTCTATGACAGAGGCGTTTTCGAAATAAATGCTTCTGTTTAAAGCACAATGACACCATGATAGTTGACTTTTTCATTTCAAACTTAAATTCAAGCTATTAATACCGCACATGCAGTAAGACCCAGCATATAAAATCAGCAGGTTCTTTGCTATGACAGGAGCGCGTTCGAAGAAAATGTTTCTGTTTAAAGCACAATTGAAGAATGCTACTTGACTTTTGCATTTTAAACTTTAATTGAAGCCGTCATATCTAAAAGATACTCTTATAAAATCAACAGTAGGTTCTCTACAGTGCAATGTAGACTATATTGTATTGTGGACTAATCACTACAGGGAGGCTTCTTATGAAGCTTCCCCCAGGCAGTCAGTCGATTTGATTAAAAAATAGGTGATTTCACCGATTTCAATAACAATAAAAATATGAGAGTGTGAAACATTCGTTGATCATTATTCAATTCCGGACAACGTCTGGTCTCCCTGCTAGTAGATAAATAAATCGATGAATTTTGAATTGTCTTACTATGAATTGTCCCTATTGTCTGAGAATGCGATCCTACAAGGGATTTTTCTGAATGAAGATGTCAAACACATTTCTGTCGAATCTGAAGACTATTCTATCGGAAACAAAAAAATTAACACAATTATTATTTTTTTGTTCGAGTCAAATAAAGCCGAAGAATTTTCAATCTAAACGCCATTTTCTTACTTTATCAAAAATTAACGAAGGGAGATAAATCTCGCTTTTAAGCCACTGCCTTCTTTTTTAAAAGAAACAGGAAATTAAGCACAGTAATTTATGCTTCCACGTGTGATTTTTTCATAGTAAGAAACAGTTATATTTTTAATTTTTAAGATGAGGATTGATAATATATATTATTTGGATTATTCGGATTACTGTTTTCAGCTTGAGTGTTATTTTTACAGCATTTCGGCAGATATAGCCTTCGATCTTCTTGATGATTGAACCTTCAACCCTAGAAGAGTGTCACTTAAAACTGATTTTTACCAAGTAATTTATTCGCTACGCCACGGATCCTTCAGTGCGAGCGATACCAAGGATAACATTTCGAATTACTTAATACTTCTACCCTGTAATAGCTGACGGAATGAGATCATGCTACCTCTGTAGATTAAATAAATGGTGTTATTCGAAATTCTATGCAGATTCATGAGTTCGACAGTAACATTCCCGCGTTTGACAGAAAGATTCTCGAGTTCGTTAGAAACATTCCCAAGTTCGATAAAGTCGGAAGTTACATCGGCCGAAACGTTGTGAAAATAACACTCGAAATAAGACCAGTAGTTTGACTAATCCAAATAAGCAAAAATAGAAAACAGTTGTGGATAATAAAATCGTCGTTAAAACAGAAAATTCCACAAATGGGGAAATATCCAAAGTGTTTTATAAGAACTGTTGAGCAACGACGGTGTAACCAATTTCTAACTAATCTTTGCAGTTCTTCGAGCGAGATATCTTTCCAAGTTTTCAAAAATGTTCAGGGATCTTATTTCCGTGACTATTCTCCACTCTAATGAAAACTGTTGCAACAGTAAAATCCAAACGGTAAAACCCATTCTACTGAGATTTTACAATATGGATTATTTTAGATATCACCTCAAAAGCACCACAATGTGTTAATGTAAATATTATAATAATTTTATGGTTAAAATACGAAAAAAAGCAAACATTTAGAAACAAACAAAGAAAAAAAACAAGCAAACAAATCAGCAAACAAAAACAAACAAAAAAAAATAAATAACAACACACAAAGAAAAACAACTATAAAAAAATGAACAAAAGCAACAAATAAACAAAAGCTACAACAAAAATAAACAGCAAACAAAAACAACAAAAAATAAACAAAAACAAAAACAGCAAACAAACAAATAAACAACAACACACAAAGAAACAAAAGCAACAAACAAAATAACAAATAAACAACAAAAACAAATAAAACAATACACAAACAAACAAAAACAACAAACAAACAAACAAAAACAACAAACAAACAAAAACAACAAACAAATAAACAACACCACACAAACAAAAACAATAAACAAACAAAAACAAATAAACAACAGAAAACAAACAAACAAAATACCAAAAACAAACAAAAACACCAAACCAAAAATAAACAACAACTTACCTTTAGACGAGAAAACATTCGCCAATTCTGATATTCTTTCCTTTCTTTCCCTGATTGCAGTATTCTTGATATAAAAGTCCGTTCAATTGTTTTTCTTTAGCAAATGTCTCAAATATGCAGTTCAAGATAATATTAATATGCCTTGATGTTTAAATAATGGTGCTCAATGAATCAGTAGAATAGTATATTTATTTAGAATTTCAGCACATAGAATCGATCAATGTTTATTGCGTTATTTTGAAAATGTCAGAATACGAAAAATATGTGAAAAAGGTAAAAATAAAATGGTATATTTTTATTCTTTTTGGTAATTTTCATCAGAATTCTTGAAAAATTATCATTCACATTTCTTAAAGCAGCATAGCCGGATTACGAAAGGGAAAATTCTCGTTGTCATGTGAGAAAAATTCCATCAAATAGATTAAACCTGAGAATATAATAGTTAACTTCTTTTTTTAAATTATTCAAAATTGTTTGTTTTACCTCTTTTTTTCTTCCAAAGTTCAAGAAAGGTGATAAAAAGCTCCAAAGATATTTTGAGATGATTGCAAGTTTTTGAAAACATGGGACGATGAATCCAAATATCATTTTGTCTTCCGATGCAAAGTTATAACAATTTTCATATTTCGAATCTGTTTAATTGGACGTCATCCAGAAGAGAAGGTTTAATTAGTTGAAGCAAGTGCAAAGTATAATTTCAAGTGCAAAGGATATCTTCAGAAGATTCAAATAAATTGGCTTCGATAGAAATAGATGGTTCGCAAAAAAAAAAAGAAGAAGAAAAAAACTGGGTGAAGGAACCATAAATAGTTGGTGGTTGAAGTTGCATCGATGAATCAAGCTTTGCGTGATGGAAAGTTGTTGAAATATCAAAAGTCCAAGAGTGTCAAGGTAAAAATGGGAGTTAAAAAGACGAAGAAGAAGAAAAAAAAAGGAATAGGAGAAAAAAGACGTAGAAGAAAAGGAGGAGAAGAAAAAGAAAAAAAAAAGAAACAGACGCCGAAGAAAACAGATGTAACCTCCGACCTTCTTGATGATTGAAGCAGAGTAAGCCGAAGAAGAAGAAGAAGAAGAAGGAGGAGGAGGAGGGGGAAAAGAAGAAAAATAACGAAGAAGGATAATAATAATAATAATAATAATAATAATAATAATAATAATAATAATAATATTCAATGGCGAGAGGCTGTTGCGATAATGCAAATTTATTTGCAAATGTTATCGAAAGAGTTGGAGAGTACTGGAAATCTGGGGAGACTTGTTGTCATTCAGCTTCCAAGGAACATCACAGATTGTTTTCAAGGAGAGATCTTGGATGACCTGTGTGAAAACTTCTGGTGAGTCAATAATATTAATAAGAAGATATTAAAAGAATTAGAAGCCATTTTTCTGATTGTTCAGAAATCTTCGAAATTTTTCTTTAGTTTGAAAATTGTTTGTTAATTTTCGCACGAGAAAAATATAAAAAAGAAAAAAATTCTATAAAATCATTTCGGATCCAAACAAAATTGTTGATTATTCCACCACGAAATATTATAAACTTTCTGAAGACAAATGGTAAAAAAATTAAGCAATCGATTCCAAAAAGATTGAACATTTGATGAATGAAGTAAAAATTGACAAAGCACGGACAAGCCATTCACCGTTTCTTCATTCTTGTGAAATGCACCAAGATAGAGAATTCGTTTCTCGCTCAAATCAGATTCTTTTCTTTTGTCCGGCCGATTTAGAAACAAACGAGGAAACGTTGTCACGTAAATGGCTAATCTAGAATTGATCGATTCTTCGATCATTGGAATCCATATTAGCAGAGCGGATTGATTTTCAATAATGTACTTTTCCGTTCCCGCCAAAAGTGTATACATTTTTGTTATTTTCGAGAAAAAGATTCTTTTGTTGCACCCACTTATCAAACCATCTTTTGTTTTGATAATGTTTTTTAATGGAAACACCCCTTTCTTCTTCTTCTTCTTCTTCTTCTTCTTCTTCTTCTTCTTCTTCTTCTTCTTCTTCTCTCTTTCTCCTCACCCTCCTCGTCCTCCACCTTGTTGTTGTTGTTGTTGTTGTTGTTCTTCTTCTTCTTCTTCTTCTTCTTCTTCTTCTTCTTCTTTTTCTTCTTCTTCTTTCTCCTCACCCTCCTCGTCCTCCACCTTGTTGTTGTTGTTGTTGTTGTTGTTGTTGTTGTTGTTCTTCTTCTTCTTCTTCTTCTTTCTCCTCACCCTCCTCGTCCTCCACCTTGTTGTTGTTGTTGTTCTTCTTCTTCTTCTTCTTCTTCTTCTTCTTTTTCTTCTTCTTCTTCTTTCTCCTCACCCTCCTCGTCCTCCACCTTGTTGTTGTTGTTGTTGCTGTTGTTGTTGTTGTTGTTGTTGTTCTTCTTCTTCTTCTTCTTCTTCTTCTTCTTCTTTTTGTCTCTTTCTCCTCACCCTCCTCGTCTTCCACTTTGTTGTTGTTGTTGTTGTTGTTGTTGTTGTTGTTCTTCTTCTTCTTCTTCTTCTTCTTCTTTTTCTTCTTCTTCTTCTTCTTCTTCCTTTGTTCTTGTTGCTGCTGTTCTTTTTCTTCTCGTTTTGCTTCTCGATTGATATCAGTGGTAGACATTTCCAATGATCAGTGATTCATGAAACTGCAGTAAAGTGTCAATGTGTGTCCAAATTTTCTGATTTTGAGAGTTTTTTTCTTGTTTGGCTCCTGTAGAAGTGATGTGGTGTGGAGATTAAGAGACGCTTGGCATGCTTGGTCCAGTCTGGCCTACTTCATCCCTTTCAATAATTACACTGATAAAGGTATGAACCTATACATTTTCCCTCCAGCTATAAATTATATAACAGTGTTATTCCGATCGCAAAGAAAGGGATAAAACATTGCAACGTTTAAGTTCATAATAATTTTTAATTATAAACATACCTATCAAGCAACTCTTCGGCACAAAAAAGCATAAAACCAAAATCACATAAAATAAAACCCAAAATTTCAAATGAACAAGTAAAAACGTGTATCTATTCTTTAATAAGCGGTTAAAATTTATTTAAAATATTTATAGCTCTAGTATTGAACTATTGAGCTATCTACAAGAACTTTGTGTTATTTACTTGTATATTTTATTTGAAATACTATCTAAATTATATATATTGTCTCTCTGTTTTCTGTTTTGTTGTTTTTTTTCAGTGTCTCTCGCTGCCATAATTATTCTTTCAGTGTTCTACATTATCTGTCTACAGGGTGGTCAAAAAGTCAGGTAACATGTGAAAGGTAGAAAAAACAATATGATCCATTATAATCTCTATTCGTTTAATATTATTTCTTGGATGAAATTTTTCCACAACGATGGATTGGTCGCCGTGGCCCAGTTGAATGGCCAGCCAGATCTCCGGATCTTACCCCTCCTGATTTCTGGCTTTGGGGCTATGTAAAGGATACCGTTTATGGCAAGAAGCCTGATACAATAGCGTCTTTATAGTTATTTATTGAAGAGGAGATTGCGCGGATATCAGCTGACATGATTACACGTGTTACACAATCAGTGGTTAATCGCTTCCAGCGATTGATAGAGAGAAATGGACGGCAATTAACAAAATAAACATATTTCATGTTTGTTTCATTTTATATTTCAATGTATGGTACTTAAATATACGTGTATTGCTAATATCGTTTTTCTTTAAAATGTTACCTGACTTTTTGATCACCCTGTAGTTCTTTTTGTGTCATTCACACAGTCTTCTATTCTAACCAGTCCTCTCCCACTGTCTTTCCTTTTCACGTAGAGTCGGTAAACATCGTCGTTTGTATGTAGTGCATTATGCATGGTCATGAGTTTCCTGGTCTTCTGGTCGAGTTGTCTAAATTCTTCTTTAGTCCACCCTATGAACGATCTAATGATACTGCCCATGTATTTATACCTTTTATTATGTTTCTGCTATATAATTTAGTTTCTAGGAGTTTTCTTGTTCTTCTGAGGTATTCCTTTCCAATTCTCTCTTTTATTTCTGTTGTTTTGATGGTGTCTGTTTCCAGAACTCCCAAGTATTTATAGGCGTCTTGTTCTCCTAGTGCATTCATCTCCGTTTGATTGGGTAGTTCCATGCCTTTTGTTGTCTCCAGTTTTCCCTTTCTTATAACTAGTAGTGCGCACTTTTCCATACCAAACTCCATTTGGATATCCTGGTTGAAAATCCTGGTTTATTTGTGTGTCTAGTTAATTTTCGGTCCTTTCAAAAAGTTTCAGATCGTCCATGTACATCAGGTGGTTCATTTTTTCCTTTGTATTAGAGAACTTGTATCTAGATTACCACTTTCTTAGTATACTAGCATTTCAGCCCGGCGTTGCCCGGGTGTTTGGAGGTGTATGTTGAGCAAAAAAAAAAAAAAGCGGTCAATTTTTTAAATTTGACCCCTATTATGACTCCTTAAAATTTATTGTTTTGGACTCAAATTAAGTTATTAAGTTACATCCATGTCCAGGGAACCTATATCCAAAATTTAAAGTGTTTAGATCCAAAATTGTCGGAGGAGTTTGGTAGAGTTCTCAAAGGTCAAATTGTTGAACTTTTACCCCTTAACAGCTAAATTTCTGGCCGAAAACGGATCACAAAGATTTTCCCAAATCTCAGTACCCTGTATATCAAATTTCGAGTCTGTAGACTTAAAATTGATAGAGTTATTGCGTAGGGAAATGTACACATACAGACACGTTCAATTTTATAGATATATAGATTGTTTAGTGGGGCATCATGGCTATGATGAACAGGGGTATTTGATTATTATTATTATTATTATTATTAGTATTATTATTATTAGTATTATTATTATTATTGTACTATATCTTGTTAAATATTTTCACAGATTACTTTAACTTCAAAATTTCAATTAAATATTAACATTAAAAATTGCTGTTAAGACTACTTATATACATTTGACTTTACTTTATGTACTGAACACGCATGTTTCCTTTTAACTAGCATTAATGGAAAATAAATAATAGTTGTTTTTATTTTTCCCGCTTTCTGTCTTTCTCTCTTTTCTTAGAATATCACTGAAAAAATCAATATATAAATATATAGACACCCCCACCTCCTCCTATTAAATACATCTCCTGCCTCCCATAACATTACTTGCCCTTCTTTTTCTTTTCCTTGTTTTCTCCTTTCTCATATTTCTATACTAATTTTGCTAGGCATACGATTAAAACCTTAACCTATATAGTTTGAATCTGCATGTCTAGACTTTTGACACGTGCCAACTATTACAATTTTCCTTCCTTTATTCCTCTCTACAAACTATCTTCCACCTCTATTCCCTATTGTCTTTTATCATCGAAATTAATTTAGAATATAGAATAGAAATCAAACTTGAGATTTTTTAGGCGTAGTAAGAATAACTATTTTCACTAATGCGGTTTTATAAATATGCTCACCAAAGTTGCATCTGATTTTTAATATTGATAGATCATTCTTTTATTTTGCCTCCGGATATTTTCTTATTCAAATTATGTATCAACCACTTGGATTTACCACTTGGATTTAATTTTTGAATCTTATACAAACAAAATCTTTATCGGATATTTTATATAACCAGCGAAAACGAAGGAAATATGTTTGCGTGTGATTGCGACCTACAAGACGCGATGGATCTCTTTACCTCCTTACTACCAGGAATTTCCATTTCAAGATTTAACATACAATATACAATTCTCTTATTCTATGTATCTAAAGTGTTTTAAAAACTTTAATTTTCTATGTTTAGCAAATAAGGTGGGTGTAAAACAATAAAAACATTTGCTAATATTTTTCCTCTGAGGAGATGAATAAGCATCGAAAACTCATGGGTTAAGGAAATAGATTTATTCAATTGTATTCTTTGTTTTCAAACAATAAAAAATGTCTATATTTGAAGATTAACTTTTTCAAATCATAAAATTTTAAATACATAAATTTTGGTTCATTTGCTCTATCTTGTATATTGAGCAATGTTTCTTTGCCTGTGATTGTTTTATATATATAAAATATTACATCACTGGATTTGCATATCACTAGATATAGTTCATTTCATGATTCTGAAGTATATATATATATATATATATATATATATATATATATATATATATATATATATATTTGTAATCCACATACAGTACTGTTTCGCTGCATCACAACTCATCAGTGCGGCTAGACATACCTTTCCCCAGTCGTGGATCGAACCTACAACCATTGCGTCGATAGCTCTAACCATTGGACCACGAATCAGTGTTGTAAATATTTCTCCTCGAGTGTGTATTAAATCCACATCCGCCCATCGCAGACATATATATATATATATATATATATATATATATATATATATATATATATATATATATATATATATATATATATATATATCAACGACCTCGTTAAATTCAATGTTTTTTTTTACTTTTGGATATTTATAATCTGGAATATATATGTAGTATACATCAACAGTATAATTAGGAAATTCGTCATTAAAGAATTGTTTTATATTTTTATTTCAATGAGTTGTGTTTTTTATATTAACTCCCTATAATAATAAAGCTAATAGTGGACTCCCCATTTTGCATGTAAAAAATAAAAAACGTACATTATTTCACTACTAATAGAAACTAATGAATAAAAATGTTTATGAAGAAATATTTTAATCAATCCTGGTTTTAGAGTCTTTCAATGAAAGAAAAATCTTTCTAGAACGAGGTAATAATATTTTGTTTTATGAAGTGGCCGAAAAGTTAAAAATTGAATTCCCCACCAATAACAAGAAATGTTAAAAAAGCATGTTACTTTATGTGTTAAAAAATGTGCATGACGGCAAAATGATCCAACCCCAAATTCATAGTAGTTTTATACGCCTTAGTGTCTTATTTAGGACGAATTAAAGTAAAACAAAAATACATTAAATCCTTTGTGTTTTGTTTTGTTTTTTTTAAATTAAAACATCGTAATTTTTTAAAATTGTCAATAAAACAAGAAAACATATATTTGCTATTGTATTACTAGTGGAAATTTAATATCTGTTTGTCCAAATCCTAAACTAAACTATTACTTCTATTATTAATGGAGATTTGGTATCTGTCCGTCTGAAGTCAAAACTATACTATTAATCTATTACTAATGGAAATTTGTTACAGCATTCGACCCCTCCAGAAAATTTTTAAGTAGAACTGAATTTTATCGATATACATAATAAAACAGGCGCAATTACCCTCCCTCCGGAATAAAGCATTTTAGGTTTGCAACTGAAGACGCCATATATAAATTCAATATAGCCAGGAAAAAGCCACTATCTGTTGTCGTTTTTGCACAACTTACTTCTGTTATCGATCAATAATATATTAATTCCTAGGAACGTCACATTCCAAATTACAACATGTTTAATGATGGCAGCGCGATTTTCACTTACTGACTATTTTCTCCTCATACTACTCTCAACATAACCGGGATTTACTCTGTACTAGGAACAGCTTCTTATATGACACCGTCCGTATTCAATTTTACACTTATATCTAATTGGCTGTTCGGATAAGATTACTTGGAATCAACGAATATTAGAATACGCGATTTCCGAACGGATAAACACCACTTTCAAGAACAATGCGACGCTATTTTGTTACAAAAACATTCGATTGCTTCTTAGAATATAGGATTGCTAACCAAAAACGCCGTGATCTGCGTCCACATTTTATAATTTATTTAAAAACTAATTCCATTAAGTTTATTAGGATTTTTTTAGTTGAATCCGTTTGCTTTCTTTACTGCAACTTATAGTTGCACCTTTTTTTGCGTGTCCCTCTTTTCAGGTTACGGAAAAGTTTCTGATTTAATGTTTGTTCAATCGTTCGTCAGCATTCAATTTACGATTTTTCATATAACTATTTATAAGTATACTGCTTAAAATACTGCATAATCACGATGACTCACCGATTCCCATTAGATCACCGAAGGTAATCGATGTTGAGCCTAGTTAATACTAAAATGGGTGACCATTTGGTAATGCCAGGTTTTGTATGAGTTTGAAGAGGGATGGGCACTGGCAGGCGATTCTTGCCCAAGACACATTTGCATGAAATAATGCAGCGACTCGATGACCCCAGAGGGTCGACGGACACGTCTTATAATACGGAAAAGGTGTAGATTTAAAAGCCTCCCCCGCGAGGACACAGTTAGGCACAATCTCATTTTTAGTACGAGCAAAATCTAGCCGTCGACCCTAAATAAAGTGCACTCTTGATTGAGGGAAAATTTGCCTCAGTCTAGAATGATTTATCCATCACTAACCGACATTTTGTTATGGTATCGGTCCAAATTCTGTAGAAGCACAAAAGTTAAATAGCACATGTTTCATATGGCTATTTATATTGATGTTTCATATAGCTATTTATAAGTCTTATGACATAAAATCCATTAAATATGCGGAAAAGGTGTTCCTTTGAAAGCCTTTCCACGTGGGCACAGTGAGGCACAATCTAATTTTTAAAATCCAGCCATCAACTCACAATAAAATGCACTTTTGATTGGGGAAAATAATATTTCTTCTGTGCATAAGCATTTCTACATCACTAACCGAGGACCAAACAGACACAACAGTTTTTTTATGGCAAAATATACAATAATTAAATACTATTCATTAGAATAAAAATTAAATGCTGTCGCAGTCTAGAACGATTTCTCCATCCTTAACCGAGTATTGGACAATTGCAACACTTGTTTAAGTAATCGACCCAAACCAGCATTATTCGACAGTAACCATCAGTGTCGACAATCACAGTCAGTGGCTTCTGATATCTGTCACTGCTGGACAATATCTGACAGTGAAAGCCAGATTATTTAATTTTAGCCACGGCCGCCAGTGAATGCTATTTTCTAGGGCCGGTAATCGCCCCCCACTAACAACCGCAGTTTACTTTGTTTTGGCCGGTGGTGGCGGGAGGGGAAGCAAATGTTACCGTATCTGTTCTATCTTTATGTGATACTTCCACCGGGCAGCGTCGGTACATGGGTCGTGCTAGTTTAGCATATTTTTCGTTACACAAATGGTTTTTGCATTTCTCTTTATGATATTCTTGTGTCCTACCAACAAAATTGAATGATAAAAAAATGTAAAAACAACAAAACAAACTAAAACTGTAACCCAGAAGGAGCCAGGTCGTACACACGCGGGCAAAAAATGTGGACCGACCCGAAGTCCCTGTGGCAACACCTTTATCTTCGTCTAGTGGTGGACCCTTCAAGGGTGACCAGACCCTCACTGGTCACTGGAAAATACCGCTCGGATGCTCGAAGCACACAAAACGTGCATGACCCTAAGTCTATGCGGCAACACTGGTTATTTCGGCCCGTTGTATGTCGCTTTGACTTCATGCTGAGTTTTCTTCTCACAATTCCTTGGTCTGTGTCTTCACTGTCTGGGCACCAGGGGAGATCTGAAATAAACTGCACTTTCAACAAATAAAGGAAGAAAACGTCATTTCTCAACAACAACAAAAAATTATTCACTGAAAGTTACAACACTCTGATCGTTCATAAGTTGTGACTCTAAATACAAATGCTCTGGGGACTGGTGGCTTCCATTAGTCAAGTTATCGTGAATAACCGTCCGGAGACTTGTCTCTGCACAGTGTAGATTCAGGGGCTTAGAATAGGGTGTGACTTAATGGGTTTCTGACGTGTGAACGCCGCAAAGACAGCTGGCAGAGTGTGTCTGATTCCCAGAATTCCATTTCACAATTCTCAGAAAACCAATCTCAGGCAGTTTTCTTTTTGAAAGTCTCAAAAACTGTCCCACCCAATTTCTTCTTCTTCTTCTTCTTCTTCTTCTTCTTCTTCTTCTTCTTCTTCTTCTTCTTCTTCTTCTTCTTCTTCTTCTTCTTCTTCTTCTTCTTCTTCTATCTGCCACTCTCAACAAACAAGAGAATTCGTTGCCTTCACCTCCATCATGTGGAAGGGTCCCTACCTTTCACTATCACTCAAGTGGGAAGGCCCATCCTTCATTTGCATAACCAAGAGGGTTTCCTTGGTAGGGCGACCCCCCCCGGGTGTGGTTGAGGTATTGTGGTGAATGAGAACTTTAGCATAAATCAAGCATAGACTAGAAAAGGTACACTGATGAGGATGATCATAGACACCCCCTCCCCAATTTTTTAGTGGCCTTGTGCCTGATTTTTTGTTTATTAGTGTTTTGTTGTAAACTTTTGAGAGTAAATAAAAAAATATAACTCAAATTCCCAGACACTTGACTTTATATCCACCATCTTGTTTTCCTTATCCAAAGAAACTTATAACATCCGACCGACAGGTGGCCCAATAATACTTTTTTGACTGCCCAGAATTTGGTTAACGGCTTTTCTTCACAGAGCAGAAATCACCAAAAAGGCGCCATTTCTGACATTTTTTTTTAGATATCTCTACTTTGAAGCGTCTGATTTTCAGCTAGTGTTCGTTTTTAATGTCCGTTTCTATCAATAGAAATTATCATACAAAAATAAAATAAAAACAGATTTCTTCTTTATCAATATCCACAAATAAGTGGGTGTGTGCATTAAATTGATATCATAACAACCTTTCCTAACAATTCTCTTTCTTTCCATCATCATCATCATCATCATCATCATCATCATCATCATCGTCATCGTCATCATCATCATCATCATCATCATCATCGTCATCGTTGCATCCAACTACACTGTCACAAAGCTATAATATAATATCGTTTCATAGGTTGGGCGCATAAGAAGATTGGGTTCTTTATTACATCCCGGGCAATGTCGAGTCACCCTGCCAGTAAAATATAGAAACAATGACGTTAGTAACGACACGGGACCATTTTTATTTCCTTCACACATTCGTTTGTTTTTCTTTGCTCTCCCATTTTTTATTCGTTTTGCTGTTTTTATTTTTTATTACTAATTGTTTGATTGTCAGCCCGAATGCTTATCGATTTTGTAAGACCATTTTTTACAATCCAGGCAACTATAACAACAATAAAAAAAATAAATAAAAGGAGAGACAGTCCCCAAAAGATCTCATCCTTCCTCTTAAAGTCAGCCATTTTCATCTTGTTGGTGTAATCCGTCCTCTGCAGAATATTGTTTTCTTTATGCAAATATTTCTGTTTGTATCATTCTCCGCTTTAAGGTTTTATTTTATTTCCGCTTTATTATGATTCCTGCAAAAAGGAGAACGTAATGCCAGCTGCTGGGACAAACGGTTTAATGTCTGGCTTTCCCAAGGGTCGCAGAGGAAGAACAATATCCGGTTCTTGCGTGTCTGGGTTATTGTTCCTGCTGTGTAAATTTTCTATTGAATCAGTGTGGAAGGATGATCAGAATCGTTTGGTGGCTAATCGATAGCGAACATCGATCAGCAAGGAAATCGCGACAAAGATTTGCGATCAGACACAGTTTGAAATCTTGTATCGGTGGCTTGTTTGCAGCAGTTTTCGACGAACGTCGCGGCCATTTTGTTGGGTGCTCTTTTAACCGGGCTGCAGAAGACAGCCACCAAAAAAGAAGAAGGAAGAGAAGAAGAAGAAGAAGAAGAAAGAAAGAAGAAGAAGAAGAAAAAGAAAAGAAGAAGAAGAAATACGTTTTGATCAATTTCGTATGAATCAGATGATTTTACCGTTGACATTACTTTCTAGAAAGACATCATATGCTTACAGGAGGGACTACGTGAAGGTTGCCAACATCTATAAGTGAAAGTATCTCTGAAGAATGAACTGGGTTCGAACTTGGCACAACCAACCTGTGCCAACCTGTGCCAGACTGTGTCGTCAACCACTAAACCACCGTCACCTCTGAACTTTTGAGGATGGATGGATAACAGTATTGTTTGCTCTCTTTTAAAGTGAGCTGCAGAAAATGGTCACCGAAAGAAGAAACAGGAATCTTGTATTCTGAAATTGGAATACTTCCATTTCTAAAAGAAAGAAAAAACTTTTTTTAGCACCGGCATTGGTTTCCTCGATATCTATCTAGTCGCCACGTGAAGGTTGCCAACTTCCATTTCTAAAAGAAAGAAAAAACTTTTTTTAGCACCGACATTGGTTTCCTCGATATCTATCTAGTCGCCACGTGAAGGTTGCCAACTTCCATTTCTAAAAGAAAGAGAAAATATATTGATGCTGAATGATATACATTGAAGTAAAACGAAACTGTATCCATATTAAAAAATGGCAGGGAATTACCTCCAGGAATACAGAGTTATTTATCTAAGGATAAATAATTTGCAAAGGAAGAGTTAATTTTGTTTTTTTTACTTTGCATCAACAACGTATTTTGCTTTCGAAGTTTGAAAGAAAATATACGTTTTAATCTTTCAGATAATTAGAAAACCTTGACTTTTGAAAACAAAGATAGCGAAAGGAACTTAAACGCAAGAAGAATTTCATTTTTACAGAATCCTTATACAAAGTTGTTGAAGAAGTTATCCATTACAGAGTCGACAATATTTAATTCTAAGTATTTTTTTTTCAAAGAAAAAATCGTTTTATGTTAAAAAAAAATATATTTAATCTGTGAAATTCTAAAATAAAAGAATTATTTAAATTTTGTGGGAAACAGAATACGAAACAAAAAAAAAAAGACAAGAATTTCTTTAAAATCCAATTGTTTAAACTTTTTCCCGCGTTTTTGTTTTAATGTGACCTTTTACAGCTCATCTCGATCAAAACAAACGTTAAAAAAAAAAAAGAAAAAAACCAAAAAAAAAAAACAAACGTTAAAAAACAAAAAAACAAATAAACAAAAAAAAACAAAACAAACGTTAAAACCCCCCCCCAAAAAAACCCCAAAACAAAACAAACGTTAAAAAAAAAACAAAAAAAAAACAAAAAACAAAACAAAAAAAAACAAAACAAAACAACAAAAAAACGAAATTGATTAACTCATGGAGTTCAGATAATATCACCCATTTTTCGTTATGCAAAACTGATTCTGGGAACATCTCACTCAACTAAATACCAATATCTGATCGCGGATCAAACATCAAACAGGTAACGTGTCTTCGTATTAACAATGGACTAATGAATTTTCTTTTAAGATTTATTTCTTTTCTTTTTCTGCTAAACAAACACTGAATCCTTGATGACCACACCCAATTAATGGATCAAGACAAGAACATACTTTTCCCTGCTTTCTGTTTGTTCAACAAATTTAAAATCAACAAATCTTTTTTTTTCTCGAATTAAGCACTGCGATAAATTCTTAGTCGAATAATCGGGTGAAGAACAAATTATATAATTTTTTTTTTTTTTACATTTTTACGTTTAATCGTATTTAAAGATAAATGTTTTCTTTGGAAATTTGTTTAAGATTCATCGAATTGAATAAGTATATAAAAACTATATTAAAAAAAAATGGATTTTATGCGAAAATGGAGATGAAAAAAAAAATGCCAGACCAAAAAATATAATCTGCATAAAATGATGATTTTTTTACTAAAGAAAAACGATCTATCAAGACTTAAAAACATTTAAAGGTTAATGAAATATAATTTTAATTGAAAGATTTTTAATAAGACATTAAACAAAATTGATTTTTTTTGTTTTTAATTTTTTTGTTAAGTTTTAATATGAAATGAGGAAATTATAAATCACTAAAATACAAATAAAAAATTTACCCAAACACAATTATAAATCCACTAAAATACAAATGAAAAATTTACCCAAACACAATTATAAATCACTAAAATACAAATAAAAAATTTACCCAAACACAATTATAAATCCACTAAAATACAAATGAAAAATTTACCCAAACACAATTATAAATCACTAAAATACAAATAAAAAATTTACCCAAACACAATTATAAATCACTAAAATACAAATAAAAAATTTACCCAAACACAATTATAAATCCACTAAAATACAAATGAAAAATTTACCCAAACACAATTATAAATCCACTAAAACACAACATAACATAATACTAAATCCATCTAAACACGATAATAGATATGTCTGAACAAAATTATTAACCTAACCAAACACAAATATAAATCTACGAAAACATAATTATAAATAAATCTAAACACAACCATAAATATATTTTAACACATTTATAAATAAAAATGAACAAAATTATAAATCTAATCAAACACAATTATATCTATATCTGAACATAATTATAAATATACTGAAACACCATTATACATTAAGCTAAACACAATTATAAATAAGGCTAAACACAATTATAAATAAAGCTAAACACAATTATAAATACAGCTAAACACAATTATAAATAAAGCTAAACACAATTATCAATAAAATAAACACAATTCTAAATAAAACTAAACACAATTATAAATAAAGCTAAACACAATTATAAATAAAGCTAAACACAATTATAAATAAAGCTAAACACAATTATCAATAAAATAAACACAATTCTAAATACAGCTAAACACAATTATAAATAAAACTAAACACAATTCTAAATAAAGCTAAACACAATTATAAATACAGCTAAATACAATTATAAATAAAGCTAAACACAATTATAAATAAAGCTAAACACAATTATAAATAAAGTTAAACACAATTATAAATAAAGCCAAACACAATTATAAATAAAGCTAAACACAATTACAAATAGAGCTAAACACAATTACAAATAGAGCTAAACACAATTACAAATAGAGCTAAACACAATCTATATATCTATAAAAGTGAACGTGTCTGTGCGTGTGTCTGTCTGTGTTTCTGTGTGTCTGTCTGTCTGTGTACATTTCCCTACGCAATAACTCTGTCAATTTTTAGTCTATAGACTCGAAATTTGAAATATCGGGTACTGAGATTTGGGAACATCGATGTGACGGGTGTCAGCCAGAAATTTGGCTGTTAAGGGGTCAAATTTCAACGATTTGACCTTTAAGAACTCTACCAAACTCCCCCGACAATTTTGGGTCTAGACACTTGAAATTTTAGATTTAGGTTCCTTGAACATGGATCTAACTTAATAAAGTGATTTGAGTCCGAAACAATAAATTTTAAGGCGTCATAATAGGGGTCAAAGTTTAAAAAAATTAACCATTTTTTTTGTTTTTTTGCTTTTTTTGCACAGCATACACCTCCAAACACCCGAGCAACGCCGGGCACCCCTGATAGTTATAAATAAAGCTAAACACAATTATAAATAAAGCTAAACACAATTATAAATAAAGCTAAACACAATTATAAATAAATCTAAACACAATTATAAATAAAGCTAAACACAATTACAAATAGAGCTAAACACAATTATAAATAAAGCTAAACACAATTATAAATACATTATAACAGTTTAAAATACGTTGACCTATACATTTAAATCATTTAGATTACTTTGAATTATTACTGTTTATAATACCTTAAACTATACGTTTTTACCGTTGTAAATACTTTGAATTATTATTTTTAATAATTTAAAATACCCTGATGCGTACCTTATAACCGTATTAAACACCTTGGACTATACTTTTAACTGATTTAAATACTTTGAACTATACAGTTTAATTATTTAAAGTACATTGAACCATATCCTATATTGCGCCTGTCATGCAGAAACAAAGTCTCTGTTGCTAAAAATTCAATAAGAAGTAATTCATTACGCAAAATTATTTTTACATTCCATTTCTAAATACACATTATTTCTACATTCGCATTATTTCTACATTTGCATTAGTTCTACATTCGCATTATTTCTACATCCGCATTGTTTCTACATTTGCATTGTTTCTACATTCGCATTGTTTCTACATTCGCATTATTTCTACATTCGCATTATTTCTACATTCGCATTATTCCTACATTCGCATTATTTCTACATTTGCATTATTTCTACATTCGAATTATTTCTACATTCGCATTATTTCTACATTCGCATTATTCCTACATTCGCATTATTTCTACATTTGCATTATTTCTACATTCGCATTATTTCTACATTCGTATTATTTCTACATTCGCATTATTTCTACATTTGCATTATTTCTACATTCGCATTATTTCTACATTCGCATTATTTCTACATTTGCATTATTTCTACATTCGCATTATTTCTACATTCGCATTATTTCTACATTCGCATTATTTCTACATTTGCATTATTTCTACATTCGCATTATTTCTACATTCGCATTATTCCTACATTCGCATTATTTCTACATTTGCATTATTTCTACATTCACATTATTTCTACATTCGCATTGTTTCTACATTTGCATTATTTCTACATTTGCATTATTTCTACATTCGTATTATTTCTACATTCGCATTATTTCTACATTTGCATTATTTCTACATTCGCATTATTTCTACATTCGCATTATTTCTACATTCGCATTATTTCTACATTCGCATTATTTCTACATTTGCATTATTTCTACATTTGCATTATTTCTACATTTGCATTATTTCTACATTCGTATTATTTCTACATTTGCATTATTTCTACATTCGCATTATTTCTACATTTGCATTATTTCTCCATTCACATTATTTCTACATTTGCATTATTTCTACATTTGCATTATTTCTACATTTGCATTATTTCTACATTTGCATTATTTCTACATTCGTATTATTTCTACATTCGCATTATTTCTACATTTGCATTATTTCTACATTCGCATTATTTCTACATTCGCATTATTTCTACATTTGCATTATTTCTACATTTGCATTATTTCTACATTCGCATTATTCCTACATTCGCATTATTTCTACATTCGCATTATTTCTACACTTGCATTATTTCTACATTCGCATTGTTTCTACATTCGCATTATTTCTACATTCGCATTATTTCTACATTCGCATTATTTCTACATTCGCATTGTTTCTACATTTGCATTATTTCTACATTCGCATTATTTCTACATTCGCATTATTTCTACATTCGCATTATTTCTACATTTGCATTATTTCTACATTCGCATTATTTCTACATTCGCATTATTCCTAAACTTCTAGTCTATCAAACCTTTTCAATAAAGTGAATAAAAAGGAGAACAAACATCATGAGAATTATTTCACTATTTTTGACGATCAACTTTATAAGTTTATCCATGGAATGTACTTGTGAGCCGAGCGAAATGATCACCGAGTTGTATAATAAATATTTCATAGTTCGTTCACCATATGTCCAACCTTTCGGAAAGGAAAAGGGTTCGGCATTAATAGTGTCAATTGATTTGCACCTGAGAAGTATAATTGAACTGAACGAGAAAGGGACGTTGACCATTAACATTTGGTGCGATATCAAATGGAATCACCCGGCAGTTGCTTGGGATAAAGACCCGAAATTTTCACAACTTCCGGTTTTTATAATTCAGCAATCATCGATTTGGCACCCAAATATTATCATCCGAAATGCGGCCGACTCCGCCTCGCAAATCGGAAATAGCTTGTTCCGTGTCAAAGTTTGGTCAAACGGAAGCATCAGTTGGATTCCAAGTCAGATTCTTAGCGTGAGCTGTGCTTTGAATGCACAGTTTTATCCGTTTGACACGCAAATCTGCGACGTTAATTTCACGTCAAATCAACCGACAAGCAAATTGTATTTCATCAACAACCACGGCAGCGTCCGTCTGGACGATTTTGATCCGAGTGCCATCTGGGAAGTTGCAAAAACATCCGCCAAGAATTTCATCGATCCTGGATATTCGTACAGCGGAATCAACTTCCGCTTTTTCCTGAAACGAAGACACAAGTATTACATCTTTTACATGATTGTCCCTTTGCTGACTTTGTCGAGTGTAACTGTTCTTGTCTTCCAATTCCCTGTGGAATCTGGACTCGGAATTTACGTGTCGGTTTCGTTCCTGCTTAGCTTTTCTGTCTTCAGAAAGTTCATCATGGAAAACATGCCGATGTCCTCCCGGTTTGTGTCTAATCTGTCAGTATTTTTATGTTGGAATCTTTTGCTCTCTGCAATGTCTCTCTGTGGAACGGTCTACATATCGAATATCTTAAAGAAACTACAACTTGGCCAATATTCAACATGGCTTCAGCATTTAACGGTGTTCTTACAAAAGAGGAAATACTCCAACACCAAAGTGGTGCCGATATCGATCGGCAAAGCCAAAGAAGATATTAAATGTCGAAATGGGAAATTCCAGTTGCAAATTGAAGAGAAATATTCCATTCCAGAAAGTGTGATTTCTAAAGATGTTATTGAAATCGATTCCGAGTCAATGGTTTGTGAGGTTCCAAATTTGGTCACAAATTCTTTGCCTCGTTTAAAAGAATATCCACGTGTAAAATCAAGGGGTTTGAAAAATGAAAATGAAATGGAATCAAATGAAATCAGTTTATCCTTACCGAATCTTTATATGACGTCATCCGTTCAAGGGAGAAACTCTGGAAATAAAACAAATAATTTTTCCGAAATAATTCCTGACAAAAATAATGAAGGTGTCGAAAGAAATACAAGCAGAAAGAATGATGTAACCCAAAACACAGATTATGGTTTCACGAATGAATCAAATACTAAGTACACGGGCGGAACTTGTAGCAGAACGAATCAAATCACAGAAATGGGGTTGAGAATTCTACAGAAAACAGACGACTCAAATCAAGAATTTATTTCTTTGGAAGCGGGTGGATCTTTTATTGATGGTAATTCTACAGTCGGCCCAGTGTTTATTATGACCGATGAAACTTTTGGAAATATTAAAGAACCGTCTCTTTTCGATGCGAAACAAGAAACAATAACCTGGGACTCATCTCGAAATAACAGGTCTTTTCAAAATCAATACGTTTTCAATGAACAAAAATGGACAAATTTTCGATGTACTTATTTTTGTAAATCGTATTTGAATTTTTCTGACGCAAAAACAAATTTTTCTTGGAGAAGAAAAAGTGGGACAGAAATAGAGACGATTGGGTTTCGTGAAAGAAATCTAAATGCAAACAAATCAATTTCTTTGCCAAATATTAATTCCAATATTTTATGTTTAACCCCAAAAGAAAATCCTCAAATCCCCAAATCACAATCAATAAAATTTGATTCGACAATGATTCGAGTTCAAACTCCCAAATACACACCGTCTTTAAAAACTGCCAAATACTTCTTGAATAAGCCAAGAATTGCGGATAGAAAAGATAAATATTCCAAATATAATTTCCAAGCATCCGATGAATCCACGGAGGATTCGGACTCAACAAAATCCTATTTTCTAAAAGACCGATCCCTCGGATCCAGTTTCTTCGGAATGAAAGATGGATCCTCGTCTATACTGTCATCGGAAATTAATTTGTCACCGGAGCTTGTGGCATCCAGTTCCGAACAACCGGATCATATTCAGAATGAGAATCAAGGAGATTCTTCTGATTCCGAGCCGGAAAGTTCCGAGGATGAGAAAAATAAATACGATTCCAAATATATTCAAACTTCACAAGCCTTGAACACTCTCTTCTTTTGGGCGTTTTTGTTTATCAACATTGTTTCTATGGTTGCAATATTTTCATGTTGGATTGAATGATTTCCACTCATTCATCTTAATTTACTAGATTGAATATCGATGTCTTAACAAATAGCAAGAAACGTTTACGATGTACTTACTTGTGATGGAAATATGTACTGCTAACTGAAACTTACGGAAATTTATCCAATAGTTTTGTTTTTATGAAATACCCTATATATATATATATATATATATATATATATATATATATATATATATATATATATATATATATTGGATATAGATTGGATAGGTATTGGATACCCTATATATATATATATATATATATATATATATATATATATATACAAGCAAAAACAAGAAGTAGAAGTGAAGTTTATAAGCGAAAGCTTCCGTAAACTCAAAGCGAATATAAATACAGGGTGGTCGCTAGAAAAGCGGGAAATTTGAAGGTGAACTTAGATCATGAGCTTGGAATGATATCCCACAAGTTACCCTTCAAAACGCCACACGAGCTTAGATTTTTAGCTTAAGCCGCTGCAGTGGAGTGCACAGGCTATGAGTATAATATAACATTTGTCTTTGAAAAACTTTGTAAAAACTATTCTTTGTAAATCGTTTGACAACGTTACTTAACCGCGAAGATAAACGAAACCATATATTTGTAAAAACTATTCTTTGTAAAACGTTTGACAACGTTACTTAACCGCGAAGATAAACGAAACCATATATTTGTAAAAACTATTCTTTGTAAAACGTTTGACAACGTTACTTAACCGCGAAGATAAACGAAACCATATATTTGTAAAAACTATTCTTTGTAAAACGTTTGACAACGTTACTTAACCGCGAAGATAAACGAAACCATGTATTCGAACATTCTATCATGGGATATGTCGTAATAGTAATCGTTCGTATGACAGGAACGGACGTTTGTTCAAATGCAGCTTTCATCGCTGATCGATATAAAACAAGAACAAGAAGAAAGAAACTCATGTGTCTATTAACAAATGTTCATAATCTTCAACTTATACATTTCAAATATTTTTTTTTTTAATTTTATCTTTTGCGGTATAACGTATCCTGTACCTCTATAAGGCCACCATTCGCCCATGTATGGAATATTGTTGTCATATTTGGGCTGGTGCATCTGCTACTAGTCTCTCACTCCTAGACAAGGTTCAAAAGAGAGTCGCCAACTTAATAGGCCCTGAACTGTCATCTAAGCTTCAGCCTCTGTCCCATCGACGAAATGTAGCATCCCTCTGCCTGTTCTACAAGTACTTTAACGGTGAATGCTCCGACGAACTGCAAGCACTTGTACCCCCTCGACGTAAATACCCCCTACAAACCCGACAAGCAGCAAAAACCCACCCCTTCACAGTTTAAATCCCTTGATGTAATTGAGCCTTCTACTCCAGTAATTCCTTCCCCAGAACCGCTAGACTTTGGAATTCCCTTCCGGGTTCCTACTTCCCCAACTGTACAGAAGTTCAAGTATAACGTGAACCGACATCTTGCTGCCCAACTCCCCACATAGTACCCCTGTAGCTTATGTCCCTGATAGTAGCCCCCTACATCAAAGTGACAATGTGCCTTGTTTGGGGTGAAAAATGTAATAAAAAACAAAAAAAAAAACCAAACAAAACAACTTATTTTCCTCCTCCTCCTCCTCCTCCTCCTTCTCCTCCTCCTCCTCCTCCTCCTCCTCCTCCTCCTCCTCCTCCTCCTCCTCCTCCAAAAGACTCTTTTCTAGCACACTGCCGTTATTTTTCAAACAATTTTCGATGCTCTAAAACAATTTTCAAACTTTATTTTTGTTTGAAGACTCTTGCATCTTACGTTTCTTCCTTCGTCTCTATCCTTTTCAGTATCTTACTAAATGCTTCATATACGACAGAAAGCTCTTGTAAGAGACAGCACTAATGTACCCACAGGTTCGAATTTCGACCGCCTGACTTTGAACTCCGTCACTTGAGTCACGTAACTGCGTTTACTTCCTTAGATTTTTTCGGCCAAACTGAATTCATTCAAAACAAACAAACAAACAAACAAACAAACAAACAAACAAACAAACAAACAACAACAACAACAACAACAAACAAACAAAACAAATAAAATAACATCTATATATATGAAAATATATTTCTGACATTCACGTTTCATCTCCACAGAGAAACGTCAGGCTAAATACTAAAGCGCTATTCATGTATTGAGCACTGTTAAAGCGAATGCTGAAAATGTATACGCAATTTACTATACCACGTAATTAATATACGTATATTCATGCAATATATATATATATATATATATATATATATATATATATATATATATATATATATATGGAGGGAGAGAGAGAGAGAGAGAGAGAGAGAGAGAGAGAGAGAGGGGAAGATATATATATATATAGCTGTATGTGTGTAATTGTTTTAAACATTGAAATTTAAAACACACTTGATATATATATATATCAGTAGTTTTTTTCTTATTCTACTTCATCGCTATCCTTTTCAGTATCTTGCTAAATGCTTCATATACGACAGAAAGTTCTTGTAAGAGACAGGACGAAAGTACCCATTAATTTTGAATTTCGCGCGCCTGACTTTGAACTCCGTCACTTGAGTCACGTAACTGCGTTTACTTCCTTCGATTTCTTTCGTCCAAATAACAAGTGACATTCACACGTATTATTGGGATGATTTTTTTTTTTATCTATTCTATCTAAACTCATTTTACATCCGTTCTGCAACACACATATCTACATGTTCTTGCCTACTCATCGAGATTATTCTTAAATCAACGCGTGTAACATACTTTTATTTTTTCCAAACATCTTCCTTTGCACATTCAGCGCCAAATAAATTCTATAACTCTTTATCAATTTTTATTATTTCATCAATTCGGCTTTCAGAGAATTGTTTCTAATTCAACTTCTCTTTTCTCCATCTATCAAAACGTATTGCTCGTATTCGCTACGAAGTTCCAGAGAAAAGAGAGCAATATATATATATATATATATATATATATATATATATATATATATATATATATATATATATATATATATATACTAGCAAAGAACCCATCGTTGACTGGGTTCAAAAACAGCCTACAGAAAATGGACTCTGATTTATAAAAGTATGATAGGTTATGAAAAGGAAGGGTTGTAAAGAGATAGCTTCGAATTTGGGTGTATCAAAACCAAAGCAAAATATGATGAAAGTAAAAATAAAATAGATAAACCCCATAATTTATTATACCATACCTGTTCACACTGAAACACTTATCACAATATTCTGTGGATCTATATTAAAAAACCTTGTTAAATTTTGTGACATATTTCCATTCTATGGAGGTCAGGTGCGAACGAACACCCCCATAATTTTATTATACCATATTTCTTCAAACTGAAACATAATTATCAAATTATACTTACGCAGATAGATATGAAAAGTCTTGATTAAAGTTTGTGCCTATTTCTATTCCATGGAGGCCAGGCGCGAACGCAGACCCCACAATTTTATTATACCATCCCTATTTAAGTTAAAACATACTTATCAAAGTATTCTTATTTACATCTATATCGAAAACGTGTAAACGTTTTTTTTTTAATTTTTAAATTTTTTTATTTCCATACTTTGTGGACAAGGCGCGAACGCAGACACCACAATTTTAATGAACCACCTTTTTGCCAGATCAAACATACCCATTCCTGTGTCTTGATACATCTTCTATAATTATATGTAATCAGTTTTTTAAAATAGTCAACCGTATAGGAGCCTATTCGTGACCACACACACACACACACACACACACACACACACACACACACACACACACACACACACACACACACACACACACAGGCATCCAGCTTTATATATATATATATATATATATATATATATATATATATATATATATATATAGACTACACCGATGAAGACTGAAGAATCGGTCGAAAATTATGTACCTGTAAAAAATGTTTTTAAAAATTTTTTTTCATAATATTATTTTGTATTCCTGCACATGACCTATTGAAAACGAATAAAGAAAAGTTATAAACTTTTATACTTTTCGTATTTTTTTTTATATTTCCGTTCATATATATATATATATATATATATATATATATATATATATATATATATATATATATATATAGAGAGAGAGAGAGAGAGAGAGAGAGAGAGAGAGAGAATAAGCGACAAAAAGTTATATTCTTATAAGATGGTCAACATCATGAATTTTGGAATATAACTTTTTGTCATTTATTTCCCATGTTGCTCTGTAATTACATTGAGCTTCTTGATTGATATATAATAAGAAAATATATTTATACAGAAATATATATATATATATATATATATATATATATATAAATGAAATTTCCTATATATATATATATATATATATATATATATATATATATAACTACTTAATTTACTCACATAAAATTAATATACGAAAGTATAAATTTATGCGTAAACTTTAAGTATTTACTTCAAAAGTGCTCAATACGTAGGTAGAGCTAGTTAGTAAGTTATAATTCAGGCTGAAGAATCCTAGAGTGGATGAAATGCGGAATATTCAGTCTTAATCGCCATATATATTTTATAACTTATTATATATATATATATATATATATATATATATATATATATATATATATATATATATATATATATATAAGTGTTCAAAAAGTCACTAAAGTGTTGAAAATCTTTGTCATTTTACAATTAATGATTACTTTTTTCTCTATTTCAAATATTTTACAGATAATAATTTTTTAAATTAATTATAGATAAGTATAGCATTGAACAACATACAAAAGTTGTGAAATTATTTTACCAAAATCAGTGGTCAATTAAGAGATAGACCTAGTCACAACACAATTTGAAACATTGTGCGCCGATTTTGAAGACCAAGGAGCTGTACTTGATCTTGGTCGATCTGGCAGACCTCGAAACGTCATCACAAATGAAAATAGGGAAATAGAGCGACATCCTGAAACATCGATTCGACAACGTTCCACACAACTTGGGATATGTTGAAACTCACTACACAATACTCTGCACAGTTTACAACTCTTTCCTTATGAAGTGCAGCTTGTTCAACACTTGAAGCCTGAAGATTTTCAAACAAATTAAATCTAAACTCACCGATTCCAAAATCTAGGTTTAATATAAGTGTAAATACAGGATGTCCAAAAGTCACCGAAATGTTGAAAATCTTTGTCATTTTACAATTAATGATTATTTTTTCTCTATTTCAAATATTTTACAAATAATAATTTTTAAATTAATTATAGATAAGTATAGCATTGAACAACGTACAAAAGTTGTGAAATTGTTTTACCAAAATCAGGGGTCAATTTTTTTTTTTTACCAAAATCAGGGGTCAATTGTTTTACCAAAATCAGGGGTCAATTTTTTTTACTAAAATCAGGGGTCAATTTTTTTTACCAAAATCAGGGGTCAATTTTTTTTTTACCAAAATCAGGAGTCAATTGTTTTACCAAAATCAGGGGTCAATTTTTTTACCAAAATCAGAGGTCAATTTTTTTACCAAAATCAGGGGTCAATTTTTTTTTACCAAAATCAGGGGTCAATTGTTTTACCAAAATCAGGGGTCAATTGTTTTACCAAAATCAGGGGTCAATTGTTTTGACTCAAAGAGCTTATCGAGGGCATTTTCATGTTAGGGATAGCCCAAGTCACCACACAATTCAAAACGTGTGCCAACACAATTGGAAACAGTGTGAAAGACTATGTTGATAAACCCCAAACCCTGCAAGAATTGAAGGAAAACATCAGGAACAAAATGAGGGAGTTAAATCGCAATCCAGAGATTCTGCAATCTGTCATGGATAATGCTTTGGAAAGAGCACAAATATGCGAAGCTGAAAATGAGCAACGTTTAAAAGATATTATTTTTCATAAATTAAATATTGTTTGAATTTTGTCATTTTTTGCATATGTAACTGGCGCCATACAAAGGCTTTGAGGTGATTTGGTTTAAGCAAATTTATTTCCAGCTGCTCTAACAAGTTATAAAAGAAAAACTATTTTTCAAGATTGTGTGATGTCAAAATGTTTGATTACCATGCTATGTAGAAATCATTTCTATTGCAAAATTTTTCATCCCCCCCAAAAAAACTTGTACAATTCTTATCTAAATAAATGTGTCCAATTTCTGATATGCAAAACCCACTTTTTTTTGCTTTTTCTCTCCTATTTGTTTTTATACGGCAGTCATTGTTTTCATTATTTTCACAAATTTGAAAAAGCGACAGGCAAATCGCAGCTTAATTTGAAATCGATCGATCATCACCAGCAAGTCGTCACAGATCAAAATAAACATCCGATGACTGTTCGTTGTGGTTGTAAATTGGTAGACAGTATTCAGCTTACGCGTTTAAGGATGGAAGTGAGTAGTTGCGCAGCAAGATGTTTGTTGACATTACATTTAAATTTTAGCATGTTGGTACGGTCGGGGAAACAGGGAAGAGGAAAGGGAATTTCTAAGGCAAGCGGCCCGAAGAAAAAAGTTATAGAGAGGTTTCCGGCATCTGGGGACCTCTACAATGAACGCTGGGATTTTGAAGGTTAGTACTATATAAAACACCGCAGGATATTAGATCGAACGCGCCTATATGCCACGTCAATATCTTTTACGTCACTACGTGTTCGTGATGTCACTTACTTCCTGAGGCGCGTTAAGTAAATTTTCAGTAAAAATTTCCTGCCTCTACGTAATCTTAATTTCTAGCCGAAATTTTCATTTCGCCTTAATTCAACCCTTTCAAGTTCAATATCGTTACAAATGTAATGTTATTATGCCGGGCACGGGTTTTGAACAAGCAAAGAATAGTTAATAATTCATAAAACTCATTCTATCTATCCATTTTCATTTTTTCAAACTGCATCTTCCCCGGATCGCAGAGCAGTGCTAGGCAGGTCAGATGATTGCATTTTTTGTGGACCGTTTTTTTTTTATGGAACTTTTAGTCGGTAAAATTAGCCGCTTAAGGGTGAAAATAAAAGACAGAAATTGGAACTCAGCGGGCGATGAATGCTCTGGAAAAGTCACTTCTGATTAATATTTAGCTTTAAAATATGCAAATGAAGAAATGATTTACGGCGACTTTAAACGGTACCTTTTCTTTTATCGTAAATTGAACTCATTAATAATAATAAAAAATTTAAAATAAAATGGTGAGGTACACTCGGCTTGAATTCAATATGTAGTCGAATGCTCTGCCACTAAACTTTTCTCCAGATTATAAAAAAAATCTGCCTTTTTTTTTAAGAAGAAATGAATTGCTGAAATTTTATTATCTCCGTTGTCGGTGTAACATAAAATATTCCCCTGTGAAAATTCTTTTTTATCTATAAGAGAGAAAATTATTTTTTAAGATGAGATTTTTTCGATTATCAATACTTATCGGATGAATTTCTGTACAAAACATATCTAAGAACACTGCCAAATATATAAATTAGGTTTGTGCGAAATTTGCAAAAGATAGGCTCAGCCGTTTCGGAACATATGAGGAGGGAACTCTCCCTCCTCTCTCTCTCTCTCTCTCTCTCTCTCTCTCTCTCTCTCTCTCTTCAACACACACACAAAGTGGTTTTTATATAATAGTAGATAGATAGATAGATTTGGAATCGGCTAACAGAAAGAAAAGAGAGATAGTTTCTGTTTGTTTACGAAACTGATCGTATTTGTTTGCAGACTGACATCTGCGACGTGCCTGATTCATGGTTTATTTGCACGTGCAAAAAAAAAAAAAAAGAAAAAATGGACACACAACAAAATCTTCGGAAATTTATCATTTAGCAAATAATGATATTACCTCTTTTCATTAATTAACACTAATATTATGCAAATGCCATCTGCTTTTTTGTTGCGACATCACGGGAAATGTTTAATACTTACAGAATATTTATATACATTTCTCAGTCTGAAAGATTGAATGCATGTTTCATAGATTGATCTAATTAAATCACACGTTGAACTCAACGTATATATGTATATTCAACACACAATATACAAGGTGAGCCAAGAGTAGGTGGGCAGTGATTTGAATAGGTTTATGTAAATATCCCCGAAAGTTCCGATTTCCGATTCTGACTCTGATTTTTTTACCGTCCATTTACTTTTGGTTCACCACACACACACACGCGCACACACACACACACACACACACACACACACACACACACACACACACACACACACACACACACACACATATAGTGGGGATAATAAGTATTCGATACTTGCTGGAAAATTTTATTTTCATTTTAACAAACATTTATCAAACGGAATTAAAAACAAAATTTGGGGTCCTTATTCTAGACGAGATTCGAACAGAGAAATGAATGAAATTAGGAAATTTCATTCATTTATTACTATTTGGCCAAAATCAAAGTGTAGTATCTGTTCTTCAGATGCGGCACTTCTATTTCTTGTTCTCTTTCAGTGGAGGAGAAATCCTTCACGACTGAGACAATTTTTATTTTTGTACCTTTTCTCCACGTTAAAAAACGACCCTGGTGTCTAACTCTGTCCCGTGGGGAGGGGCATTGTAAATCGGTACTATGTATCGAATACTTTTTACACTAGTAATTTCAGAATTTTCGTTTTGATATCTTTTTTAAAATGAATCTGTTAACTTTCCGAGTAGTAATATGCTCGTTATGATGCAAGCTTTAACAGTTCAAATTTTGTTTTGAATTCCGTTTTATAAGTGTTTATTAAAATGAAAGATAAATTTATCAGCATGCATCGAATACTTATTATCCCCAGTGTGTGTGTATATATATATATATATATATATATATATATATATATATATATATATATATATATATATACACTTGTGCCCGATATTATTCATACCCCTCGGATCTTTGAGATTTCTATAAGAATATTGCTCAAACCAGAAGGTAGACAATATTAAATGGATTTCAAACAATAAATCAAGCATAAGCATTTAATTTAAACTCAACAAATAAATAAATTATGCAAGTTTGAAACATTATACAAAGAAAAACAATAATGGCACTAGTTCAAAATTATTCATACCTCTCTTACTAATAGTCAATGGCATGCCCTTTATTCTTAATAACTGCCTGTAACCGTTTTGGATATTTATCAACAAGGTTTTTACAAGCATCAACACTGATTTTTGACCATTCTTCAATGCAGTAGTTCTCCAAATCCCTCAAATTTCTAGGTTTCCGCTTTTTAACCTCAGTTTTCAATATGTGCCAGAGGTTTTCGATAGGGCTCAGGTCGGGACTCTGGCTAGGCCATTCCAAAACATTAATTTGATTATCCTCAAACCATTTCTTGACTATTTTGGCAGTATGTTTTGGATCATTATCCTGTTGAAGGACCCAGTTTGGTCCTAAATGGAGCTTCTCCGCATCCTGTCTAATGTTTTTCTGGAGTATCTCCAAATATTGCTCCTTCTTCATAGTTCCATCTATCTTGACCAAACTACCTGGACCACTAGTCGAAAAGGAGCCCCAAAACATTAGGCTTCCACCACCATGTTTCACCGTGGGTATGGTGTTCTTTGGGTTGTAAGCTTCTCCTTTCTTCCTCCAAACGTAAGAAGCATCCATATGGCCAAACAATTCAATTTTTGTTTCATCAGTCCACAAAATACTTGAGAAAACGGACTCTGGAGAATTCACATGGGTCCTAGCAAACTTTATACGTGCTGCAAGGTGTTTTCCGGTGTGCAATGGAGTCCTTCTTGGTCTTCTTCCTTTCAGACCATTTTCATGCAGAGTTCTTTGCAATGTTTGCCTTGATATTTTTATGCCAGAAGACTCCAGATTTTCTAAAATGTCCTTAGTAGTGGTGGTTGGATTTGCATTAACACTTCTTACAATATTCCTGGTGGCTCTAGCAGACAGTTTCCTTTTCCTTCCTCTACCAATCAAGTTGTTTGTTGTGTGGTGGCTCTGGAATGTTTTGATGAGGCTCTGTACTGTTGCTGTAGGGACCTCAAATTTCTTGGAAATTGACTTGTAACCTAAACCATCCTCATGTGAATTCACAATTTTAGTCCTAAGATCATTACTAAGCTCTTTTTTCTTCCCCATTCTAATAATTGTTATTCTTTTATTGGTTTTCAGTTGATATCATTTTAATTTCTGAAAAATGCAAAAAACGAAATGAAACTAATCAAAGGTTGTATAAAAGCATTCAAAATAGGAATCAAACAGGAAACAAACAGTCAGAAACTCAATTAATACTGAAAAAATAAGGGGGTATGATTATTTTTGAACATTGCAGATTTTATAAATAGCTGTATATTTCTTTTATTACAAGTATCCCGAGATTTTAAAATGACGAAAATGATCAGAAGAGGTTTATTAAAAATATGTATCAATATGGACGTAAACAATAAATTCTTACAAAGTTACACCTAATAAACTCAATTTTCAAGGGGGGGTATGAATAATATCGGGCACAAGTGTATATATATATTTTTTTATAATATATATCAATCCTTATTTAAGAAGCTCAATGTAATTACAGAGCAATATAACTTTTTGTCATTTATTCTCTCTCTCTCTCCCTACCCTCTCTCTCTCTCTCTCTATATATATATATATATATATATATATATATATATATAGTATAACTCCTATAATTTGAACATCCGCTTCGTTCAAATTAGAGGATGCTGTTCAAGTTTCGTGATAAAAAAATGTGCTGCAGTTAACTTTAATATTCTAAGATTTAAGAAATAGTAAATGAAATTCATTGCTATATGATACTTCAAGTATATATTAAGTTGAGTTTACGATATATTGCAAGTAAGAATTGTTAAATATTATTACCAGGAACAAAAACATTGAAAATAAATTAAATGTACTCTTACGTGTTAGGTATTTATTACCTAAGTTATCATCTACATAAATCATACATTTATGTAAAATACAGTTTCTTTTAGTTATTCATTGAATGAGTCTCATTGCAGTTTCTATTTTCATCGATTGATCTCTCGGGCGCTGCCATTGTATTCCGTAAGCGATCACGAAAATCTACAATTTCTGAGTTCTGTAGCTTCTTTATGATTATATCTCTTCGAGTGACATTGCTTGCAAAACATAGTTGTCACTAAAGTAAGGACTTTTTTCTAGAAATCTTATAACCGTCTCCATAGACTTTTCTGCATCATCCCATGATATTGTTTCATTAGAGTGTTCTTGGTTATTTACATTAGGGTCAAGAGAATGGGAGCTGTCGCTATTTTCATCATTATTATTGCCTTCAGGATATTGATCAGAAGTTTCCTCATGTTGTTGCACCCACATTTCAACATCATTGGCATTAAGTGATTTAAGAACTGCGTGGTTGGTCGGTAACCGTTTGGTTTCAAGAATTTTTTTCTAGACCAGATGTATTCTCTGATTCTTTCAGTTCAGAAGTCTTTGGCGCTGGGCATAATTTACCCCATGCTTTTGTTAATGTGCTTGCTCGAACTTGATTCCATGCACTTGCGAGAGAAAATATGGCATGTTTGATAGTAAAATAGCGCTGAAAATCCCTTATACTCACGGTACTATTTATCATATTCATCATGAAATCATTTATGTAGAAACATTTTAAGTTCCAAATAATACCTTGATCCATAGGTTGGATGAGAAAAGTCACATTAGGTGGTAAGTAGCACACAAAAATATTCTCGCAAGATGACACTAGTTCTGACTCAGGAGGATGTGCTCTACAATTGTCCAACAGAAGCAAGCACTTTGAATCAGGTTTACCTAATTCAAGAAAACGCCTCTGGACAACTGCCACAAATTCTTGCAAAAACCATTTTTTAAACAACCGTTGATTCATCCATCCATTTCGTGAAGACTAATAGGATACTGGCAAAGGCGAAACTCCTTTGAATGCTCGGGGACACTGTGATTTGCCGATGACAAGAAGCTTAAGTTTATGAGTTCCAGAAGCATTAGCGCATACCATCATTGTTAGTCTTTCTTTATTTAATTTGAATCTTTTTATTTTCTGCTCCTCGGATCCGGCTAATGTTTTTTTAGGTAAGCACTTCCAATTTACGCCACTTTCATCAGCGTTGTAAACATCCTCTGGTGTTAAACCATAATCGGCAATTATCGTCTTGAATTTGTCACAATAATTTGATGCTGCGTGTGTATCAGCAGACCATTGTTCGCCTGATATTGTTAATTGTCTTATACTATATCTACTCTTAAAGCTCCTAAGCCAGCCTTTACTGAATTTCATATATTCTGCGATATTCAACTCTTTGCTTTAGCAATTAACATGGGCCCAGATATTGCTACACTTTCATTCCGTTTTGCTACAAACCACTCATGCAATATTCGATCGAATTCAACTTGCTTTGGTCTGCGAAGAGTCCTTCTTTGGACATGTCTTTTATTTGAAGAGAAATGAGCAGCCTTCAATATTTTCTCCATTTCCTTTTTGATGTAAAACAGTGTACTCCTTCCAATCTTATAATCTAAGCCATTTTCAACCCCAGCATCTAATTTTTCTATAATTTGACGTTTTTGACGTCAGTGTAACTTGTTTTCTTTAGAGTTGCAAGCCATTGTGATGGGTTGTTTTACACTATTTTAAATATAGCATTCTGAAAAAAAATTACAGTTAGTGTAAATTAATTATCAATAGCTAATCTACATTAATTTCATAGTACACATATTAACATTTCTGCGCAATATCTGAGTAAACCATGTAAACAGTTTTACTGCAACTCCGCAAAAAATATGCTAATACAATTTCAGTGACGAGACAGTTCAAGTTTGGAGAAAGTCCAGGTTTACAAGAAGTCCAAATAAGAGGAAGTCCAACTTTAGAAGAAGTTCAAATTAAAGGAGTTTTACTATATATATATATATATATATATATATATATATATATATATATATATATATATATATATATATATGTATATATATATATATAGGCAGCATTTTTTCTTAGGTATGTTTCATTAAATAAAAGTTAAAATTTTCTTTAATGAAATATATATATTCATGATTAAAAGCAAAAAAGTCAGCCGACAGGTTTCGCCCTCACTCAACATGAGCTGTATCGAAATATTTCTTTAAAGGCGGAAAGGGAACTATGTATATTTTGATTAAAGAGAGCGTTATGGTACAATCGGGGATATATCTTAGTGTCCTTCATATCTAAACATAATAGACACCTTCTCTGCTTATAAATTTGATATTTTATGTTTTTTAAATTATATTGAAAATAATATCACTACAATTGTAGCTTAATTTGATCCTAGTTTTATTAAGACTTTATAGAGGCTATTCTTAGGAGTAAAATAAACATGAATTAAGTTTTGGGATCTTTTACAAAGTCAGCTTTTTACTATGTGCTTAGATGAAGGTGTAAACCAAATAATCTTTGTATTTCTTATTTTACGTCTGTTCTTAAGGGATGTTGATTTAATATATTTGATTAGGATATGGGTATATATTTTGATGCGTTGCTATAAAAGGACTACTGTGCGTAATAGATTCCTATATTGGAGGAGTTGTTAATACTTATTTGATTGATTTGAGTATATGTTAAATTATAGTTTTGAGTTGGTTTGAGAGCTGGTGGTTATGGATTATATTAGCATTGTTTTTACTATGTGATTTATAACTACCTTCTTTTAGTTAAAAGTTACGTTTTAAAATTGATCTGTTTCGTATTATATACACACACATATATATAGTTAACCCTTTCATTCTTTATATTTTTAATTTTATGCATAAAAATTGATCTCTATGTATTTATTTATTTATATATTTATTTAGTTTTCGTAACTGCGATTTGAAAACAAAAAAATACCCCACTAGTTTGCTTACAAATATAGAAATATGTTTGTAAAGAAGAGATTAACTGAACATTGAAGTGTGAACGTATACGTGTTCGTGTGTGTGCGTGCATGCATGTCTGCACTCGTATATATATATATATATATATATATATATATATGTGTGTGTGTGTGTGTGTGTGTGTGTGTGTGTGTGTGTGTGCCAAAGAGATGATAATTGATTGCAGGCAGCTGTTGTCTTATGAGCGATCGGCGGCAGCTAATACTCAAACATCGGAAGAACCGGTAAGAGATATGTGAGACAGCCGCTTTCTCCGCGTTGATTCATTAACGGTTCGATCAAAGCGCCAAGAGCAGATATAAACTCTCATTTCCAGACCAAGAGGTTTTCTACGGTCACCTTCAGGTAAGAAATTTTTCTCCCTAAAAAACGTTTTTTTTTTAATATACACACGGGCCACCGCTTGTTAAGTATCAAAGATCACTCGAAGATAAGGGTCAATCGTCAGTTGGCAACGAGAATCTCGTTTGAGCGAATTGGAAACATTGAGTTATGGTCAGAATTTTATTATTTAAGTAGGCGTCTCGACCAGAATTTGTTAACATTGGATTTAAAAATGACTATGCTGTACTCAGTTGAGAAGCAGTTCCGTGGTATTGTATTCTTCAGATGAAGAGATCAAATTCCTATCATATTTCGAAGTCGATTTATCATGGATGTGTTTAATCTGGCAGCATTCTTTTATGGAAATCGCTCCAGACTAGATAAGGATCCACTTGATGTAGGAGCTAAAAATATTACTTCAAGACGATACATATTAAATTGATAATGTCAGACACAGAAAGCAGCAATTCTTACCCCCGCCTTTGCTAGAAACATCGCTTATGGAATGCCTTTAATCATAACCACACTTAAAAGAAAAGCGCCCCCTAGGCAAAATAAAAACTTGCATACAAGGACAGTAATTCCGACTTCATTTTCTTGGTTTAAAGCCGACAACTAACGCCTACTGTATGAGCTCAGTGGAAACCTACGGCTTGAACATTAAAGTAACGTTCAAAGTAGACCTTCGGTTTATTTTGAGCAGCCTTGAAATTCTCACGTTCCATCTAATTTATCCTTTACAGCCGGTCGTAATATTTCGGACAGATGGAATGGGGTATCTCTACTTATATGGAATTGGGTATCTCTACTTATATATAAAACAAACCTGACAAGCAGCAAAATCCCACCCCTACACACTAGAGATCCCAAGATGTCAGAAAGCCTTCTACTCTAATAAATTCTTCCCCAGAACCGCTAGACTTTGGAATTCTCTTCCGGATTCCTACTTTTTCAACTGTCCTGACATGCAGAAGTTCAAGTGAAATGTAAACAAACATCTTCCTGCTCAACTCCCTACATAGTATCCCTGCAACTTATATCACTGATAGTAGCCCCCTGCATCAGAGTGGCGATGTGCCTTGTTTGGGGTGAAAATATAAAAAAAAAAAGAAAGAAAGAAAAAAAGACAATGTGTGTGTGTGTGAGTTCGTTCTCTATGAACTCTGAAATGGCTGGGTCGATATTTTTTTTTTGCCAGAAACATTGCTTGTGGAATGTGAGAACTAAAAGACAAAATAAGGGAAGCAAGAGATACGAGGCTGTCGAAGGTAAACCTAGGGTTCACTTTCTACTCTGAAGAAAACTAATTTACCGCCGGACAATCGATTATGTGCAGATTAGAAATTCTGGTCCGGAACGGTCGAAGGAAGATGTTTGTCCTCTTGAAAATTGCCATTTTTGTTCTTTTTATTTTTCTTAGTTTGAACAATTTCGTTCCGGTTAATTTTACTTTTTCGATGCTCTGTAACTATGGCGTTAAAATTTATTTTCTTTTCCTTAAAACAAGAAAAGATTATTTTTTTGATAAATTTGTAGATAAATACTCTCTGATGAATCGCTGCCTCTTTAGTTCTTGCGTTCAATGGGACAAAGTGAACCTGGGAGTAAGAGTAACAAAGTGGTACCCCCCCACACACACTTTCCAAATTGAGGCCTAACTATTGCATAAGCTCAATGGGAGGCAACGGTCATCCATATTCAAGTAAAATTGAAAGTGGACCTTCCGTTTACTTTGAACATCCTCGACATCCTTACGTTCAACCTAATTTGTCCTTTACAATCGATCGCGATATTGTTTTTCAGACAGCGGGGATGGGGTATATCTACTTATATATAAACTAGCCTGGATGTCCGGCGTTGCCCGGGTGTTTGGAGATGTGTGTTGAGCAAAAAAAAAAAAAAAAAAAAAAAAGAAATAAAAAACCCAAAACAAAAGTGGTAGTAAGCAGGTAGACTTGACCTCATGCCGCGAAGGAGGAAAAGAACGTGAAAAAAAACAACAAAACAATAGCAACAACAACAACAACAACAAAAAAAAACGTGACGTCTTTGCCGTTGCGTGCATCGCCAAACCGGAAGTGGCGAAGGTTTAAATTAAGGCTAGTCAATCGAAAAGAGACTTTCGAAATGGACTTTCGAAATGGACTTTCGAAAATCTCGGCGAAAAATGCGAGCCCTCCTTCTAGAAAAGTGGCCAGTTGAGGGTAAGGGAATGAATCTTTTTATCCAATTTTTCGATATTTGTCGTCCGAAGGGTCGAGCTTTAAAACGCTACCGATCACATGAAAATCCAACGCCTCTGTTGAAAGTTTTAGGCAGACATACAAACATACACACACATACATTTAAACAAACAGGTGAGATTTATATAATAGAAAACTCTGTGTGTGTGTATGTGTGTATATGCTTGTGTGTTGTGTGTGTGTATGTATGTGTGTGTATGTGTGTGTGTGTGTAAGTTCGCGATACTTCTAACAAAGGTTGGGGGAATATGTATTAATGAACTAAACGGACTACTGTCCTCATCTTGGATGTTCACACTCGCAAGGACGATCTCATCTAACAAGCGAACCTAACGTGTAAAAATCCTACTTGTGAGACTATTGATATTTGTTTGAACGAACGTTTTGTTTGTGTTTTATTTCTTTTTCTTTTATATCGAACCAGCTTCAAGAAAGAGAGGAAGAGAGAGAGAGAGAGAGAGAGAGAGAGAGAGAGAGAGAGAGAGAGAGAGAGAATATATATATATATATGGGAAATGGGAAGAGAAAAAAAGGGGGAGAGTCAAGAGAGAAATGGAGGAGTTGAGAAAGCGGGAGGTGAAAGTTTAGAGAAAAAGAAAAAGAGAGAGGAGTTTTAAGAGAGAGAAAGAGAGAGATAGAGAGATAGAGAGAGAGAGAGAGAGAGAGTGAGAGAGAGAAAGAGAAAGAGAAAGAGAAAGAGAGACGTAGAGCAGAGTATGCATATAGAGGGAGAGTTGAGAGAGAAAGGAGGGAAGAGTTGAGAGAGAGATGGAGGAGTTAAGAGAGCGAGAGGCGAAAGTTTAGAGAGAAAAAGGAAAGAAAGAGAGACAGAGAGAGAGACAGAGAGAGAGACAGAGAGAGAGAGAGAGAGAGAGAGAGAGATCAGAGTAGAGCAGAGCAGAGCAGAGTATGTATAGAAAAAAGCAGAGTATGTATAGAGAAAAAAGGGGGAAAAGTTGAGAGGCAGATGGAGTTGAGAGAGCAGAAAGCGAGAGAAAGTGTGAGAGCAAGGGGAATTGAGAGAGAGAGAGAGAGAGAGAGGGGGGGGAGAGATAGGGGGAGATATGCGAGTAAATACAGGAATAACTCATCATTTTGTAGGCACTTTATTCGAATCAGAAGTTTAAGATCGTTTAAAATGGAAGCGGATAATCGTGGATAATCGTAAAAAAATGTGAGCACAAATTAAAATGAAAATACACTTTAACACACACGATTACATTCAATTAACATTGAAATATTTCGCAATAATACTCATATGGCGTGCAGGGATGTGAGCAGGTGTTTCTTGGACTCCATATTTTTTTCTGGGCAACGCCCAGACACGGGTCATGCTAGCTAACGATGTAACTGAATCGATAAGTTCATTATGTTATGTTTAAATAAGGTTGTAAGAAATACACATTAATCACTGGTATTTGTTTCTCAGAATTGATTTACAAAAGAAAGGTTAACAATGCAGTGAATATTTATTTAACTCGATTGTCTGATATTTGCAATGCGAGGGCACATCGGTCCCATCGCCGGAAGATGTGACACAAGGTCAAAAGAGATGTGGATTGAAAGGCAAGCACAGAAGAGTTTGTATATTCTGGCCAGTAAAATTACCTTAATAGTCCTGTTAGCATTATTTCATGGGGCGCCTCAGGCGGTTACACATAAAGCAAATCATTTTCAAACAGACATTAAGGCCTGGATGGTGGACCTACTAGGACTACACAGAACCAAATCTCAGTTCGACAGAAACACTGTCACCTCTGTTAAAATAGGCCACAATCTGCCAGACAGATTGTCGAGGATGTATCTCATGCTTGGAGTGGATTGGCTAGTATTTCTAGTATTTACCACCGTACATCGTCGTAAGATGTGACAAAAGGTAAAAAAAATGGGATTGGAGATCAATACGCGGTGGAGTCTGCCCACATAAAAATGCATGAGCAGTCCTGTGGGCATTCTCCGGTAAGACTGCCTTAAACCGATAGCAATAAGGAGAGTAGAAAATGAAACTTGTAACTCTCACTTCCTATGTTTCATCCTTTATTCCTTACTTTCCATGCTCGATATTTCTGACATAGGGGGAAGAAATGCTGTTTTCTAGGCCGGAATCTATTTATGTAAGAGTTATCGTTGGTTATTTTTTTTTTAAACCTTGAAGTAGTAATAATTTTTACCTTCTTACATCAAATGGGTTCATGACGTGTCTGCCGATGCAGTCCTCTGTCTATATAAGAGACAGGTACGCGCTAAAATGGATTAGTGTTATCAAAGTGGGCAGGAGCTGTTCAGCGTTCCCTATCCAGCCTTGATAAGATTCAAATCCCGCTTTGAAACCAAGTAGGTGATGCCCCTTTCTCTTCCCTGTAACCTTTTTCCTACAGAAGAGACATTGCGAGACTGTCTCTGCTCTCTCGTTATTTTCATGGCAAGTGCTCGACTGAACTTCAATCTATGGTTACCTTTTGCCAAACTTTCACAAAAACACTCAACTAGCTACAACCACTATATACGATTTCCCCCATTCTCTATGTGTGTCTTAATCTAAACGCTGATTTCATGAACAAAGCTTCTTTCGCAGAACTGCCCGTTTGTGGAACACTGTTCCGCTGTTCTGCTTCTCGATCGAATACAACATGGTAGCCTTCAAATCCAATGTAAACAAGTTCTTGCTGAGCCGTCTTCATACATAATCAAATTTTACTCAATTTACACCATTAACGATTACTATACTACAAACTTACTTTCATTAACCCTTATCCTTGAGTGGCCTTTGGGTCTTAATAAGTAGTGACTTCCAAATAATATATATATATATATATATATATATATATATATATATATATATATATATATATTATTTGGAAGTCACTACTTATTAAGACCCAAAGGCCATATATATATATATATATATATATATATATATATATATATATATATATATATATATATATATATATATATATATATATAACTATCAAGGAAACCGGATTTTGCCCGGGATTGAATGAGTCAATGAATGCTCAAAACTTTAAATACTTTTATTGTAATCGAAACTGTATCGAGGGATTGTTTTAAAAAAGGGTGAATCGAAAATATGTACAATTCAAAATAAAATTACGTTGCGTTACGTTATGCGTAGGGGAAAATGGGGGAAAGCAATTAAAATAAAGCAACGTTATATTACTCGAAGATCCTAGAGACTAATCACGCTAAAACCTAAGAAGCATTCCCTCTGTTTAACGTGAACAGTTTCCTAAACTTTTAAATGGAATAATGAGTGATCACGACTTGAAAATGAGTTCGTGCTAAAGTTCGCTGCGCATAACAGGTTTCTAATGAGATGGTTAGTGATTGAAGACCCGTATGTGTTGGCAAATACGTCTGTTGCTTGGTATGCCCCATTTCTGATTTTGGTAGATACGTGCTGTTGGACTCTTCCATCCAATCTCAGTGTTGTTCGACCCCCTCTTTGGCGGCACGGGGGGACAAGATCAAAGTGTAGTATCTGTTCCGGCAGATGCTGCACTTAAGATAATTTGTACCAGTCAATGGAGGGGAAACCCTCTATACTGGGACAATTATTATTTTTGGTAACCAGAGTGCCCCCTTTTTGCCTACTTTAAGGGGAGCTGGTTTTTACCTCACATTAAAAACGGCCTTGTGCCTAATTTGCTCAGTGGGGGAGCAAATAAACACCATCTGTTCCGGCAGATGCTGCACTTAAGATAATTTCTACCAGTCAATGGAGGGGAAACCCTCTATACTGGGACAATTATTATTTTTGGTAACCAGAGTGCCCCCTTTTTGCCTACTTTTAGGGGAGCTGGTTTTTACCTCACATTAAAAACGGCCTTGTGCCTAATTTGCTCAGTGGGGGAGCAAATAAATACCATCTGTTCCGGCAGATGCTGCACTTAAGATAATTTGTACCAGTCACTGGAGGGGAAACCCTCTATACTGGGACAATTATTATTTTTGGTAACCAGAGTGCCCCCTTTTTGCCTACTTTTAGGGGAGCTGGTTTTTACCTCACATTAAAAACGGCCTTGTGCCTAATTTGCTCAGTGGGGGAGCAAATAAATACCATCTCAGTGTTGTTCGACCCATATAGTTGAAGTAAAATAACAATTTTGCACTATTGAGCTAATTTGATTTGCCAATTTCTCACTTACTGTCCCCAACCACGGTTAACGCAGATATATTGGACATTTATAACTGTTTGAATTTTAGTTACAGAGAACTCAGGTATTTTCCTTTGCATAGCTGACCTAATCACATCCAGAGGGTACCCATTCTTAATTATTTTAAATTCCTTATCGAATTTGGATTTTGAACAAATCATAAGGGCACGATGTGTTAGGGTTCAAATTAAATTTATCTTACGTTTTCGGGGGCAAAATGAATCTCAGCGTGCATACAGTCCTGTAAATGTAGATTTGTGGTATATTGATATAAGGTAACTAGATGGTGTTTTTGTTATCAATACACCAAGGAAAGCTATGGACGATTTACACTCTCCTTCATAAGTATACTGTAACGCGGTATGAATCCTATCAAGTAGGGAGAAAAAATTATTTGCCTCGGTTTGATTATTGAAGAGGCCAAATGTGTGGTTCACATAGCGAAAATACACTAAGGGCATTATGGGTCAAGTGAGCACTTACTCTTCATGGAAACCCACGGAAATATTCGCCATTATTGACCCCAAAACTGAGCCCATCGACACACCTTCTATTTGCCGATACATTACATCGTTGAAACTGAATTCAACAGATGTAGTGGCAAATTTCATCAGCTCAACAAATGTGCTTTCAGAAATGGGAGAAGGTGATATCTGGCTACGATATAAACAATCTGTACATATATCTATAGTTTCTAAAATCGGGACACAAGTAAACAGGTTGCTAATGTCATAAGAACACATACATTTATTAACAACCTTAGACTTTTCAATAAAGTCTGCAACATAAAGTGTAATACAACGCTGCTTTATTTTAATCGCTTGCCCCAATTTATTTCTTTTTTTTTATTTCACACACCTAATGTAACACAACGTAATTTTATTTTTAATCGTACATATTTTTGATTCTCCTCCGGCTTAAAAAAAATCCATCGATACAGTGAGGGCGAAACCGACCAGCTGAATCCCCTCCCTCTCTTTTCTCTCTTCTCTTCTTCATCCGTTTTACTTTAATTTAATACTTTTTTAATTATGAATTATAAAAGTCCTCTCTTCATGACTGCGATATATATATATATATATATATATATATATATATATGTATATATATATATATATATATTCAGGAATACATTATTAAAAACAACAGAGATACCTTGTTTAATGATTCTTTTTTTAATTTTTTCGATCTTTCGTAAGATTATTTTAACTTCAAGATGGAAGGTATTTACAAATGTTCCATAGTTCACACGAGCGCTTTCGATTCTTTCTTGAATCATCATCAGGTGGAGATAAAATATTAAAAATAGAAGTGAAATATATAGTTACGAATGATAAAAAGAGTCAATGAAAAGTCGATTAAAATATACATTTACGAGTGATAAAAAACTCGATTAAAAATTAGGATGATAAAAGGCAATGTTAGTAAAACCAGTCGTATACTGGTTATGCTAAACATTTCAGCACATTATTGCTACTTTCAAAATTTATGCTATTTATAGATGGGTGCTGGGTTTTTATATATAGTGCTTCAAGTATTTTTAATTTTTTACAATTACTTTCTCGTTGCAAAATCCTTGTGTTGTCCACGAGGACCTTTCTAAGATTAGAGGGGGGGACAACTATGTTGATTTGTTAAATGCTGGTATATTGAGCTAGTACTGTTCAAATGCATCGTTAATCGACGGGACAATGTTGTTTTTGTATGTCCAATATAGTAACAAATCAACATAGCTGTCCCCCCTCTAATCTTGCCATAATATACGCAATATATATATATATATATATATATATATATATATATATATATATATGATGGACTCTCCGTCGATTTTCGACGTATGAGACTCCAACAATTGTCCTGAAGGTCTAGAACTCAACGTGTCGACATTCACTTAGACGTATGTGGCACTTTAGTCCTGCTAGAGACTTGCAATGGCGACCGCAGTGGTGACAGACATATAAATGCGAGAATTTAGCTCCACACTGCTCAGTATTATTTTTTGACTTGACTCTCGCTTCTTTTAGTTTTTCGATGCAAAACGCCGAGAACTCCTTGATTTTTCTGTCACACATTTCTATCCACTTCCTTCTGTCTTTTGCAGTTAGCTCAATGTTGTTATATTCAATATTTAGAACCTGCAAATTAGACTTTATTTTGTCTTTGTAACGCAACCATGGTCGTCCCACGTTTCGACGGCCTCTGTCTGATTGGCCATACAGGAGTTGCTTCGGTATCCTATCATCATCCATTCGCATCACATGACCCGCCCATCGAAGCTGCGACTGGATTAAGAAGCTTTCGATGTTGCTGATTTTACAAAGTGTGAATATATATATATATATATATATATATATATATATATATATATATATATATATATATATATATTGTGTATATTATGTATATATATATATATGTAGTCATCGACATACAGTCCTGTTTCGTTGTATCACAACTCATCAGTGCCGCTAGACTAGCATCTCTCCTAAGCCAAGGCTTGAACCTAGAACCGTCGTGTTGACAGTCGGCAGTTCTCCTGAATATATATGACAGTCCCATTTAGAAACTCCTTTCTTATCGTTGATCACTTTCAGTTGAATTAATTCGGTCAATTTAGCTCTTATGCATAGATCATCGTATAACGATTAGATCACTGTCTGGCTGACGTAAAGAACATTTAAAATTAAAATGTTTGAAGTCAACGTTATTTCACGCGGTTAATGGTAGCCGAATGGATACGGTCTTTGCTAATCGAGCCAGAAATGTCTTGTGTTGCCGAGTTGGAATCGTTCGACTGGTGTTAATCGTGACACCCTGCACTGAAGATTCTCGAAAGGATGAAACACTAGTGTCTGTAGGTATTTATTATAGTAAAATATAATTATATATATATATATATATATATATATATATATATATATATATATATATATATATATAGGCTGGGAAAACTTATTTTGAACAAGTCGGTCAAGTTGTCAGTCAGTGTCTACGCAGCCGCTTTCGTCCCGATAAACTGTTTCGAAAAAAAAAAAAAAACGCTCATCTGTAGAACTTCGTCGATGTTTTTCTGGTATCTAATGATTTGGAGCCGTTTTCAGATAACGATCATTATCTGCAGGTAGCCTTTAGTCGGTTCGAATCAACTGGTCGCGTAGAGGTAAGTGTACGTCGGGCAATGCTCGTCGGGCAGTGCGTGTTATTTTAGCCGCGTCCTTGTCGTGTACATACTTAAGTTCAGACTGGGAATTTTACGAATCCTGTCGAGAGCGACGATGTGTGTGTGTGTGTGTGTGTGTGTGTGTGTGTGTGTGTGCCTACAGGTATGTGGACAGCAGTTGGGCTGTGGGGCGGGGAATACATGATTTAAAGCAAAAGGAAGAAAAAGGAAAGCAAAAAGAACAAGTAGTAGTAATAATAGTAGTTGTAGTAATAGAAGATGAAAAAGAAGAAGATTAGAGATAGAATATATATATATATATATATATATATATATATATATATATATATTTGTTAAAAGAAGCTTTTGCGTCCTTCTATTTATTATTTATTTAATTGTTTACTTTTACTTCGTTTTCTTTTTACTTTTACGGGTACCTTTACTACTAAGGGTACTTTTAAGAGTCTGTGTTCTTACATATATGTGTGTGTGGGTTCTTATCCTTACACCGTTTCTTGCTTTGAAAGTCTTCTGGACGTCTATGTGCCATGTATAATGCGTACATACCCGGTTGCCTTGGCCAGCGGATGATGCCTTCTTGGACGCGTGTCTCCATCTCGTGGGGAGTGGTCACTGCAGACACATGCATCGATAAACAACAAGATGGATTTGAAGCTTCAATCTTTTATTAAAGGCAAGCCTATCATCTCGAACCCTGGTTGTAGGAGAGCCGGATCTCCGATCTGCATTCCTCTGCTGCCTAAACCACTCTCCCCTATGTCGTCGTCAACCGGAAGCCTACGACCACAATTCCCGTGTCATCCCTAATTTCCGGTGCATTCTCTCTAGGTTGATACCTGTCAAATCTAACCTTTTGTGACCCCGCCAACTCGCTGATAGGAAACCCAAAATATGCTTATATAAGTTCTATTTCTAAAACTACCGGTATAGAAATTAAGCTGGGATTCCCAATACTACATATTTATCTCACTACCATATATTAAGTTCAATATACTAATCGATAGAGAATTGTCTCTATAATAATAAATACTTAATCTGCATTTAAATATCATATTTAAGCGTATCTTACAAGTAGGCAACGTCTGGCAGCCTGCTACTATATATATATATATATATATATATATATATTTATCTATCTCTTTCTGTCTGTCTGTCTGTCTGTCTCTCTCTCTCTATACATATATATATATATATATATATATATATATATATATATATATCTGTAACGTATGTTGTACCAACCTTGACCAGTTGATAATCGAATTGATATTAAAATCTAATTCATTTATTATATTTTCAAATTTTCAGGTTTAAACCAACAGACTAAAACAACAATTGACTTGAAGTAATGTATTTTAATGTTGCGTCGATCCGAATGGCACTATCTATAATTATTCCCATCCTGCTACTGCATCGGATGACAGAAGCCAGATACTTCAAAATAGAACGCGAACGTCTAACGGAGCAAATCGGGTTAAAACCACGGCTCTCCTACCGACGACCGATGTCACAGATGAAAGAGATCATCGCCAACCGGTTTACGTACAAGAGAAACCCACAAGATTTCGCCTTCCGTAATAGACCCACACTGTTTCAGAGTACTAACAAACCCCGTTATTCACGAAGAAATAAAATCTCACCCTTTCGGAGAATTGGTTACAAATTTCCCCGCAAAAGACCGTCGAGACTCAGGAAGTATTTAAAAAACCCGAACCGGTTTCCTCGTTATCGATCGAATAGAAAAAACCGAAAGTTTTGGTATCCGACGAAAATTGTGATAAAAAATCTAGAGAATTCGTACTACAAGACAATGAAACCAAAGAATTGGAAAAAACGGTATTACGGAAACAAATATGTCGATGACCATGACCAAACTTGGAAGGCAAAAAAACACAGGAAGAAAATAATCCGGAATCACAAACTAACACGTTTTGATGGCAATAATAAAAGACAGTTTAATTCTTTAGATATGCGAATGCCAGGCGGCCATATTAAAGTACATAGTATGCATTTGGAGAAAAAGCGAAGAACGAAGAAACGACGAAGAAACGCGTCTACAATGCTATTAAACAAGTATGGCCGGCGGACTAAGCGCTGCAATAACCACGATACACAAGACGTCTATCCGAAAATAGACAAGAGAGCAACGGATGGCATAGCGGCTTACAATATTGATGGCGACATGCGTGACAAGAGAGATCCAAGGAATTTAGAGGATGAGTATCGTAAGGACGGCAATCCTGATTGTCTTCGAAGTCATCCGGCTTCCATCAAAGAAACTGAGTTTAAATCGCTAACAGGAATGCCTGCGAATTCGGATGTTGATGTCAAGCATAAAACCGCAGTATTATTTAAAAATCGTTGTCAATATGGTCCAAATAAAAAATCCAAATATTCCAGTGAAACATCCGAAGCTGCCTCCGACAAAATCATAGGAGATTTCAATTCCATGAAGCGAACACTAGATGGCCGGTATGTTGATAGTGGATATTATCCGGGTACAAACTCGTACAGTCCACCAATTGTTTATGGATTGCCGAGAGATAGAGTAGACCCCGGTTACTTTGGGGATGCTAACACTCTGGATCCTATGACAGAAGAGAAAAGTATGGCTACTGAGTACACAGGAGGGTACAGTTCTTCAAACACCGACCCATGGACGGATTTAAATTCAATGATCCGCAACGCTCTTAATGAAAAAGTTGAGGATTTATTGAAGGAGACACTTCCCAGAAAGAATGAAGAAATCAAGGAAACTGCGTCAGATGATGAAGAAAACGAAACAAATGGTAATGATTACAGTACCAAAACTGATGACGTCACTGTCAGTCTGGAAGGGGAAAAAGAAGAAGAAAATGAAGAAGAAGGGAAAGAAGCCGAAGTAAAAGAAACAGACGAAGGAGAAGGAGAAGGAGAAGAAATAAAAAAAGTAGAAGAAATAAAAGAAGAAAGAGAAGAAGTGAAAGAAGAAGGAGAAGAAATAGAAGAAGAAGGAGAAAAAATAAAAGAAGAAGGAGAAGAAATAAAAGAAGAAGGAGAAGAAATGAAAGAAGAAGGAGAAGAAATGAAAGAAGAAGGAGAAGAAATGAAGGAAGAAGGAGAAGAAATAAAAAAAGAAGGAGAAAAAATAAAAAAAGAAGGAGAAAAAATAAAAGAAGGAGAAGAAATAAAAGAAGGAGAAGAAATAAAAGAAGAAGGAGAAAAAATAAAAGAAGAAGGAGAAGAAATGAGAGAAGAAGGAGAAGAAATAAAAGAAGAAGGAGAAAAAATAAAAGAAGAAGGAGAAGAAATAAAAAAAGAAGGAGAAAAAATAAAAGCAGAAGGAGAAAAAATAAAAGAAGAAGGGAAAGAAATCAAAGAAGAAGGAGAAGAAATAAAAGAAAAAGGAGAAGAAATCAAAGAAGGAGAAGGAAAAGAAAACAACGGGTCGCCTTCTGCACGTGAAAACGTTGTGGAAGAGCCGAAAGAACCAGTTTTAAATAAAGGAAAATTTGATGCTAGCAATGAAAACGCCAACGTCTACAACATTATTGGCAATGCAAACACCATACTCTCCCTGACGCCAGACATGGTAAAGTCACCAGAAAGCAATCACACTAATCTAGTTGATATAAGAAACCAAAGCAATATTGATCAACCGACAGACGAAAACAATATCATTTCAGACAAATCAGCAGACGACGAAGATGGCGACCAATTCAAAACTGAAATTAACGCTAGTAGAAATCATAATTCCAACGTTAACAACACAACAAATGATTCAAACGTTAACAACACAACAAATGATTCAAGCGTTAACAACACAACAAATGATTCAAACGTTAACAACACAACATATAATTCAAACGTTAACAACACAACAAATGATTCAAACGCTAACAACGCAACATATAATTCAAACGTTAACAACACAACATATAATTCAAACGTTAACAACGCAACATATAATTCAAACGTTAACAACACAACATATAATTCAAGCGTTAACAACGCAACATATAATTCAAACGTTAACAACACAACAAATGATTCAAACGTTAACAACACAACAAATGATTCAAACGCTAACAACGCAACAAATGATTCAAGCGTTAACAACACAACAAATGATTCAAACGTTAACAACACAACATATAATTCAAACGTTAACAACACAACAAATGATTCAAACGTTAACAACACAACATATAATTCAAACGTTAACAACACAACAAATGATTCAAACGTTAACAACGCAACATATGATTCAAACGTTAACAACGCAACATATAATTCAAACGTTAACAACGCAACATATAATTCAAACGTTAACAACACAACACATGATTCAAACGCTAACAACGCAACATATAATTCAAACGTTAACAACACAACATATAATTCAAGCGTTAACAACGCAACATATAATTCAAACGTTAACAACGCAACACATGATTCAAATGCTAACAACGCAACATATAATTCAAACGTTAACAACGCAACATATAATTCAAACGTTAACAACACAACATATAATTCAAACGTTAACAACACAACATATAATTCAAACGTTAACAACACAACATATAATTCAAACGTTAACAACACAACATATAATTCAAACGTTAACAACGCAACAAATGATTCAAACGTTAACAACACAACAAATGATTCAAACGTTAACAACACAACAAATGATTCAAACGTTAACAACGCAACATATAATTCAAACGTTAACAACGCAAAAAATAATTCAAACGTTAACAACACAACAAATAATTCAAACGTTAACAACACAACAAATGATTCAAACGCTAACAACGCAACGTATAATTCAAACGCTAACAACATAACAGATGATTCAAACGCTAACAACGCAACATATAATCCAAACGTTAAGAACACAACATATAATTCAAACGTTAACAACGCAACATATAATCCAAACGTTAAGAACGCAACATATAATTCAAACGTTAACAACGCAACATATAATCCAAACGTTAAGAACGCAACATATAATTCGAACGTTAACAACGCAACATATAATTCAAACGTTAACAACACAACTTATGATTCAAACGCTAGCAACGCAACATATAATTCAAACGTTAACAACACAACAAATGATTCAAACGCTAGCAGCCCAACTTATAATGAAAGTAATTTCCCATCAAAGACTAATCGTACCGAAATGAATAGAGAAATGGAAGCTACGACCCCAAAACAGTCTCCAATCTCAGACAATAGTAAAGGGACAGCCATTTCGCCTTTCCTTCATTTGACGAAATACGTTTCCAAAAATAGCAGCTCCTTTAACAGTACTTATGATGAGCGAAATGAGAGGAAATGGGGTACTCCGCCTAAATCTGTTGGCGATAAATATGGCGATATAGATTTTGCTGACGGAAATCCTTTGCACGATGCTCTAAACAATAAAACCAACAAAACTAAAGACACCGAATCAACTGCTTTGATGAAAAAGGATGCTGGAGCAAACAACGAAAGCGAGGCGATTATTACAATAAACGCCACGAGAACAAATACCGCAGAGGGAACAAAAAATATAACACTGGATATCGACACAGGCAGTTCGGATGAGGTTGAAGATCCGCTAAGAATTAGTCATCAAAAGAAAGTTGTATCAAAGCGTTCACCTGATGACATAAACACCTTAAGCGTAAGCGATGTGTCCAACGTTAGCGACGTGTCCAACGTTAGCGACGTGTCCAACGTTAGCGATGTGTCCAACGTTAGCGACGTGTCCAACGTTAGCGATGTGTCCAACGTTAGCGACGTGTCCAACGTTAGCGACGTGTCCAACGTTAGCGATGTGTCCAACGTTAGCGACGTGTCCAACGTTAGCGATGTGTCCAACGTTAGCGAGGTGTCCAACGTTAGCGACGTGTCCAACGTTAGCTATAACCTGCTTCCCCAAAACCTTTTCCATCACCCAGACACAACGGGACACGCCCTCGATGTAAAGTCGTTTAGCAAAGTTCCAATGTTGATATCTACTCAACCTTTTGCGCAGGGCCTCTTCGGAAATCAAAGCGATTTCGACGATTCCGACGACAAAAGTGGTTCACCTTTTTCGACGTTTTAGCAGGATTCGACGATGAAATTTCTCAATATTTACCAATTCGCAGAATAAAAAAATAGTTTAGTTGTTGAGAGGAAAATTATAACCCCCCCCCAAAAATGACAAATATGGGCCTTCTTTCAAATATATTTTATTCAATTTTTATCCCATGAAATGTTTAAAGATAAAGAAATAAAAGATACAAAAGTAAAAGTTATTACTAAAACTGTTTTTTGTTTTTACTAATTATGTACGACAAATTAAGGCACGACGAATGTACGACAAAGCATGACAACTACTCCTGCTGATACTCGTGTGATATTTAAGCACGTCAATCGAGCAACTTTGGATTCTTACGCCAAGAAGAAGTAACTAATTTTAATTTAGACGGACCGGCATGCTATTATTTTATTCTTTTGTTAAAAGGTTTTGTAAAAAATAAACATGATTTTAAGACTTGGGGAAAATATTAAAAACATACGATTTAAATATAAAAAATGTTCTCTTAAAAGAAATAAAGATTTGTTTACTTTTAAAAATCGTAAATGTTTTTTTTAATGTTTTTAATAGTAAATGTTTTTTTATAGTAAACGTTTTTAATAGTAAACGTTTTTAATAGTAAACGCTTTTAATAGTAAACGTTTTTATAGTAAACGTTTTTAATAGTAACCGTTTTTAATAGTAAACGTTTTTAATAGTAAACGTTTTTTATAGTAAACGTTTTTAATAGTAAACGTTTTTAATAGTAAATGTTTGTTATAGTAAACGTTTTTAATAGTAAACGTTTTTTATAGTAAACGTTTTTAATAGTAAATGTTTTTATAGTAAACGTTTTTAATAGTAAATGTTTTTAATAGTAAACGTTTTTAATAGTAAACGTTTTTAATAGTAAACGTTTTTAATAGTAAATGTTTTTATAGTAAACGTTTTTAATAGTAAATGTTTTTATAGTAAACGTTTTTAATAGTAAACGTTTTTAATAGTAAATGTTTGTTACAGTAAACGTTTTTAATAGTAAACGTTTTTAATAGTAAATGTTTTTATAGTAAACGTTTTTGATAGTAAATGTTTTTAATAGTAAATGTTTTTAATAGTAAACGTTTTTATAGTAAACGTGTTTGATAGCAAATGTTTTTAATATTAAACGTTTTTAATAACAAATTTCTTTCAATAGTAAATGCTTTTGATAGTAAACGTTTGTTTTAATAGTGAATGTTTTTAAGAGTAAATGTTTTAAATCTTTTTAATAGTAAATGCTTTTCTTAGTAAATATTTTTCAATAGTAAATGTTTTTTCAATAGTAAACATTTTTTAATCGTAAATGTTTTTTTTTAATGGTAAATGTTCCCTAACAGTAAATGTTTACAAAAATATGACATTGAAAAGTAAATATATTAACAAATTATTTAATTCTCCCAAATCTCGGCTCGTCCGTCTGAAAACAATAAAAAAAAACTTTTATTATTTTTTTAATTTTTAGCAAAAAAAAAAAAAAAAAATCAAGAGTAATTTGTTATGCCTAAATTTGTCGCGTTTACTTTGTTGTACCTTAATTTGTCATGCCTACATTTGTCGTGCTTAATTTTATCGTGCCTGCATTTGCCGTGCTTAAATTTGTCATGCTTAAATTTGTCGTGCCTAACTTTGTCATATCTATATTTCACACGACAACAGGGGCAGTTATGCCTTGTCGTACATTTGCCGCGCCTCAATTTGATAAATATGATTATATAAAACGTGTTCGACTCTCTGAATTTCCACTTGGTGACATATCAAGACAAGATGACCAGCAATCACTTGAGCCGATCATCTTACAACAGAGTTATATCAAGGCACAAATCACTTGAGGATAAAGGTTAATGTGATGGATAGATTGACAGTTGGATGCTGATGAATGATATGAGAGGATTGTTTTTTCTTTATATACCACCCACTGAAAACAATATTAGTCCCGGAAAACAGTAATGCTACGTATGAAGATGAATATATCCCCCCTTTCTCTCTTTCTATCTCTCTCGTGCTAACATGGGGAAGTAGCAGTTGTGAAGTGGTTAACGACGTGGACTGATGACCTGGGTGTACCAAGTTCGAATCCAGTCGGATGCGTATAATCACTGTATACTGCATAATCGTGTTTTCATGACGTTTTTTTTTTAATTTATTTTATTGCGGACTATTATCCTTATTTTTTAAAAATGTTTTTGACGACGTTTCGGTCAACTATTCCTCTGACCTGCGTCAGGTGGTAACCGCGACGGGATAGGAACTCAGAATCTCCTAACTACATCCTCAGCAATTACTGCCTTCCACAGTTGTTGTCAAGAAGTCCAGAGGAATAGTTGGCTGAAAGGTTCTGAAACAATATGTAAGAAAGATGAGGATAATAGTTCGTAATAAATAAATTAATAAATAAAACTCATGTCAATAATGAATTCCAATTAAATAATATATATGCCGTTTCTTGTTATATCATCAAAGTTAAACAAAGTTGAGCTTGGTCAGTTCCAATGGGTGACCATTTGGGAATGTCAGTCGATGCATGTGGATAGATGAGTCTCCTAAACCTCCCTGGTCGTGAGGGGTGGGGGTGATGGTGGCGTCCTGAATTATTTCATGCCACATGTCTTGGGCAACAATAGTCTGACGGCGCCCATTTCTCTCCAGACTCCCGAGCACATACAGCATCTGGTATTACCAAATGGTCACCCATTTTAGTATTGACCATGTTCAACGGCGCTTAACCTTAGTGATCTAATGAGAACCGTATGGCACAATGATAAAGAGCCCCCCCTTTTTTTTACATAGGCATCACCACTTATCAAGGCCAAGAGGCCACTCAAGGATAAGGGTTAAAGAGCTTACAGTAGACATTGGACAATATAGTAATCATTAGTAATGGAAATTTGGTAAATTTGATAACTTATATAGAACGGCTCATCAAGAACTTATTTACTTTAGACTTGAACACAACCATATTGTAGTCAGCCGGAAAGCAGGAAAACGGAAGACAATTCCACAGGCGTGCAGTTCTAAGAAAGAAGCTTTGTTCATGGAATCTACGCTTAGGTTTAGGCACAGATAAAGAGTGGGGGGAATTATTGATAGTGTTTACAGCTAGACGAGTGTTTCTTGTGAAAGTTTGGCGAGGGGGACCATAGATTGAAGCTCAGTTGAACACCTTCCATGAAAATAACGATACATCAGAGACAAACTCGCAACATCTCTTCTGTGAGATAGAGGTTGCAAGGAAGAGAAAAAGACATCTCCTACGAGGCTACGAAGTCTATTTTGAACTTTATCAAGGCAGGACAAGTCCTTTCTAGCAGCTCCTGCCCAGATGTGGCAACAATATTCCATCCTTGGACGTACCTGGCTCTTATATACCCTAGATCCCCACATTGAGGAGCCGTATACTCGACTTTCGTGGTACTCGAATGGAGACGAGTATAGTTTAACATGTGTTATTACGAATATGTCGACTTCAGAGTGATAAATCAAGATATTTTCATCCAACCTACAACTCACAGATGTTTCTATAAACGTAAGTGAAGACTGTCGAAAGGTCAAAGGCAAGAAACTCAATGAACCCATCATCTAAGATGAAATAAGGATATTTTAGTCTTTTTGTTTTTAATATCTATTTCTCTTTTTCTCTCCCTCTCTCTTTCTCTCTCTCCTTTTCACTCTCTTTCACTCATTCACGAAAGAAAGAGATAATGAAACAATATTAATCTCAGAAAACAGCAATGCTACGAAGGCAGGTGGATATATTCGTCACCGTTTCGTTTGTTCTCCCCCCCTCTCTCTCTCTCGTGCTTTCATCCTACCATGAGGAGGTATGAGTAGCGAAATTAATAACAACACGAAATGACGATCTGGTGTTATATATTCGCTGTGATCGGTTGTTGCGTTTGTCCAGTTTATATAATTGTTAAACCCCCTACTTTTGTCACTGATACAATATATACACACACTGACAGCGAAGTAATACCACAACACAGTTGATCTATGAAAAAATATGTTGCTTGCTTTTATTTCACACCGACAAATCAGCTTTTGATTATAAATTAGTACTGTTTTTTTTTTAACGTTTCTGAAAGGCGCATGGGGTGGTGCGGTATTAAACGGTTGTCAGGTAGTGAAGAAATGGTGACAAGCATGGCTCTCTCTCTGACCGACTGCCTGACTTTCTCTTTGTGACAACTTTATTTATAAAAGTATTCTTTTCCTCTTGTGTCAAATTATGCATTCCGTTAGATAATGGTAGAAAGTCTCGCATTCTTCACATGGAATCCATTTGTGTGTGTGCAACCCCTTTTCTTCCCGGGGTTGCCTGCCAATATCTAACACTGGATGTGACAACTTCGAATCCAGTCGGTTCTATATCGCCATATTCTTATTGTCATGCTGTTTTTCATTAGATCATCAAAGTTAAGCAATGCTGAGCCTGATTATTATCAGATGGGTGACAATTTGAGAATACCAGGCGCTGTATGTAGGAGAACGTCAACACCTTCCTGCAAAAATGTGACATTTTTATATCTCCTGATTGGGATCCGCATGCGATTGAGAACAGTTTATAATTTTGATATTCCTTAGAAACTTCCTCCTTCTGACAAAAGCCTGGCCAACCCATCCTGGGTGAATCCTAGTTCATTTTGGTTCCTTGGTTTTGTATTACCACTTTCGTCTATGGATGTTTGCAACCTTCACATGTTCCGAGAAACCAATGCTAACAATTTAAACAATCGTATCAATTAGGATCTAAAAAGACACCCTTTTTTATTATTGTATTTTCACCCCAAACAAGGCACAGTGTCACTTTGATGTAGGATGTTACTATCAGGGACATAACTTGCAGGGATACTATGTAGGGGGTTGAGCAGCAAGGTGTCTTTTTACATTACACTTGAACTTCTGCATCTCAGTACAGTTAAGGAAGCAGGAACCCGGAAAGAAATTTCAAAGTCTAGCAGTTTTGAGGAAGAAACTATTAGAGTAGAAGACTTTCTTACATCTCGGGATTTCTACTGTGTAGGGGTGGGACTTTGCTGTTTGTCGGGTTGACTGGGAGTATTTACAATCGAAACTGAGCAAAATATATTGTATTGTGGAGAGGATGAGGATTGTAAAAACAAAACAAAAAAAAAATACAACTGCGCACGTATCAGATTTTAAGGTTGAAATTCTGAATTTTGAATGTGTTTAATTTTTTATCGTTTATGTTTAAGTGTGAAATTCATTGAATATGCTAATAATAATTATTATCTTTCAGATTAGCAAAAAAAAAAAAAAATATATATTTTTTCATTATTTTACGAAAAAACACTACTTTTAAATCTTCGAAAAATAAATTAATAATTTTCTTTTAGTGAGCGCATTATTGCTAATATACCATTAAATAGGAAATGCTTTGTAGAATCGATACCAAAAACAGAAAAAAAAAAAAACGATAAATAACTGCGCATTTTGTTAAAATACGACAATTTCTTTCGGAAATTTCTTGTTACTTGTTCTTGTTATTTTCAAACATTCACTTATGGTAGATTATACGCGCTAAAAGAGTTGTTCTATATTTACAAACATTTGTTACCTCCCTCTTTTCCAAAATTACGAATTATGAATTTATGTTGTCTTGTAAAGCCTTCCGTAGTTTTTTTTTTTTTTAAAGGAACGTTAAATTTGAGATTTTTTAATTTTGACACGGGATTTCTACATATTGAGATAAAATAATTGTCTGTATTTTTGAGATGAGGAGTTTTCATTGATTGAGATTGTCGGACTAACTTTCTCATCTTGGTTGTTATCGTCACAGTGACGATAACAACCAAGATGAGGAAGTCAGTCCGACAATCTCAATCATTGAGATAAAAGATGAAATTATTTGAAATTAAGGTACTTATGTTACAATATTTTTGCATATTCTTCTAATCATCTAAAATCTCAATAAGATAAAAATAAAAATAATAATTGATTCAAAAAGCATAAAAAAATTTAATCATTTATTTATCGATACAAAAAAATGGCGGTGAAAGTTTTTTTTTTTTTTTAAATTTAAAAATGTAAAATTCTATTAAAAATAGTAGAAAATGTTTTATATTATTCTGTTCTTTATATGATAAAATTAAGGCTTTTATCTTTTCTGAAAAAAAAAAAAAAAGATGCCCAAGAATAATGGGTTTTAATAGATTTTTATTCGTTAAAAAAAAAAAAAACAATTCGGTTTTTCTTTCATATTTTGGCCCTGCCTATATTAGCCCCTTACGTCCAATTGGAGTAAAGTAAAGATTACTTTGTAAATTAAACGGGGTAAGGGAGATAATTCAGATGTTAAAATTCACATGGCATTCGTTAGTGCTTTATGAGTGACCTCCCTTTTAGCCGAGTATCAACGTCTGTGTTTCCTTTTCTCTTGTAAAGAAAACAAAAAACAAACAAAAAAAATAGCAATAAAAGAAAAAAAAATCTTTCAGCCATTCCCAGCTTTCCGTTTTGTTTTTTATACCCCAAGAGTTCGACAGTATTAGCATATCTTGTCACACTATGGGACAAACGCCAAACCAGAAGAATCCCCGACTCAAAGTCCGCAGTAAACTATGCTTGGACAGATTCAGTTTCTGATATTTAAAACTTCCTGTTTTGTGGTTTGCCAAGTTCCGTGCTAATTTTAATTAATTAATTAATTAATTTATTAAATTGTTAGGTGAAAATACAGAATAGTTAAATAATCTTCTGCAGCTTACTAACCGTGCTGAAATAATAATGTTATTAAGAACGCCATTCTTAGCACGGAAAAGAAGAGCTTTAGGTAATTGAGCATAACACGGTAGCTTAACTTTCAAACACGTCGTTAGAAGGCGTTCGCATCTCTCAATTGAAGTAAGGAAGCACAAAATGAAACAATACTTCCGCTTTTCTCCAAAACTGCTACTTTTTTTTTTTATGACTTATTTTTTTTTTTATCGCATATGAAAAAAAATGACTGTTTATTCAAGTTAATATGTTATATATTTTGGTAAAATGTTTAGATATTTTAAAAATGCATTTATTTACAGAAATATATATATAAAAACCCAAAACAAAACAAAAAAAATAATAAATGTGTCGCATTGTGAGTCAATGTGCACTGGTGGTGACACCAGTGGTGGTCCAACCTCCAGAGGGTGTTTTATTCCGAAATCCGTTCTTAAGATGGGGAAGGTGGGGGGGTTTATTTCGAAAGCCGTTCATAACATAGGGAAGTTGGGGGTGTTTATTCCGAAAGCCATTTTTACCATAGGGATGTTGAGGGGTGTTTATTCTGAAAACCGTTCTTAACATAGGGGTGTTTATTCCGAAAGCCGTTTTAAAATAGGGAAGTTGGGGGTGTTTATTCCGAAAGTCGTTCTTTATATGGGAAGGTTGGAGGTGTTTATTCCGAAAGTCGTTCTTTACATGGGAAGGTTGGAGGTGTTTATTCCGAAAGTCGTTCTTTACATGGGAAGGTTGGAGGTGTTTATTCCGAAAGCCGTTCTTAACATAGGGAAGTTGAAGGTGTTTATTCCGAAAGCCGTTTTTAAAATAGGGAAGTTGGGGGTGTTTATTCTGAAAGCCGTTCTTTACATGGGGAGGTTGGGGGGTGTTTATTCTGAAAGCCGTTCTTTACATGGGGAGGTTGGGGAATGTTTATTCTGAAAACTGTTCTTAACATAGGAAGGTTGGGGGGGTGTTTATTCCGAAAAATCATTTTCTTATTTTCAACCTCCCCGTAATCAAGTTATTCGGGTAGTTCCGGGTTCCCCAGTGCATTTTCACCGCATTGTGTTCCAGTTTTTTGTTTCATTTATCTAAACAATATTTTACGACACATTCATTCCTTTTTCATGTTTCTGTTAATAAATATATTTTAAAACAGAAAACATATTAACAAAAAATATCTTAGTATTTTACCCAAATATATAAGTAAGCAGTTTTGGAGAAAAGCGGAAGTATTGTTTCCATTTTGTGCTTCCATACTTGAATTGAGAGATGCGGGCGCCCTCAACCGACGTGCTTGAAAATTAAGGCACCGTGTTATGTTCAATTACAGGGCTTTATTAATTATTCTGTACTTTCACCTAACAATCTAACAAATAAATTATGTGATAACTTGGAAGTGTTGAACTTACCGTGAGTGGGACAGAGGGGTAGTAAAAGAACTCTCCTATCTGTCGACGACGCCCGACTAGCTTCAAGTCTGACACCAAAAAAAGGAAAAGCTTCGTTTTGAATCTCACATGTGTTTAGAGCAACTATTTGTGTATTGGTGTTGATGTGTTTATTTGTATTTCTTTTTTTTTTTTTTTTTTTTTTGCTATTCTCGTTTTCAAACATTTTAAAAGTGTTATTTTTTTTTGTTCCAATCAAAGGGAACTAATATTATATGGATAATTAGATCGTCTTTTTCCAGTTTTAAAATGGCGATTCTTTTACGTTCTATTCATACGGTCAAATTTTATTCTTTCATAAATCCGTAAAAAATATAAAGAAAGTAAAAAAACAAACAAACAAACAAAACAAAACAAAAAAACAAAAGCAAAAAAAAAAAAAAAAAAAAAAAACATGACACATAGTTTAATGGTTTTAAAAAAAATCTTTATTTCGGATGCTGAAAATCCCCTCCTCCTCAAAAAAAAAAAAAAAAAAAAAAAAAAAAATTCAAGTAAAAAATATAGATATGAACATGGTATAATATAATATGAATATGAAAATGTTTATACAACAATTGGTGCTTTTACAGCAGCATTGCTTCCAACAAAGTCTTCATAAGATGATGACTCTGGGTTCAGTTATGGTTTCAGGGCCGAAGCATCATTATCACTTGCGCAGAGTGCTCCAGCAGTGTCATACACAAGGCTTTGTTGGATTGTTGGCATTCTGTGGAATTACCATATCTATGCTGCTGCAGAAAGAGTATCGTCTTCATGTATTTTTCTTATCTGATGGAGAAAAAACAACATGATCCAAGAACTGTGTTGGCAATACAACTTCGACGTCCAATTTTGATGCATACATACATACATACATACATACATACATACATACATGCATACATACATACATACATACATACATACATACATACATACATACATACATACTTCCTTCGTTCAGCCTTGACAGACTATGGATACCCACTGTAAGAGTGCCTGTGCGTGGAATTGTTGTGGCAAGAGTTGCGCAGTCTCCACACGCACCTCTCCTGAGTCGGCGTTGTTAAATACCAGTGGCAAGTGGAGGTTCAGAACAACTGAAAATAATGCCGGGATAAGCGGAGAGCACATACAGCCCCTAAAATTCCCAAATAGTCACCCATCTGGTACTAGTCAGGCTCATACATGCATAAATACATACATAGGCGTATGCAGTATGTTATATATTAAGCTGCTGGCGAGGCTAATATTACTAAGGGATTATTAGTTCACATTGCAGGAAATAAGCAGAGAATTCCACGTAGGAAAAATGAAATTTATTTTTAGCAGCAAGAACTAAATAATCGCTCGTTTTTAATCTTATCCATACAAGCAATTGCATCAACCAAAAAATAGCGTAATACATAACCTACTAAATGAATATCCAATATCTCTCTCTCTCACACACACACACACACACACACACACACACACACACACACACACACACACACACACACACGCGCACACACACACACACACACACACACACACACACACACACACACACACACACGCGCACACACACACACAAACTATAAACAGACACTATGTTAAATGAATATCCAATATCTCTCTCTCACACACACACACACACACACACACACACACACACACACACACACACACACACACACAAACTATAAACAGACACTATGTTAAAACATGATAAATTAAAAATTATCATAGGATGTTCTGAATATTAGATACAGGTCATCCATCGCTTAACATCTTATAAATATCTGTTCTTCTAAATTTAGTGCCATCCTAAACATGTGCTACTCTTCCTTTCATTTCAATATTTTAAAAATCCATTTACATTAATCACTTGCAATATTCTCTTTGTAAGTAACGAGAAAGTGTTCCCGGACTTAATGTAGTTTCTGTCTAACGAATTTTTCTCCTCTTTTCCTTTGCTATAATTTTCATAGCGTTATTTTTTCTCTTAATTCTTAACCCCGATTTAAATCTGTTGAGCGAGGTTCGAAACCGGTTAGCTATCGATTCAATTTTTTTAATTTTTTAATTCATCACATTTAAAAATAAATCTAGTCTTTATATATATATATATATATATATATATATATATATATATATATATATATATATATATATATATATATAAAGACTATATATATATATATATATATATATATATATATATATATATATATATAAAGACTATATATATATATATATATATATATATATATATATATATATATATATATATATATATATTGATAACAGCATAATATTCGGATAATACGATGAATCTTATTTAATTGAGGTTGTTTCTAATAAGAGTACAAAACCAGGTACGCTACTAGAGCAGATTAATTATTTTTCAGGAATCTGGTAAAACAAAGAAAGACATACCATAACATATTTAAATGGTCAATTTGAAAAGAGGAAAATGAATGTTCTCCATTTTCTTATCAACACGATGTTTGAAAGATAAAGAATAACTTTAATGCAATATTCGATTATTTATATAACTCATGCAGATATCAAACTCCCGGGAGTGGAGGGGGGAGGTTGCCTTGATTTCTGAGAGCGAAACAACAAATAATAAACTTACTGTGAGTGAAATGAAGACAAATATTTCCGAGTGTTGTTGGTCGATTCTATTCTAATCTTGTCACGTGACTTCCGGTTGCGCGTAGACCAATTCAGTAAAGAGAGCAACTCCATGACAGTACCTATTTTCTGACTGTCGACGGATGCTCCCTTCATCGAAAGGTCTTAGTGCTCGCTGTTATTTATCTGTAAATTTATCTTCGTGTTTTTCTCCAAAAGTCAAACTGATCTGCTCGGCACCAGTTTTTTCTTTCTATTATTATCGCTAAATATCAAACAGATTTTGAGTTGAAAGAAAGATGCAATATACTTCTTGTTTTTCAATGTTAAATATTATATAAAAATAAGTAAAAAAAAAGAAAATGTTCTATTCTGGAATAGTTGCCGCAGTGTGATGTTTTATTTGCCGATAGGGTCGCGTGTCTGGAGGTGGTTAAGAGAGATGCCCTCTAGACAACTTAATTTGATTACCTGTTACCCAAACAAAGCTCTTTTCCTTTAACAACTATATAAAAAAATTTTCTAACTACCGATTTTTATGAACGATAGCAATCTTCCCAAGATTCCAATGTCTAAATTTTATGGTAAAATGAAGTGGAATAAGTATAAAAAGATGCCGTAGAGTCTGCCCCCCCCAAAGAAAGCAGGCTTCCCTTACCGGGCTAGAAAATATCTCATACCTACCAGTATTCTATATCTCTTCAAAACCACCATTCGTCCACGCCTGGAGTATTGTTGTTACATCTGAGGTAGTGCACCAATCACTAGTGTGTATCCCTTCTTAGTCATAGTGCGAAAAGTTATCTAATAGAAATGTTACCCATCACCTTGAAAAATGTCCCCAGTCGGACCAATATGAAAAAAAAAAAAAAATAAAAATAGATAAATAAAAATATCAGAAATCTGTCTTGTACATCTCAAAAGAGACTAAGCAGTCTCATGTGCGCCATGATTATGTTGGTTGAATTTGTGATAAATGAAGAAGTTTACTACCCCAGCAAAAGCAATCTCTTCAGTGACAAGCAATATGAATTTCGTCCTGCAAAGCAAATTTCACTACACGGGTTGTATCAAAAAGTCTGACGAGAGGTAGAGCATTATTCACTGTACGCAGGTCTGAACGCTTCCCTAATTCCTCTCAGTGACCTGCTTTTATCGTGGCCGGGCATGCGTCCTTAGCAGGTGTGTCATGTGGCCATGTGAGAACTGTGCGAGATCGAAGGTTTTAAAAGATCATGGACGCCATCTTGGATCGTTTTGATTTTCCTTTCTTCTCAGCCCGCAGGACAGACATACATAAGGACGTTTCCTAGTTGAGTGCTGATTATTTATTTATCGTTTGTACGGCCACACAAGGCACAAACGCTTCTTTGATGAATATCACAAAGTCCACCGCTGATACGTTTACTTTAATATCATACACCATTAACGGATCTACTGACGGAGGCTTCATAGAGCATTCTAGAGCAATAGAGAGAGAGAGGGAGAGAGAGAGAGGGAGAGATAGATAGATAGATAGATAGATAGATAGAGAGAGAGAGAGAGAGAGAGAGAGAGGGAGAGATAAATAGATAGATAGATAGATAGAGAGAGAGAGAGAGAGAGAGAGAGGGAGAGATAGATAGATAGATAGATAGAGAGAGAGAGAGAGAGAGAGAGAGAGAGAGAGAGAGAGAGAGAGAAAAGAGAATAGAAGGTCATTTAGTCCTCGCATTCCGAGAGCAATGTTTCTGACAAATAGGGAAAATTTTTTCTGCTTTCTGGGTCAGTATCTTTCTCTCTAACATTTAACGTTGGCAAGTATTATTTTTTTAGTTCCTTAATCAAGTAACTCCATGCATTATCTGGAACGATCTCCATAAAAAATAGCCTTTGACATATCTAAGGCCTTTTATAGGGTTAGGTACAAAGGTTTGCTTTCACAAACTAGTAGCTATGGAATATCTGAAAATGTCTTTTCAACTATGAAATCATTTCTCTGATAAGTTTATAAAAGTAGTCGTTAATGGGCAGAGGTCTGGCGTATATATTATCACTATCATTGTGCCTCAGGGATCTACTCTGAACCCAACCCTCTTTCTGATCTTTATGAATGATCTCTCGTATCACATTTAGGGGTTCATCTGGTAGAGCATTAATGATCAATATTTTTCTTTTTCTTTCTCTTCCGACCTGAGGCATGTGGTGCAACGGGTAAAAGAGTTGCTAGTTACTTTTAATAAACCTCTCCTTTCACCACCAACGACCGGATGCTCATTTTACCGCAATTAAAATGAACGACCGTATCCTTGAAAAAGCCTCTTAATTTTATAAGGTCTTAGAACTGATCTTCACGTCAGAATTCCTATGGAAAACTCACATCAAATCTTTTGCTAAGGTTGCTAGAAAAATAATTGGATCATTCCATCGCTCCAGAAAATATTTAATTCCTGTCGCAATCTTTTACTTCTATAATAATTCTTGTTGTAAATACTTTACAGGAAGAGCTCAGTCGAGCACCTACCATGAAAATAATGAGAGAGTGGAGAAAGACTAGCAATGCCTCTTCAGTGAGAAAGAGGCTGTAAGGACGAGAAGGAGGAATACTTTTACCACATTTAGGGAATCGCAGCTCAGAGTACAAAACTGATTTTTTAATCTAGTCAGGTGTGTTATTCTCGTCCCTACAGCCTCTTTCTCACCGAAGAGACATCGCTAGACTTGCTCTACTCTATCATCATTTTCATGGTACGTGCTCGACTGAGTTCCTATTTAACCCCGTAAAGGATTTACAACAAGAACTCGTCTAGCTACAATAGCTATAAATAATTTTGCTTTCTTCCTCTGTGAACCTAAAACCAAACCAAACTTCCATGGCCAAAGTTTATTTCCAAGAACTATCTGTCTGTGGAACACAATATCACTGTGCAGCTTTCCAGCTGACTATAGCATTGTCTTTTTCAATCTAATGTTAACAAATTCTTATTGAGCTGTCTTGTAATCAACTTCTGCCTAGTTTTGGCCATTGTTACCATTCCCCACGTTGCTGTTTAACTCCTGACCGACGCATTAAAGCTTATCCTTTAGTGGCATTTAGACCTTGATTCGTTTGTATATAAAAACAAAACCGGTACTTTCTGCGAAGTGTTTGGAGCGATAGAGGGGATTGATTTCACAAGAAGCAGAAAGACCAATGGATCTAATATATAAACTCCAATAAAGTAATTAAAAATATTACCCATCTAAAGTATTTTGTCAACTAAGCTCCAACTCCTGTCCCATCGCCGCAATGTTGCATCTATGTGCGTATTGTACAAATATTTTAATGGAATATGCTTTGATGAACTCGTTGCACTTGTGTACCCCCCTCAACACATATATCCCTGACAAACCCGTTTAGCAACAAAATCTCACCCCTTCACTATTGAGGTCGCTAAATGCCCAAAAGCTTCCTACTCTAATAGCTTCTTCCCTCGAACAGCTAGACTTTGGAATCCCCTTCCTGGCACCTGGTTCCCCGACTGTACTGATATACAGAAGTTCAAATGTAACATAAACCAACACCTTGTTAATCTTGCCTAGGCATGGTCCCAGATAGTAGCCCCTTACGCCCAAATGGCGATATGCCTTGTTAGGGGTGAACGTGAGTAAAAAAAATATTTTAGCAAGAAATCTGAATAAAACAGATTAATTAACGTTGCTAAATTCTTAATTATAAGGAAACTGAAAACCATTACGTAAACATTAATTAGAAGGGATTGTTCCTTGGTATACACCGGCATAACTTCCGCTAAAAAGAAGAAAGCGGAAGTCAAAATGACGTGAACTAGTTTGAAGCAAATAAGACGCTAGATTAAAACGAAATTAGGTTAATAGTCCGACCACGAACGAGGCGCCGTTTGTCTTTATTCTTCTTTCATGTTTCAGGAGAGAAAAAACTTGTGATCTGAAAAATAAAAGAAGAAAAAAAAAAAAAAAAAAAGAATGTATAAGTGAAAGAAATAATTTTAAAAAAGAAGAAGAAAAAATAATTTATAAATGAAAGAAATAATTAAAAAAAAAAAGTAGCTAAAAGATATTTGGTACTTATTCAAAATTGCACTTATGGAGACAATTAAAAGTAAAGAAAATACAGAAATGTCTTTATGATGTACGTATGATTTACAAAACTAAGACGTCATATTCCAAAAATCACGTAATTTGATCCGGTAATTTTTTTTATTCAAGAAAATCAAATATTACGACAAAGCGAGTCATAAAGCTTTTGAAATCCAATAAAATAAATAAGGAGAGACAACTCAAATCGAAGTATTGAGGCGAAAAATCAGCCTTAGTTTCAATACACTTCAGTGAGAATATCACTATGGTGATAAAAATTCTCAAATGCATTTGTGGTGTTAGGCTGTAGAAAAGTGTTAACTTTGGTCCAAGTCGGATTGTTCATTCTTTAATCGGATTTGTTCGATTTTCAATATTTATCGGATACATTCTTATACAAAATCTATCTAAGAACACTTCCAGATACATCAAGTACATTTGTGAAGAAATAAAAAAAAAATCGACTCAGCCGTTTCGGAGTCAATAGGGAACTCTCCCTCTCTCTTTCACACACATAGTGTCTTTTAAATATAAGTAGAGATTTTTTTTTTTTTTACACACGGTGGTCACCACTTATCAAGGCCCGGAAGCCACTCAGGGATAAAGGTTATTTTAAACGACATAATCATGTTGACACACCAATTATTGTTAAATCATCGAAGTTAAGCAGCGTTAAGTCTGGTCAGTACTAAATGGGTGACTATTTGGAAATACCAGGTGCTGCATGTGATCTCCGCTTATCTCAGCATTGTTTCCAGTCGTCCTGAACTCTATGCTACTGGAATCAAATATTACCGATTCAAAAAAGGTGTGGTTGGAGATTACACAATCCTTGCTTCACAATTACACACGCAACTACCCTTACAGGGCTGTCCGCTGTCTTTCGAGACGGAGTTGAAGCGATTGTTTGTTAAGTGTCATAGACGATAGGCCTTACACGAAGAGGTTGATATAGCATCGATTACGCCCGCTTGACGGATCTTATCTCGATTTCTTTGCGTCATTACTGGTTGGGGTATTTGATGCTGGAATTGAACTTTGTACAAAATAAGCGAACAATGCATCTTTTTTATATATAAAAATAGAAATGGTTTATTTTAACATTGGAAGAAGGATTTTAAGAGCTCGAGAGTTGAGCTAACATGCGACTACCCGCGAAGAGTCCCCCCCCCATCAAACTGTTCTTTCTCTCATGATAACGATAACCAGAGAGAAATAGAAAGACGGAGAGAGGAAGGAAAAGAGAGAGAGAGAGATAGAGATAACTAAATATTAAAAACAAAGAGAGATTAAGAGAGAGAGAGAGAGAACGAGAAAGAAGGAGAGATAGAGATAGCTACACATTAAAAACAAAGAGATTAAAATGTTTTTGTTTCACAAAACTTGATGCCAGCCAAGTAGGTTTGATCTTTCGCACCCGTCTACCCCGATTACTTTGACACAGCTGGGATTTTATAAACATCTGTCAAGCTGAGTTTGAGAGACAGATTGCTTAATTTTTAATGGCGCCTTAAACTATACTTGTCTCAATTCGACTACAAAAACGTTAAGTGTCATGGACAACAGATTTTTAAGAGATTGATTAGGCGTCGACTATGTTCGCTTGACGGGGTTTGTCTCGATTTCTCGGCGTCATTATCTGATGCTGAAATTGAACGTGGTATGACATGAACGAACAATACATCTTTCTTTATATATAAAATCTGAGAATGAGTTAAGATGATTAATATTAAACAGGTGCTCGTGATATATTATTTCGACTCTGTTTCCGGTCGCAATGAACTTCTCCTTGTTACTGGAATCGTGTATTGCCGATTCAGAATAGGCGTGGCTATGGATTGCGCAATCTTTGCTTCGTAATTACACACGCAGCGACTATTCATTGTTGCTGAACGGAAGTCATAAAACGTTGTTTGATTTAACAGATTATAAAACGTAATTTCCAAACACTATAATAATAGAAAGAAAATGAACGAAAAAAAAAGTTGCAATTTAGTTCAACACGTTTTTTTTTTTTTTTTTTTTTTTTTTTTTTTTTTTTTTTTTTTTTACAGCGAAGCAAAGACACAAATTCACACATACTGGATAAACGTTTCCATAAACGCGATAAGTTATTATTAGGGATATGTCATTACTGGCTGAGGTATTATATATTAGTTTGAGCATTTGGGAAGTGATATACAAATTACCATTAGCGTATGATGCGATGCTATTTGTGTAAACAAATTGAGCTTAGGTACTTTGGACAATGTCAAAACACTGTTAATTCACTGCCTGCATGGCAGCAGCTATATAGCGCCACGGTTAGAAGCCCCGACTGTCGTTTGGGCGATCGGATTTCGATCCTGGCTTGAGGTAGTTGCTTGTCTAGCCGCACTGATGAGCTTTGAAACAGCGAATCAGTATTGTATGTGGATGTCTCCCTCTCTCTCTCTCTCTATATATATATATATATAAAAAACATACTTAGTTATATTTTTTTGAAAAAAGAATTCCAGCAGACTGCTCTATTACAAGGAAAAAAAAATTCAAAATAAGAGCGTAATATTTATATTTTTAAGATAAGCCATCGATACCGTCGGTTTCAAACTGTTTTAGGTCGCACTATCAAGTTCTCTTCAGCCGATCTATCTCATTTGTCATCAGATAAGATAGATCGGCTCAAGAACCTGTTTACATTGGAGTTAAAGGTTACCATATTGTATTCATTCGGGAAGCAGGATAGCGGAACAGTGTTTCACAGGCGGGAAGTTCTGGGGGAAAAAGCCTTGTTCATGGAATCTGCATACAGATTTGGGCACAGAGAGTGGGGGGAATCGTTTATAGTGGTTGTAGCTAGTCGAGTATTTTTTTTTGTGAAAGGGGGAACCTTAGATTGTAGAGCAGTTGAGCACCTGCCATGAAAATAAAGATAGAGCAGAACCAGGCTCACAACGTTTCTTCTGTGGAAAAGAGACTGCAAGGCAGAGAAAAGGCCATCACCTACTTTGTTTCGAAGCCGGTTTTGAATATCAATGCAAGCTCTTGCCTAGATAGGGCAACAGTATTTCATTTTAGGGCGTACCTGGCTCTTAAACAGATAGCGGATTACATCGGTTGTGAGATACCTGATGGAGCAGTAGAGTTATCCAATCATTTTTCTAGCGTTCTAGGCAACATATAGATGTATGTGTTCCATTTTAGATCAGGAGTGAAAGTCAGTCCTAGAAGTTTGTCAAGACGTGAGCTATTCATTTCAGTTGGGGTGTGATGGGGGGGGGGGGAGGTGAGATCGATTACAATGAAAGGAGAGAAGCTTTGTTTTAGGTTCATTAAAATTGATCAGCCACCCTTTTTCCCCTTGCATCACATTCTCAAGATCAGAAGAGAGAGAATCAGAAAGATATTGATCATTGCTGACCTTCAAAGTGTTGCCATAGATTGTAGTATCGTCTGCATAAATGTCTACGAATTTACTTACCCATCTTTTAATTTCTGTACTTTTAATTTTATCTTTTAATTACTTTTATCCTCGCTTATTGTGTGTTATTTGAAAGCCTTCTCCTATTCTATACAAAACTAGCAAACCACCCAGCGTTGCCCGGCGTTGCCCGGCGTTGCCCGGCGTTGCCCGGCGTTGCCCAGTCGTAAGATACGTTTAAATATGATATTTTAATTTATGCAGATTACGTATTTATTATTATATAGACAATTCTCTATAAATTATTATATTGTACCTAATATGTAATAGTGATATCAAAAGTAAAAAAAAAAAAAAATAAATAATGACTTTGTTGCCATCAGCTAGAATCGAAACTAAATCATACAACTCTCCAGCCTTATTCCCAAGCCACGCCCATATGCATATAAATAGTTAAAAAAAATATCGTTGCTTAAACTATGAATGTAGATTTGTGAGTGTAAACAGGTTTAGTCGACTACTCCTACCAAGGGCAACTGTTTTCAATTTTGACCTCTTAGCAGCAACTTTTGCCGGTTACAAACCAAATCGAACTTGTGCTACTGGTACAAATATCCTATATATCAAATTTCTACACCGTAGACTAAATATTCAGAGAGGAATTTGATAGAGACTTTTTGCACACATACTGACAAGGTCATATAATATATATGTATATATATATATATATATATATATATATATATATATATATATATATATATATATATCCATGTGCTAGAACATTTTCATCTTAAATTCTACGCAATTATGCAAAATGTAGAAACTATGCATAAATAGAATTCACTGTAATAGTGAAATAAAACCAATGATCTAATCAGAAACCATAAAAAATGAATAAGTAATTAATTAACGCTCGTTTCTAAAAGGAATATACAAATTAGTTAATCTTCATGTAGTCGCTCGCATATCCATGATTGGGTATATAGAGAAGTTTGTTTTAATAGATTTTATATAGAAAAAGTAGGCTTTTAATATGAATGTCAGAGTGAGAAAAGAACTCAACTTTTTAGGTACATGGAATATAGATGATGAAGCAATAAAAGATAGATCTATCAATCTCGCCCCCCCCCCCCACTCGCTGTCTCTATATTAAAACGAAATAAAACCATTATAAAACAGAATATTAGGATAGTTCATTATAGACAATTATTTCATCAGAAATATTAATAACTGGAAATGTCTTCTCAATTATTAAATCAATTCTCTCTGATAGGTTCATAAGAGTAGTGGTTGATGGGCAGAAATCAGAAGCTCTCAGTATTAATGCTGGAGTCCCTCAGGGGTTCATCCTGGGCCAAACTGTCTTCCTGATCTACAACAATGATCTCCCAAATCACATCCTAAGATCATTCGTAGACATTTATGCTGACGACACTACCATCTATGGCAACACTTCAAAGGCCAAGTTCCCTCTGATCTTGATCACGTCGTGTAATGGTTAATTTTAATGCATCTAAAATCAAGCTTCTATCTTTTCATCATAATCTCTCTGGTCCCTGGCTAGAATCAATTGAAATGAATGGCTCTCGTCTTGGCGGATTCCGTGTTTTGACAAGCTTCTAGGTTTGACCTTTATTTCTGATCTAAGTCACGAAATACAATGGATACCTCCTCTAAGGGTGGCTGCGCGTGTAATTGCGAGGCAAGGGTTGCACAATCTCCAACCATCCCTATCCTGAATCAGCACTGCTTGAGTTCAGTGGTAAGGAGAAGACCAGGACGATTGCAAACAATGCCGAGATACGCGGAGAGCACATACAGCACCTGGAATTCCCAAATGGTCACCCATTTTAGTACTGACCAGGTTCAACGTTGCTTAACTTCGGTGTGTCCACGTGATTATGCCGTACATGCAAATGTAAATACTATGCTACTACACCGCATGTCTAGAATTCTTACTCCCATTTTGATCAAAATTCATTACATTATTTCGATTGTAGAAAATCTATAATATTTAAGCTTAATAGCCCTTAAGAAGAAATTTAAATTCAAGGAATCTTGTCTAATCTGTGTTAAATGACCGTGGAATAAATTCAACGCAAATCATATATATTTGAATATTCAAATGGCTGGCTTTTCCTATATAAAACCCTCATCTGTAAAAACCTTTCCAATACCTAAAAGAACCTAAAATTTGGACAAAATTTATTAATTTCTGTTAAAATTTCACAATGATTATTCGAAATATTCATCTCCGTTTTGATTATTGTTTTTTTTCTTTTCATAAAATTATATCAAACTAAATATAACACACATTTGAACTTAAGAGTGAATGATATACATAGAAAAAATATATACATACAAACACACCAAGTTTATATATATATATATATATAAATATATATATATATATATATATATATATATATATATATATATATATATATATTACACATTTTACACATTTTTCAGAGGGACAGAAAAACATCAGTGCCATCGGTTTCAATTCCAATACAGAAGGACCAGTTTAAAGTCGAGAAATATTGGACTCTATTCAGTTTCTTTTTCTCCTCCTCCTCCTCCTCCTCCTCCTCCTCCTCCTTTTCCCCGTGCATGCTCATCACTTTCACTACACTGATGAAGACTGAAGGCTCAGTCGAAAATTATGTACCTGTAAAAAATGTTTTTTAATTTTTTTTCATAATATTATTTTGTATTCCTGCACGTCACCAATTGAAAACGAATAAAGAAAAGTTATAAGCTTTTATACTTTTCGTATTGTTTTTTTTTATACATTTTCATTTATATATATATATATATATATATATATATATATATATATATATATATATATATATATATATATATATATATATATATAATTATTTTGAATACCTTCAGACACTAGTGTCTCATCCTTCCGGAATCACCGGTAAAAGAAGTTATGATTGTTCCTGGTCGTGGGATTCAAACTCTACAACGAATCCATCGCTGTCTCCATTAATAAGAAGCAAACCACAGAGCCACCGTCAATCACAACGATATTCAAGTGAAATTAAACATGCATAAAATCATAAACATTTTACAAGAACTGTCTAAAGTGATCGAGCGATTAAATATCGAGATCTGTCTGTCTGTCTGTCTGTCTGTCTGTCTGTCTCTCTTTCTCTCTCTATATATATATCTATAATATAAAGCTGAATGTCTCTCTCTGTATGTGTGTGTGGTCACAAATAGGCTCCTATATGGTTGACTATTTTAAAAAACGGATTGCATATAATGATAGAAGATGTATCGAGACACAGGAATGGGTATGTTTGATCTGGCAGAACGGTGGTTCATTAAAATTGTGGGGTTGTGTCTGCGTTCGCCCCTGGTCCACAAAGTATAAAAAATTTAAAAATTAAATAAAAAAAACGTTTACAACTTAAATAGGGATGGTATAATAAAATTGTGGGGTCTGCGTTCGCGCCTGGCCTCCATAGAATGGAAATAGGGACACACTTTAATAAAGACTTTTCATATCTATCTGCGTAAGTATACTTTGATAATTATGTTTCAATTTGAAGAAATATGGTAAAATAAAATTAGGGGGTGTTCGTTCGCACCTGACCTCCATAGAATGGAAATATGTCACAAAGTTTAACAAGTTTTTTTTAAAATATAGATCCACAGAATATTGTGATAAGTGTTTCAGTGTGAACAGGTATGGTATAATAAATTATGGGGTTTATCTATTTTATTTTTACTTTCATCATATTTTGCTTTGGTTTTGATACCCCCAAATTGGAAGCTATTTCTTTACAACCCTTCCTTTTCATAACCTATCATACTTTCATAAATCAGTCCATTTTCTATTGGCTGTTTTTGAACCCAGCCAACGACGGGTACTTTTGCTAATATATATATATATATATATATATATATATATATATATATATATATATATATATATATATATACTTTCAATTTGTTTTTACATAAGCAGTAATTTGTTGCTACACAGTCAATTGCATGTTTCGATCCTCTAATATTTAGTAACTAGAGATCTCTTCAGGCAACGACGCTTATATTCCAAAGCGAAATTCTCAATCTATTCTTGATCTACTTCGTTATTGAGCACTCTTGTATTAACAAATGATATATATATATATATATATATATATATATATATATATATATATATATATATATATATATATATATATACTCCTATAATTTTTTTGTGTATTGATATTCATATTAAAAACCTTTTTCTTTGCCTTCGGGCCAAGAAAGAAAAAAAGGCTTGCATTTTTTCTTTTTATTTAAAAAGAAAATCCAACTTAGTTATACATCGATCGTGGAATTGCATTCATCTGCAAAAGCTCTAGTTAAATTGCATATCCTTTTAAACATTCATTTGAATTAATTCCCTCTTAGTTCAATTACCTACGTTTTTCCCTAATAATTTCTCTATATATTTTAATCATAGAAAATGCTATTTGAAATAATCCTATTTGGCTTAGGTTATATCTTCTACTCCTATAATTTTTTTTTGTGTATTCATATTCACAGTAAACACTTTTTTTTCTCTATTTATTAAAAAAACAAAATACAACTTTGTTATATATGGATCGTGGAATTGCATTCATCTACAAAAGATCTAGTTAATTTGCATATTTTTTGGAACAACAACACAAAAATCAAGTATTATTAAAACAAATATCTAAAATGAACAAAAAGATGAAGTTATTAATATAAACATCAATTTAAAACAAAAATGAAAAATAAAATATGCAAAAAAAGAAAAAAAAAATGATATACCTGATGAAAAAAACATGGTAGAAATGCGCCGAAAAGAAGACGACCCAGACGAATGGAAGTATTTTTTTTTCGGTCTTATATTTCAAACAAAAGTTTCAGCGCGGCCTTTTTCTTTCTATCTTTCTTTCTTTTTTGTTTTTGTATTTAAGAGTGAAACTTAACTAATTGAGCGTCTTTGTACGAAAAGAAACTCGCGGTCGCCGCAAGGGAATTCTAGAAAGAAAAAAAAAAAAAAAAAAAAAGAAGAAGAAGGGAGAAAGATCTCAGGAGATGACGGGCCCGCCAATCAGAATGCGAGGGTTCAGAGGGTCTTAACGGTTTAAGATTCGTCAGTTGACAAATTCGCACAATAAGAAGTCTTGATTAGCGGTTTAATTTCTATTAAATGGATTAAAGAAAATCCGTATCTTGTGTTCGCTCGTCATGGCGACGGCGACGGTGGTGACCTCCGTAGTGGCGGGAAACGGAGCTGATCGCAAGAAAATGGTTCGGGCAAATTACAAACTAAAAATGCACAGCGATACCTTAAAATGGCGGGAGACGAAGGGAATCTAACTCGGGATCAGTTGTTGTTGTTGTTGTTGTTATAATAATAATAATAATAATAATAATAATAATAATAGTATGGGGTCTGCGTTTAAAAGAAAAAAAGGAAATGAATTAGATTTGGCTTAGTTTGATTGTTTTATTTTACGATACATCAACCTTTTTCTGGGTTAATAAATGCCAAATTCAGCAATTTGAAAAAAAGAAAAAAAAAAAGAAAAAAAAAAAAGAAAAAACAAAAAACAAACTTTTTATGCGTCCAATTCTTTATATCTTCAAATAATTATTCATGCTGTTTGGTTTAAGAAAACACTGGGGGGGGGGGCGATACTAAGAATACGAATTTAGGAAAACTCGTCCCCGGAAAACTCGTCTCCGGAAAACTCGTACCCGGAAAACTCGATCCCGGAAAACTCGTCCCCTTTAGCTAGGTAGAAAAACTGGTACCTTATTGAATAAATATCGATTGAAAACACATTTTATGACCGTTCTTGAAGAAGATATTGTCTTTAAAAGAGAATACACATCCCATAATATTTAAAAAAATATATTTTTACTTGTTTACTGTTGTTTAAAAAAATTAAATTAATTTTTCTAAGTTTTTGTTTTCTACCTAGCTTTGAAAGTTTTTGGTCTTTCAACTTATTTTAAAGAGTTTATTTAGTTAAAAAAAAGTAATGTCGAGTGTTACTTTGAACAAAAAAATGTCCGATATAAGAGGATCACGTCTTAGGAGTCTCAATAATTGCTCAAAAATAGAAAATTAAAGAAAATACTGAGGTAGATATAGTTTTAAAACGAGCCCCCACCCCCCAAAAAAGAAAATAAATTTGTATATTTTTAGGTAATGCACATCCCATAATATGTTTAAAAATATTTTTACTTGTTTACTGTTAAAAAAAAAAATTAAATTGATTTTTCTAAGTTTTCGTTTTCTACCTAGCTTTGTAAGTTTTTGGGGTTTAAACTTATTTTATAGAGTTTATTTAGTTAAAAAAAAAAAAACAAGTAATATCGCACTCAACACTACTTAGTAAATAATTTTGAACAAAAAATGTCCGAAAATTAAAGAAAATACTGAGGTAGATATAGTTTTAAAACGAGTCCCCCCCACCTACTCCAAAAGAAAATAAATTTGTATATTTTTAGGTAATGTTCAAGCTCACTGCTCGGAAAAAAATCAAGCTACCAGAAGTGGATACGGTTGATTATGTAACGAAACTGAACGGAAGACACGAAAACGAAACCACATATTTATTAAAAAAATACTTTAGTTTTTAACATTTCTCGTGTTATTCCGAAACAAACAACAAAAAAAGAAGAAAACACTTTTTGTATTATCAAATAATGAAACAAATATTTTATTTAGAAAAATTGGTACTTCACGGGAAACGTGGACCCTGCATGAACGGTGCTTTTATTTAACGATTGTTCCTCCAAAGCGCAAAAGGTTTTCTTTGGTTTATTTAATCACGAAAACTTTTTGAAGATACTATTTGAGGCCAAAAAAAAAAAAAAAAAAAAAAGTGGGGGTGGGTGCAAAAGCATTATTTGAATATGTATGAAAAAATAATTTAACAAAAAAATATTCAGCGGAGAAAATAATAAAAAAATTAAAATAAAATAAAATAAAATAAAATAAAATAAAATAAAATAAAATAAAATAAAATAAAATAAAATGAAATAAAATAAAATAAAATAAAATAAAATAAAATGAAATGAAATGAAATAAAATAAAATAAAATAAAATAAAATAAAATAAAATGAAATAAAATAAAATAAAATGAAATAAAATAAAATAAAATAAAATAAAATAAAATGAAATAAAATAAAATAAAATAAAATAAAAAAATAAAAATAAAATAAAATAAAATAAAATAAAATAAAATAAAATGAAATGAAATAAAATAAAATAAAATAAAATAAAATAAAATTAAATTAAAATGAAATAAAATAAAATAAAATAAAATAAAATGAAATAAAATAAAATAAAATAAAATAAAATTAAATTAAAATGAAATAAAATAAAATAAAATAAAAACAAGCACTAAATAAAAGTATTCACTCAAAGAAAAAAAATTTAAAATAAAATAAAAAGTGGGGGTGGGTGCAAAAATTAAATAAAATAAATACACGTGCGATTAAAAATAAAGTCACAAATAAAGTGAAAGAAAACCCTTTGAGGGAGCAATCATTAAATAAAAACACCCTTTATGCACGGTCCACGTTCCCCGTGAATTACCGAAAAATTAATTTAGTTTTAACACATTTTCTGTTCACGAAACAACACTTCTGCAGTATGCGCACTGTGGGCATTTCTTTTTGTGCGTTTCCGTTTCACTAAACTGTCGCAATGTGGCGCGTCTCTGTCAAAAAACATTTAAATTATTAGCTTTAATTGAAAAAGATGTTTCATTTAAATTATTTATTTGTTCGAAAAAAAAGGCTATTTTACTTTATAAAAATCTATTGTTATTTTTATTGCAAAATTGTTTTATTAAAATTATATTTTCTTACGCAGACTTTTAAATAAACGTTTTTACAATTATATATTGATACATTTTTATGAAATAAATGTTTTTACAATTATATATTGATACATTTTTATGCAATAAATGTTTTTACAATTATATATTCATACATTTTTATACAATAAATGTTTTTACAATTATATATTCATACATTTTTATGCAATAAATGTTTTTACAATTATATATTGATACATTTTTATGCAATAAATGTTTTTACAATTATATATTGATAAATTTTTATGCAATAAATGTTTTTACAATTATATATTCATACATTTTTATAAAATAAATGTTTTTACAATTATATATTCATACATTTTTATACAATAAATGTTTTTACAATTATATATTCACACATTTTTATACAATAAATGTTTTTATGATTATATATTAATACATTTTTATACAATAAATGTTTTTACAATTATATATTGATACATATTTATACAATAAACGTTTTTACAATTATATATTGATACATATTTATACAATAAACGTTTTTACAATTATATATTGATACATATTTATACAATAAACGTTTTTACAATTATATATTAATACATTTTTATACAATAAATGTTTTTACAATTATATATTGATGCATTTTCATACGATAAATGTTTTTACAATTATATATTGATACATTTTTATACAATAAATGTTTTTACAATTATATATTAATACATTTTTATACAATAAATGTTTTTACAATTATATATTCATACATTTTTATACAATAAATGTTTTTACAATTATATATTGATACATTTTTATGCAATAAATGTTTTTACAATTATATATTGATACATTTTTATACAATAAATGTTTTTACAATTATATATTGATACATTTTTATGCAATAAATGTTTTTACAATTATATATTGATACATTTTTATGCAATAAATGTTTTTACAATTATATATTGATACATTTTTATACAATAAATGTTTTTACAATTATATATTAATACATTTTTATACAATAAATGTTTTTACAATTATATATTCATACATTTTTATACAATAAATGTTTTTACAATTATATATTGATACATTTTTATGCAATAAATGTTTTTACAATTATATATTGATACATTTTTATGCAATAAATGTTTTTACAATTATATATTGATACATTTTTATACAATAAATGTTTTTATAATTATATATTAATACATTTTTATATAATAAATGTTTTTACAATTATATATTTATACATTTTTATACAATAAATGTTTTTACAATTATATATTGATACATTTTTATACAATAAATGTTTTTACAATTATATATTAATACATTTTCATACAATAAATGTTTTTACAATTATATATTCATACATTTTTATACAATAAATGTTTTTGTTTTCAAATATTTTTCTGGTCAGAAAAAAAACTTATTTGTTACTTATTTGCCACGCTATTTGACCAAGAAGAAATTTAAGTTATCGCCCCCTAATAGTAGCCGTCGTCTGCATACTGCACAAGTGCCCCCGAACTAACTTGTAAACGATACCCTCCCCTCCCATTTTAAGAATGGCTTTCGAAATTATAACTTTATTATTTCAGCGCGGTACCAAAATTACACAAGACCGTATTTTCTTTTTTGTTGTTTTGTAATAACACAAGAATTAATTAAACTGAATTAATTCTTCTAAATAAAACAATTGCTTTCTTTGAGAATATGTAAGTGTTTTCTTTCTTTTATTTTCGTTTCGTAATAACACAAAAAGTGTTAAAACTAGAGTATTTTTAAAAATAAATATTTGGTTTCGTTTTTCGTGTCTTGACTCCGTGATCAAGTATATTTTTTTAAAACAAGAGTTAAAAATAATTTAAAAAAATATTATGGGAGTGCATAGTCTCTTTTAAGAACAATATCTCCTTCAAGAACGGTCATAAAATGTGTTTTCAATCGATATTTATTCAATGAGGGACCAGTTTTCCTACCTAGTAAAAAGGAGGGGGGTCGGGTACGAGTTTTCCGAGTACGAGTTTTCCGAGTACGAGTTTTCCGGGGACGAGTTTTTCGGGAACCAAGAATATAATTAGGACTTATTTAAGACTTCTACTCGGAACAAGAGTATGCTACTGAATTGAATAAAAGGTTCCATTCGAAACTCCGTTAAGATTTCCCGAGTTCCTCAAGCTCCACCCGAAGAAGGCCAGATACGATATCGGCTGGACCGTTGTGAGATAAACACGCAAGATAGTGGTTCGAATACTCCAAATAATCAATTTATACTCCTACAATTTTTTTTTGTGTATTGATATTGATATTAAAAACCCTTAAAAGAAAATACAACTAGGTTGTAGAATCGCATTCTGCAAAAGATCTGCTTATTTTTTAAACATTCATTTTAATTAATTCCTTATTATTTTTTTTAGTTTTCTTATGGAATAATCATTTTGATTAACTACTAGCAGTTTATCCCGGCCTTGCTCAGACCCTATCTACTGTCCATAACTTGCCCTACGTGTGAATACACTTTATGTAAGATTTCAAATGTTTAGACTAAAATTTGTCTAAGCATTTTCGTAGAGACTGCAGAAGTAATTTTCTTTTAACTTTGACCCGAATTGTGACCCTTAACATTTATTATTTTTGTCTCAAATCAAAATACAAAGTTTTACCCATGTTCAAATTACCCACATCTAAAATTTCAAGTCTTTAGACCTCAATTTGGCTGATAAATTTGATAGAATCTGTAAACGTCAACCTTTTCAACTTTGACCTTTTGGCAGCAAAATTTTCGCCTCCAAACTGTTTAAAATGCTTGCCGCATACCTGAATACCCGTTATGTATAAATCTCAAATGTTTAGACCCAAAATTGGCTAAGTAGTTTACTAGACACTGCAAATGTCAAATATTTTGAACTTTGACCCCTTGACAGCTCAAATTTTCGACCGAAATCGATCAAAAAAGTTTGCTCTATTTCTGAATACCCTTTATGTAAAATTTCAAATATTTAGACATAAAATTGGCTGAGTAATTTGGTAGAGACCGCAGAGGTAAATCTTTTTAAAGTTTGACCCCAATTTTGACCTCTTAACATTTATTGTTTTGGGCTCAAATCGAATTAAAAGTTTGATCCATGTCCAAGTAACCCAGATCTAAAATTTCAAGTGTTTAAATACAAAATTGGCGGAGGAGTTTGGTAGAGTTTTCAAATGTCAAATCGTTGAACTTGACAAACAAATTTCTGATCGAAAACCAATACAAAAGAATTTTCCCAAATCTCAATACTCCTTATGTCGAATCTCGAGTTATTTGGTAGAGAAATTTAAACACACACACGCGCGTGCGCACACACACACACACACACACACACACACACACACACACACAGTAAGTAAATCGTAAGCTAAACGTTTTGGTTTCAATTTTCGATGGTGGCGCACGAGTCATTATTAAACTTTTTTAAAAAATCATTCCAATATAATATAATAATAAATACGAAATCTGCATGAATCAAAATACTATATTTAAACGTATTTTACGACCGGGCAATGCCGGGCGGCCTGCTAGTACGTGTAGACATGATGTACAACAGTGAACACATTTGTATCTATTTATTTTTTAAGAAATTCCGTCATGGACTTTCATCAGAAAATAATAGGTGGGATAATTATTCGCCCCCCCCCTCCGCTCCCTACAGAGGAAAAAAGACGAACTGAAAATATTCTATAAAAATTGATGCAAACGAAGAAAAAAAAAAAAAAAAAAGAAAAAAGAGTTTACGGGCGAAGAGATGATACTTGTTTTTTTATTATTTTCTTGTTTTTTCATATAATGCTTTTCCTTACACATAAAAGATGTTGTTAGTCTCTCTCTGCTCTATCGTTATTTCCATGGAAAGTTATTAAAATACATTGCGATGAATATAGTACAACCTTCAAGTCATGAAATTTATATTTTTAGTTTTGCTGTATAGTGAGGCGTGATAAAGAAATACCTGACTTTATTACATAGAGAGAGAGAGAGAGAGAGAGAGAGAGAGAGAGAAAGAGAGAGAGAGAGAGAGAGGGGAGAGATAATTATATATATATATATAGAGAGAGAGGTGAGAGAGATAAAAATAGAGGGAGATAGAGACAGAGATAGAGATAGAGAGAAGGAAAGGTAGATAGTGAGAGAGAGATAAAGAGAAAAAGATATACATATAGAGAAATAATATATATATATATAGATAGATAGATAGAGAGAGAGAGAAAGAGAGAAAGAGAGAGAGAGAGAGAGAGAGAGAGAAAAAGATATATAAATAAATAAGATATATATATATATATTTATCTCTCTCTCACTATCTACCTTTCCTTCTCTCTCTCTCTCTCTCTCTCTCTCTCTCTCTCTCTCTCTCTATCTCCCTCTTATATAAACTATTTTCTTTCTTACTCTGTTCCTTTAGCTTACTCGTTCCTTTTCAGGGTCTTCAAATAAAAAAACAAAAAACAAACAAAAACTGTATTTCACACAGGTTTGGCTTATCGTTTCAAACGTACGGGAATCATTGTCATTGGTTGAAAAATGTCGAGTTAACACCTTGATGTGAAATCATGTTTTTCTTTATTTCGACTACGACGCAAGCGAAACGTTTAATTTCTCGTTAGTCGTGAATTAAGTTGTTTAAGTTTCGCCGATTACAGACATTTTTTTTTTTACTGGCATTATTCTACGAAGATAAGAAACACGCATTTCTTGTTGAAAATAAAAATAAAACAAACGAAAAACATGATAAAATACTAATTGAATTAATTTTTTTTTATTTCTAAAAAGAATAAATTCTGTCAAAAACTTAGATTTAAATTTAAAATAATTTATGGTCCGAAATCATTGACGTAAATTTTGATTAACAACCCGAGATTACCGCCAAAACATAAAAATTAATGAAGTGGTCCAAACTAGTTGATAATTTTAGGATTGCATAATATCAAAAAGAAAATAGCCGCAATATGCTAAGAAATGATATAAAACATATTATTTCTATTAGTTTAGTTTTCTCTGAATTACTTACGTGAATACGAAAAAATAAAATTTAATCTGATAATTCTAAAGACCTGAGGTTTCCGCCATTGCAAATTAAAATTTAAACCTAAAGCGAAGATTCTGATTGGTTGAGAGAAAAACAAAATTTGAAATCGGAAAGGAAAAAAAAAATTCAAGAAAAATAGACGCCTTTTTTTTTTTCGAATGTTCCCCTACACCCTAAGGCCAATAAGACCGATACACCTGACCCCGTACCCCCCCCCCCACTATTTCAGCGAGGCCAAATTGTAAATCCTTGGCGCTATGTCCGCGGGCATTTTTAATTGCATTCCTCTAAAGACTTTCAAAGATTAAAATTTTACATAGGGCACACCAACACACCCACGCGTAGATAGATAGATAGATAGATAGATAGATAGATAGATAAACAGATGGATGGACGAGGAGATTAAATGAGATAATTATATACAAATTTAGATAGTTACTATATAATTAAAGCATTGTGTTCCCCTGTGTGTGTGTGTGTGTGTGTGTATGAATCATTGTTTCTGTGTGTGTGCGTATGTGTATGTGTATGAATCATTGTTTCTGTGTGTGTGTGTGTGTGTGTGAGCGAACTTTTATCCGACGGACTTGCATATTTGTATGTACCTCTCCGTCCCTCCGTCCCTCTGTATGTATGTATGTATGTATGTATGTATGTATGTATGTATGTATGTGATTATGCATACGGCTTAATCACATTGACACACCAGTTCTTATCAGATTACCGAAGTTAAGAAACACTGAGACTGGCTAGTACCAGATGGGTGACCATTTTGGAATTCTAGGCGATGTATGTGCTCTCCGCTTATCTCGGCATTGTTTACAGTCGTCCTGAACCTCAACTTGCCACTGGTCTTTAACAACGCTGACTCAGGAGATTTAGAAGGTTTCGCAACTCTTGCCACAAAAATTCCAGGCGCAGACACTCTTAACAATGGATATCCATAGTCTGTCAAGATTGAAGGAAGCTACCATGTATGTATGTATGTATGTATGCATGTATGTATGCATGTATGTATGTATGTATGTATGTCGATCTCTTTCTATCGCCATCATTACGCTCTCTCTACGAATATTCAAACGAACTCTCTAAATGACGGATTTTGTTCATGCCTGTGTACGTGAAACTCTATGTGTGTGTTTAGATATGTGCGTGCGCGTGTTTCTAGGGCTCTCTCCGTATATATACATATGTGTTTGTGTATACATATGTGTGTGTGTGTATGTGTGTGTGTGCGTGTGTGTAATCGTTTTTAACGAACATAAATTTACGATTTGCATTATTAGGATGATTCAGACTCCTGTTCTCATCTTGCGTTTATTAGCGTTTCGACCGATGTAACCTCCGACCGTTTTCAATTCCGAAGCGTATGATAAGTACCACGATTGAACATATCAATACAAGAATATCTTTAAGGTTCCTAAAATTTATATTAGACTATCCACAAAGACCCGGAATTTCGAACGGAACCCTTTATTTATTTCATAGGGGTAGCATGCTCTCGGGACTTAACTGGTAATGGGACATGTGACGTAACGGATAAAATACTCAGTAAAATTCAGATATAATTGACACTCTTCTGGAGGTTGAAGGTTCAATCCTCAGTGCGGGAGAATACAATTGCAAATTACTTAGGATTTCTACCCAGTCATGACTTACGAAACAAGAGCAAGCTACCCCATGGAGTGATTAAAGTGTCCTGTGCAAAATTCTGTGCAAATTCACAAGTTCGACAAAAAGATTTCCGAGTTCAACGGGATACACCTGAAGAAGGTCGGAGGTTACATCGGTCGAAACCTTGTGAGAACAGTAGTTCAAATAATATAAATTAGTCATATCTAAAAAAATCCAGAAAAATAAAATTACGAACATTGCATATTTGTTCATGGCGCTTTTCATTAGTCAAATCCTCACCCCCATCAATATTAGTGTGGGTCGCTAGAAATGCAATGCGAACGGACATAAAAACTCACTAATTTGTATAAGCTACTTTCTTTCCTACTCCGTTCGTTTAACTTACCTCTTTTTTCGAGGTCTTAAAATAAATGAAATCTGTATTTAACAAAGGTTAGGCTTATCGTTTCAAACGTGCGGGAATCATTTTCATTGGTTGAAAATGTCGAGTTAACACCTTGATGTGAAATCATGTTTGCTTTTATTTCGAGTACGACGAAAGCGAAACGTTTAATTTCTCGTAAGTTGTGAATAAGGTGTTTCGTCGATTAGGAACATTTTTTTTACGGATAAGAAACAAGCATTTTTTTTTGATAAATACAAGTTGATTTGTTTTTTACTATTAAGCAAATATTTACTGAAATCACAAATTAAATAAGAGACAAGACATATTTTTTGTTTTTAAATCATATTGCAAAATATAAACAGTTCGAATTATTTATTCTACCAAACTTCTTTTAGTAAAAGTTAAAAACGGGCAAAAGTTATGGCCCATTGACTTAAAACATGATTGTTGGATATGATTAAATTTGTGCCTATTTTTGTATTAATTACAAATCCATGTTAATCCTTAACTATGCATCGAACGGATACTATAATAGTTCGCTGCACCTTATAACAACAAAGATCCATGCAAAATTTCAGCCAGATCAGTTTAGTAGATTCCGAGAAAACTTCTAAAGTAAATGCGGTATTGTGATGACTAATCCCTATTAATCCCTAACCATGGATCGCACGGATATCACAATACTTAGTTCATTATACCTAGGCACCGCCAAAAATGGCCGCAAAATCAAGTTGTTGTTGTTTTTTAAAACTAAATTACATTTATTAAAATCCATTATTTCTGAGTAACTTTTTTTTTTTCCAGAAAGATAAAACCCTGAATTTTATCATATAGAAAACAGAATAATGTAAAACTTTTTCTACTATTTTTAATTAAATTTTAAATGTTAAATTTTCCCAAAAAGTTAACAATTGACATTTTTTGTCTTGCACAAAAAACGTACTTAAATATTAAAAAAAAAAGGTTTTTGAAATAATTAATTAATTTATTTATTGTCTAACTAAGATTTAGTATGATTTTCTAAGAGAATATGCAAAATATTATAATATAAGTACCTGAATTTCAAATAATTCCACTTATTCATATAGGTAACCAGATATTTCGCGTCGATGTAGAGTCTAGATCGACTCTGTTTAGGTTTGTGTTTGATAAGAAGAAAACTATGGAAGACCAAACAGGCTAAAAAAACTTATTTTTCAGTGACGAAAATTTCAATGTATTATTAAGCTGAGGCTGGCCAGTACCAGATGGGTGACCATTTGTATGAGTTTGGTTTTTAATGTGTATGTGTGTGGGGGTCAGGCTCCCCAAAAAGGGGGGGGGGGCAATTTAAAGAAGAATAAAAAAAAATTATTTCAGCGCGTTTGGTCCACCGTAGTCGAAAGGCGGCAAACGTTTTCAAACGGGATCGAAAAAAATGATGCTATTTTTAACACAAAGGGCACAATATTTATCGAATTTTTTTTTTGTATCGATTATTCAAAGCATGCCCTGTTTAATAATGGTCATGCATTATTCGGCTCGCTAAAAAAAAATGTTAATTTATTTATCAAAAATTTTAAAATGGCTTTTTTCGTATAAATATAAAAAAAATTTTTTTTTTGTTTTGCTAAACTTAAATTAATTATTTTACTTAACATATTCACCGAATTTCACACTTCAAAACTCAAAAGCGGGATAATTAAACACAATCGAAGTTCTGATATTCAGACGTCAAAATAAGGTATGCAAACAATTTTTTTTTTAATCTATAATTCTGTCCCTTACAACAACACAATATGCTTTGTTCAGTTTCAGATGATTATTTTAAGCATATTTGTTCCCACTTCAAAACAAGGGGGGGTTTGTAAGCAAAAAAATATATATATATAAATATCGTTTATGAAAAATAAGTACACTGTTATAAAGTTCATTCTTCTTCTAATAATCGCTGAAAATTTCGTATTGATCGGATAATTACCTGATTTTTGGTAGATTTTTAAAAAGACGGTCCGTCAAAAAGTACTGACCTGCCCCGCCCCCCCCCCAGTTTTGGCGGTGCCTAATTATACCATATTGTAACAAAAGTCCGTACAAAATTTCAACTAGATCAACTCAGTATTTTTTTTTTTAAAGTCGAACAGACAGATAGATAAACAGACAGATTAAGAGAAATATAATATAGCCCTCGACACGGTAATATCCCCCCATCCGGGCAACGCCGGGTAATTTACACTTAGTAACTTATAACTTAGTTCTTAGAATTGCGCGCCTATGGAACTATTTTCCGTTTTCCTATTTTCTAGCTGACTACAATTTGATTGCCTTCAAGTCCAATGTAAACAAGTTCTTGATAAACTTGATTTACAAAATTTCCACTACTTACGATTACTACGCCATAATCCCATTGCCTACTGTATACCCCAAAACCCTTATCCTTGAGTGGCCTCCGAGCCTTGATAAGTGGTGACTCCTATGTAAAAAAAGTTGTTTATAAACAATTAATAATATTTGTATTTATTATATTAGACGAGATATTGGGTGTGAGGGTATGTTTCGCCTGTACGTAACTTTCCTAAATACTAGTGTTGGACGATTAATCAGAATCGGAATTGGGAATCAGAAAAATTGGAAGTTTTTGGGGTATCAGATTCGGCATCGAAATCGGGAAAAAAAAAATTGTGCTTGTTTTCCGATGCCCAAAACGATGCTTTTAATTATCTTTCTTTGAGAGAGATGTAGTTTGCTTGAAGCATTGTTCGTAGTGTGGAAGGAGCTGAGTTGGGAGACTATATCAATGCGATTCGTAGGAAACGCCGTTAATTAGCATATAAAAGAATAATGACAATGTTAGAAGAAATTTTTCTATAATTTTTAATTTTATTACGTTTATTTACCAACATAATGTATATAAGGTGTTGATGTCCCGAATTTTCGAGATTTTGCTTTTAAAAAAATCTTCTACTACTTGTAGTAATAATGCAATAATGATTATTTATTGGTTTAAACTTTCGGTAAAACAGACATTTATGGATCTCTCCCAGAAATGTGTTTTTACGTTTGAGAAAATACATGCACAAGATGTGTTCTTACGGTAATCAGGACAAAATAACAATTTTATAGTTAAATATTTAAAGATTCATAAAAAAAAAATCGGGATCGGCAATTGTATCGGAATCAGGAAAAATATTGGAATCGTCCCTACACTAGTTAATGCACAATTACTATTAAGCAAATACGTAGTGAGATAAAAAAAAAAGTATGGGAAACTTACCAAGACTGAAAGCCACCCGAGGATAAGGTTTGGTTTGATTGTTTTGTTTTACGGCATATCAACCCTTTTCGGGTTATTTAATGCAGAATCCGGTTATTTTGGAAATAGTATTCATGTATCATCCAGTTATTTTGTAGTTTTAAAAAAAAAAAAAAATCTTTACGCTTTTTTGTATTTTCAATCGCTAGTTTGTAGTGTTTGGTTGTTTTATAGTGGATTTTGTCGTTTTTGTTCCCTGCCCTGCAGAACATGAATGAGTTTTGCAATGGGAGAGGGAAAATGGTTACAGTATTAATGTTTGGTACATTTTAAGTTATGAAACCAGCCATGAAGTGGGGAGAAATAGAAGGAGAAGGGGAAAAAGATGGGTTGTTGTTTTTGTTTTTGTTTTGGTTTTGCAGAACATAAGTTTTGCAAAAAGAAGTAGAAAAACAAAAAGCATCAATGTTAGGTGCGTTTCATCTCAGGAAGCCAATATCTTCAGACAGCCTGATCTGGTAGCAGCTCGAGGAAAAGAGTGGGATTTACAGTTGGAGGAAGGAACAGTAACAGGAAAGAATTGAGAATTGTGATTCACAGGACGACTCGACGGGTATTTGTTGACATTAGACTTGAATGCAACGATGTTGGAGTTAGTAGAGAAACCTTCCAGCGGTAACGTGCTACACAGTTGAGAAGTTCTTACGAAGGAACTCTGTCCATGGAAGTTCTGTTTGATTTTAGTTTCACGGAAGAGGAAAGGGCAGTTCTTTGCAGTGTTGGTAGTAAGACGAGTCTTTGCTGTGAATGTTTTACGGGGAGGGGAATACCATGTTTGAAGCTGTCACGTACCTATCATGGTAGAGTACGGAAAAGCTAGCAACATCACGTCTGTAAGTAAAGGGCAGCAGTGAAGAGAAGAGGTCCCTCACCACTATATTTCGAAGTTGATTTTATACTTTCTCAAGGCAAGAAATACATCTGTTTTGTTTTAACCCTAATTAAACACATGTAAACATTACACACGCACACGCACACACACATATACATGCATACAGACAAACACGTACACACGCACACACACATACATGCACACACGAACACACACAAAAACACACAGGAACACAAACACACATACATACACATATAAACACATACCCATAAACACACGCAAACACACACAGAAGCACACAGCCACAAACACACACAAACACACATAAACACACGCATACATTCACAGCGAAACATACACACAAACACACACGCATAAACACAAATACGCACATGCATACACACATAAACACACATCCACACACACAAATACACACATAAACACACACAGATAAACACACACAGATAAGCACACACACACACACACAAATAAACTCACACAAACACATACACATAAAGTGGCTCGTGTCCAAAGGTGACTCAGTTAAAATAAACATGTCGACAACATTAAAAGCAAAACCAAAATTGTACTAAATACAACGTGACGAATACCGAGTGACCTCCCCGAAGACGGCCATGGACGAAATAGGTGCGTCGACGCAATACTTTGGAATTGTCTGAAAATTTACTAATGATAGGGAATGGAAAATAATTTAAAGAAGGAGAGGGAAAAAATAGAGGTTAATGAAAGTGAAGGCAAGAGGGAAAGAGAGAGAGAGAGAGAGAGAGAGACACACACACAATAATATTGAAGATAGTGAGAGAGAGGGAGAGAGAGTAGAGAGAGCATTAAATAAAAAAGAGAGAAAGAAAGAAGAGAGAGAGGGAGAGAGAGAGGGAGAAGAGAGAAAAAAGAGAGTGGGAGAGAAATGAAGGACAGGGGTTAAATTCAATCAGAATAAAGAAAAAGAAAGGAAGAAAAGGAGAGGGGAAAAAAAGAAAATTAATAAGAAAAGAGCGAGAAAGAGAGAGAAAAATATAGAAAGGGAGAGGGTGAGAAAGAAAAGGAAAGAATGTGGGAAAGAAAGAAATAGAATAAAAACAGGAAGAAAACAAGTGAGTAAATGAGAGAGAGAGATAGAGCGAAAGAGAGAGAAAGCAAAGGAGAGAGAGAAAAATGAACGAATGAAAGAGAAAGAAAGGGAACGAGAGAGTGAAAGAGAGAAGATATATATATATATACATATATATATATATATATATATATATATATATATATATATATATATATATATATATCATAATTATGGAAAGAATAAACCAAGTAAATAAAAATGAAAACCGAAAATTCTTTTGTCTTAAATGCACTATTCTCACATGCATTACAGCGCAACCATTCCTTTAACTTCAAACAAACTAGGCTCATTAAATCAATTTCAACTCATTGAATCAGCACTCATTATAACCCCCCACAACAATTAAACAACGCAATGGTTTCTACAATTAATCACTTTTAATCAGAAAACTAATACTAATCCGAACATAATTTGAATTCAGATCCAGATTAACCACATTAAAGTACATTCCAAACAAAACTTTATACATAACAGTGTATGAATTACAAAAACACAAACAAAAACACATTAATTCAACTTCGTAAAGACATTATATATTTTAAATTATTTGTGTTATAAAAAAAAGAAAACAGATTATTATTTTCACGCCTGAGACACACCGTGTATTTTCAAATATTGACTTCTACGTTTTTCTTAAAATAAGGCAGTTTGAAAAAATCTCAAAACAAAGACGAAACAGTAAATATATAAACAATTTTCATTTTTTCATTTTCCACACACACACACACACACACACACACACACACACACACATATATATATATATATATATATATATATATATATATATATATATATATATATATATGATCGAACGATAAAATTGTCGCCCTTAAAAAGACGACATGATTCCATTTCCGTTTGATGAAAACTGGTTTTCTTTTTTGTTGCAGACCTTCTACTAGTTAGCCAGTTGTGTACAAATCCCAAGAGCGATAGGAGCCTCCTATCAATTCTGAAAGTGACACAATGTTCAACGAGAGAAATCGGAGATGCGCCGCTGTACAACTCATACTCTCTACCGATCCAAGTTAGAACAACAAGACCATTGCCAGGACCCTCAAAAGTAAATCCGGGCGGTTCAACGTTTGTGGGCACAGCTCAACGAAGTTTCTGGCCACGGTTATGGTCTTTAGTGTGATTTCGATTGAGGGCCACATCTTGCCACCTCTCATCTTCGAAGTCAGCTTGAAAGTGTAACTGGATGTGCTGAAGAGTTTGGTGATCCTCTGGTGCAATTAGGTGGTCGCTGGCAAACCCTGGGTGTGGCAGCAGGACTCGACGCCGGCCTACAAATCCAAAGAGACACAGGCTTGGCTTCAGAAGGAGTGCTACGATTTTGTACCCTTCTCTCACAGCCCCCCCCCTTTTTCACTTGAGCTGAACCCGTTGGACTACTTCGTTTGGTCATAAGTCAAGAACGTCAGCAACATGACCTACCACAACACCAAAGCCAGTCTGATCACCGCCATCCGCCGAGTATTTGCCGAGCTTCTATCTATAATTTTTTTTATTTGCACCTGTCTTTTTTTCTATATAATTTTTAGAACATCACTTTTGAACTTTGAAGCTTTCAATTTTTGCGCTAACCAGCAATTCTTTTACTAAATTTTTTGCCTCTGAAAAAAAAAAAAAAAAAAAAAAAACCCCAAACCAGCCAAATTTTCGAAACTCCATGGAATAAAATAATAATTCATTTTATTTTATATTCTTTGTTTTATGAACAATAAATGTTGGCAAATCATGCGTTGCATAAGTATCACTCCCCTCATATAAAGAGAAGGCGATCAATCGATTATATTATATATATATATATTAAAAAGTTTGACTCATGTCCAGGTAACGTACATCTAAAATTTCAAGTGTTTAGACCCAAAGTTGGCGGAGGAGTTTGGTAGAGTCTGCAAAAGATTAAAAAGCTTACTGCATGTCTGAATACCCTTTAAGTAAAATTTTAAATGTTTAGACCCAAAATTGGTTTAATAGTTTGCTAGAGACAGCAAAAGTAAAGTCTTTTGAACTTTGACCCCATTGGCAGCCAAAGTTTTCGGCTAAAACCGATTAAAAAGCTTACCCTATGTTTGAATACATCTTATGTAAAATTTCAACGGTTACGACCAAAAATTTGCTGAGTAATTTGGCAGGGACAGCAAAGTTAAATTTTTTTAAAACTTTGACCCGAATTTTGACCACTTGACATTTATTATTTTAGGCTCAAATCAAACTAAAAAGTTTGATCCATGTCCATGTAACCTATATCTAAAATTTCAAGTATTTAGACCCAAAATTGGCGGAGAAGTTTTGTAGAGTTTTCAAAGGTTAAATCGTTAAACTTTGACCTCCTTATAGCCAAATTTCTGGCCGAAAACCAATTAAAAATATTTTCCCAAATGTCAAATGTCCCCTTATGTCAAATCTGTAGACTGAAAATTGACAGAGTAGTTTGGTAGGGAAATGTACACACATAGACACACACAGACAATTTCAGTTATATATATATATATATATATATATATATATATATATATATATATATATATATATATATACACACCCATTGTTCGATATGAATTCATTCCATAGTCGGGTTTTGCCGCGGTTTGCTTGATCTATCTTAGTTAATAGACTTTCTTTTGTATGGCACGGTTGCTCAAGTGACAGAGTATCTGCCTTGCATACAAGAGACTCGAGATTTGAATCCCGAGTTCGGATGTACTGATGAGTCCAAACAAGGGCGAAACTCGAGTCTTGAACTTCTAATTTGTTGTCTGTCACGGCTCATGAGAGCTGCGACGTAGCTTGACTAAATTAAAGTTTCAGATTAGTTAATTTGAATTATTTATTGTTATACACGCATACACGCATATACCGATAAACACATTTATACGCATATACAGATATGCACATATAGACATCTATGTACGCAGATGCAATAATTAATATATGCTATCCAAATTGATATATGTATTTAATGTTTCTAATAGTAGAAGAAAAAAAATCAAAATTATATTTAACAATAATTAAACCAAACTTTTTAAAAAATGCCGGGCATATTTAATAGACTAATACTACAATTAGCTGTAATTAATGTGTCTTTGTCATTTATTTATTACAATAAAAATAAAAAAGAAACATACGTGTACATTCATTATATATATATATATATATATATATATATATATATATATATATATATATATATATATATATATATATATATATATATAATCGTTACGCTCTGTAGTGATGATTCCTGAAAGGATGAAACACTAGTGTCTGTGTGTATATATATATATATATATATATATATATATATATATATATATATATATATATATATATATATACTAGCAGGGAGGTTGCCCGGGATTGAATTTGTATGATGGTCAACGAATATTTCACACTCCTATATTTTTATTGTCATCGATATCCGTGAAATCGCCCGCCGGGAGGAAGCTTCACTAGTGTTTCGTTTATAAAATTATGTGCGGGGTTTGAACCTACAGACCCCGTCATGCAAAAAACAAAAACAAAAACAAGCAGTGAATGAAATTTACGTGCGGAGTTTGAACCTACAGAACACGTCATGCAAAAAAAAATAAATAAATAAATAAAAAAATGAATAAAAATAACGCTTTCAACTTACCCACAGTAGAATTTTCACGGCCCGTTATTCTATCATTGGAAAAGACGAGATGGAAAAAATGGCTTTACTGATGATAGACATATTAAAATAACAGTTTCGATTACAAATTATCGGTAATTATCGGGATATTCTGAGACAAAACTGTACTAAGATAACTCCCAGACGTATACACTAAAGTTCTGTAAATTTTAAAGAAAATTTGTGTAGCCGTTTCCGAGTATATAAGGACCAAACTCACACACAGACAATATATATATATATATATATATATATATATATATATATATATATATATATATATATACTTTAGAATAATGAAATAAAATATACCTACTGGTATGACAAAATATTATTAGATGAAATATATATATGAAGACAATCCCAGCCAAAAATTAACTTGTATACCCTAATGACTTTTGAACTAACATATTCGAATACAATCACACCAATACGACTTTTTTTTACTAAATTGTTACAATTTTGTCGATCGAATTATTCGACGATTGGATTCTTGGACTTCTAACATTCAGTTACACCTCTTCGAACATTACAATTTTTCGAACATTACAATTTTTCGAAAATTACAATTTTTCGAAAATTACAATTTTTACGAAAATTACAATTTTTCGAACATTAAAATTTTTCGAACATTACACTTTTTCGAACATTATAATTTTTCGAACATTACAATTTTTCGAACATTATAATTTTTCGAACATTATAATTTTTCGAACATTACACTTTTTCGAACATTACAATTTTTCGAACATTAAAATTTTTCGAACATTACACTTTTTCGAACATTACAATTTTTCGAACATTACAATTTTTTCAAACATTACAATTTTTCGAACATTAAAATTTTTCGAACATTACACTTTTTCGAACATTATAATTTTTCGAACATTACAATTTTTCGAACATTATAATTTTTCGAACATTATAATTTTTCGAACATTACAATTTTTCGAACATTATAATTTTTCGAACATTATAATTTTTCGAACATTACAATTTTTCGAACATTATAATTTTTCGAACATTACAATTTTTCAAACATTACAATTTTTCGAACATTAAAATTTTTCGAACATTACACTTTTTCGAACATTACAATTTTTCGAACATTACAATTTTTCGAACATTATAATTTTTCGAACATTACAATTTTTCGAACATTATAATTTTTCGAACATTATAATTTTTCGAACATTATAATTTTTCGAACATTACAATTTTTCGAACATTACAATTTTTCGAACATTACAATTTTTCGAACATTATAATTTTTCGAACATTATAATTTTTCGAACATTACAATTTTTCGAACATTATAATTTTTCGAACATTATAATTTTTCAAACATTACAATTTTTCGAACATTAAAATTTTTCGAACATTATAATTTTTCGAACATTACAATTTTTCGAACATTACAATTTTTCGAACATTACAATTTTTCGAACATTACAATTTTTCGAACATTACAATTTTTCGAACATTATAATTTTTCAAACATTAAAATTTTTCGAACATTATAATTTTTCGAACATTACAATTTTTCGAACATTACAATTTTTCGAACATTACAATTTTTCGAACATTACAATTTTTCGAACATTACAATTTTTCAAACATTACAATTTTTTCAAACATTATAATTTTTCGAACATTACAATTTTTCGAACATTACAATTTTTCGAACATTACAATTTTTCGAACATTACAATTTTTCGAACATTATAATTTTTCGAACATTATAATTTTTCGAACATTACAATTTTTCGAACATTATAATTTTTCGAACATTACAATTTTTCGAACATTACAATTTTTTCGAATTTTACAATTTTTCGAACATTACAATTTTTTCGAACATTACAATTTTTCGAACATTAAAATTTTTCGAACATTACAATTTTTCGAACATTACAATTTTTCGAACATTACAATTTTTCGAACATTACAATTTTTTCGAACATTACAATTTTCCAAGTTTTCAGTTTTCAAATTTGAACAACAAACCCAACCCAATTAAAGGCATTAATTTTGTTATCAACACCACTTTCTCCTTATTAATTCCTTCAACTAGTAACTTTTTCCCCCATTAAAGTTTGGTGTGTCTTATTTCTAATTATTTAAAAAAAAAAAAAAGGCCGCAGTTGGTTACAATGAGTTTAGCTGTGCTGATTCTGCCACGTGTGATCGGTTTGTTAACTTTAGTTTTTCCATGTTTTATGTACGAGACTTAATCGCACACACACACACACACACACACACACACATACACACATTAACACGCACACATGCACACACACACACACACACACACATTAACACGCACACATGCACACAAATACGCACACAATCACACACACAAACACGCACACAAACACGCACGCAAATACGCACGCAAACACAAACACACACAAACACACACACAAATACGCACAAAAAACGCACACAACCACACTAAAAAATACGCACACAAACACACACACAAAAGCACTCACACAGTCACTCACACAATCACACACGCAAACGCGCATACAAACACACACATGCATAAACACAAACACTCACATAACTCCCCATATACATACATACATACATACATACATACATTATTTTCTTTACTATTCGCCTATATTTTTCCATTAATGTTTTACCCTTGTTTCATTGTTTCGATGAAAAATGTATTCCATCGTGCTGTTTTGCAACTCATCAAAGACAAACAGATCTTAAAAATAAATATAAGAAATTATATACACGAGGTGCTTTCAATAAGTTTCCAGACTTTTTTTTGTACAAACATTCAAAATTGTCGTAAACTCTTGAAAATCAACTATGTTATTATTATACATCTTATGAGATGACTGACCAATTTTTATGATTTCAGGTTTGAATGAACAGCTGCAACAGGAATTGGAATCCGCCCTACTAAAGCCTGATTATCACAGCTGGTGAATTTCAAAAGTGCAATCTGGACGTGAGGAGATTTTAGAAGAACCCTATGCAATAGAATTATGTTTTAAACTTGGAAAAAATGACACAAACATATGGAATTCTCCGGACTTCTTTTAGACCATCTTGCATGAATCGAGCATCAGTTTTTAAGTGGCATAAGAGATTCAAGGAAGGCAGGGAGTCTGTGAGAGATGATGAGAGGTGTGATAGGAATAAGGAAGTTAGACTACCAATGTTGATTGGCCAAATAAAGAATTTAATGGGTAATGCATGTCGTGTGTCTCTAGAGACAATAAGTGCACAGTTTGATGTCAGTGTGGGAACTGTGTATACAATTACTCATGAAGAACTGACGCTTCAGAAGATTTGCATGAATGCACCAGTTCACAACTCCATCCTTGTCACAAAATATTTGACGAAGATGGACATCAAGGCAGTTCCTCTCCCTCCCTATAGTCCAGACCTTGTTCCGTGCGACTTTTGGTTATTCCCTAAGCTCAAGGAAAATCTTAAAGGCTGCCGTTATGAGACAATTGAGCAGATGAAATAAGCTGTGACGAGGGTCATTGACATGATCACACAAGAAGCCTTCCAGAAGTTGTTGGAACGATCCACCAAGTGCATTGCAGCCGGAGGAGATTACTTTGAAGATGACTAGAGTTTCATGGGTGTACTATCAATAAACTTCCTACACGAAAAAAGTCTGAAAACTTATTCAAGGCACAATGTATATATATGTATTATTTTCTAAGGAATGGATATTTAAGAAATCAGTAAAAAAATCACATAAAACTTAATGATCATTTAGAACTTAAGATGATCTCTATGATAATCCATTGCTGGATTATCATAGGGATCATCTGTTTTAGTGAGGTTAATCCATAAGTCAGGCATTAATTATGAATTAAATAAGAAAACTTAAGAAGACTTAAACCGCACTGTTGTTTTCACTTTGCAGTCAATTTCATTGGAATACCGACATCGATGTGGGTCTTTTGAATAATTATGTTTGATACGTGATGATGTTGAACATCAACACTTCTAAATTGAGACCTTTTAGAAAGAGAGAGAGAGAGAGAGAGAGAGAGAGAGAGAGAGAGAGGTACAGAGAGAGATGAAGAGAGGGGAATAAAAGACAGAGGGGGGAAAAACAGCCAGACATTAAGAGAAGATAAAAAAAAAAAAAACGATTCCTCGTCTTACATTTTCCAAATATCAACGCCATACTTAACTTTTAAATCCATTCGTTTGTTTTTGCTTGTGTATCCACTGACTTTATGTTCATATCGTAATTTCATCAGATTATCTACTCATATAAATATCTGATTTTCTTGACATTTGGATATTTTAGCCTTTTCGAGTTTCTTTGATAAAGGCTCTAGAACCTTCAACACACACACATTCACTCTCTCTCACATACACACACACACTATTTTTGAGAAAATCAAGACAAGAAAATATAAAATAAGAACATCATACAGTGTGTCTCCTTATGTGTTAAAAGTGTTTCCTAACAATTTGGACAAATTTAAACATTGTTTCATTTAATTATATTCCAAAACAACTACTCTTCAGACACCAATATATATATATATATATATATATATATATATATATATATATATATATATATATATATATAATATATTTATAATTTCTATTTTAAGGGACTACTGATTGGTCCCTTCAAATAGAAATTATATATATATATATATATATATATATATATATATATATATATATATATATATATATATATATATATATATATACTAGCAAAAGTACTCGTCGTTGACTGGGTTCAAAAACAGCCTACAGAAAATGGACTCTGATTTATGAAAGTATGATAGGTTATGAAAAGGAACGGTTGTAAAGAGATAGCTTCGAATTTGGGGGTATCAAAACCAAAGCAAAATATGATGAAAGTAAAAATAAAATAGATAAACCCCATAATTTATTATACCATACCTGTTCACACTGAAACACTTATCACAATATTCTGTGGATCTATATTAAAAAACATTGTTAAACTTTGTGACATATTTCCATTCTGTGGAGGTCAGACGCAAACGAACACCCCATAATTTTATTATACCATATTTCTTCAAACTGAAATATAATCATCAAAGTATACTTACGCAGGTAGATATGAAAAGTCTTTGTTAAAGTTTGTGCCTATTGAGGCCAGGCGCGAACGCAGACCCCGCAATTTTATTATACCATCCCTATTTAAGTTAAAGCATACTTATCAAAGTATTCTTTTTTTTTTTTTTTTTTTTTTTTTATTCAATTTTCACCCCAAACAAGGCACAGCGCCACTTTGAAGCAGGGGGCTACTATTAGGGAATTAATTAGCGGGGTCATTATGAAGGGAGAAGAGTAGAAAGATGTTTGTTAACATTACACTTGAACTTCTGCATATCATTGCAGTTGGGAAAGCAGAATCCCGGAAGGGAGTTCCAAAGACCCGCAGTTCTGGGGAAGAAACTATTGGAGTAAAAGGCTTTCTTGCACCTAGGGATCTCCACTGTAAAGGGATGAGACTTAGTAGCTTGTCGGGTTTGTCGGGGGTAGTTACGTCGGGGAGGTACAAGTGTTTGCAGTTCGTCAGAGCATTCACCATTAAAGTATTTGTAGAACAGGCAGAGGGATGCAACATCTCGTCGATGGGACAGAGGTTGAAGCCCAGATGACAGTTCAGGACCTATCAGGTTTGCGACTCTTTTTTGAACCCTGTCCAGGAGCGAGAGACAAGCAGCAGATGCACCAGCCCAGATGTGACAACAGTACTCCATACATGGGCGAATGGTTGCCTTATAGAGGTATAGGATACTGGCAGGCGTAAGTAGTTTTCTAGCACGGTAGAGGGAGCCAACCTTCCTTGCAGCAGCCTTGGCAATGCTCTCAATGTATCTATTCCAGTTCATATTCCCTGTAAACGTTAGGCCGAGGAGTTTAAAAGAAGTACTTTCAGGCAATGTGTTCTTGGCCATTGCTATTGGTGGTAGAGAAGGTTTCTTGTAGTTATTGAAGGAAACAAGCTTAGTCTTAGCAGCATTGAATGAGACCAACCATTTTTGTCCCCATTCCACTACGGATTGGAGGTCATCCTCTAGTGTTTCTGCCATTTTCTTGGATATGTGTTCATTTGTTTTCCCCTCATATCTGTTATAGAGAGTGGTGTCATCGGCAAAAACACTTGTAAACGTTTGTTTTTAATTTTTAAATTTTCTATTTCCATACTTTATGGACCAGGCGCGAACGCAGATTCCACATATTTAATCTGAAAAGGAAACACTTAATAAGCACTTATTATAAGCTCTATCTCCTATTTGGTTTTATCGAGCTTTTACATCTGGTTGAGATTACTTTATAAATATTAAAGAATTAATATTTATAATATACTTTAGTTTTACCATCTTGGATCATTTTGGTAAATTTAATTGTAATTTTTTTACACACACACACACACACACACACACACACACACACACACACACACACACACACACACACACACACACATATATATATATATATATATATATATATATATATAACAAATGTATTTTGGTGTCTGAAGAGTAGCTGTTTTGAATATTCTTAAATAATATAATTTTTAAATTTGTCCAAATGGTTACGAAACAATTGTAACACATAAGAAAATACATCATATGATGTTCTTATTTCATATTTTGTTGTCTTGATTGTACAAAAATATTATACGCACGCTCGATTATTAAAACCGATATTCATGAAACTTAATTAATTGTAGAAATATATTTTCTTATAATATATCTCAATCCTTATTTAAGAAGCTCAATGTAATTACAGAGCAATATAGAGAATAAACGAGAAAAAGTTATATTCCAAAATTCATGATGTTGACCATCTTATAATTTATTCCTTTAATTCAGTTGACTTATACAATTCTTGACTGTATCTGTTTCATAGCAAAAAATCAATCACTTGATATAATAATTGATTGATTTTGCGCTACAAAACAGATACTGTCAAGAATTGTATGAATCAACTGAATTAAGGAATAAATTATAAGATCGCCAACATCATGAATTTTGAAATATAACTTTTTGGCATTCATATTCTCTCTCTCACTCTCACTCACTCTCTCTCTCTCTCTCTCTCTCTCTCTCTCTCTCTCTCTCTATATATATATATATATATATATATATATATATAATTATTCTAGGTTAATATTTTCTAAAGCTGAAGCAACCAATGAATTTAACGATGTTCATACAAAGGTGCTCAATATCTAAGTAGGGCAAGATGTACTTTTTATTTGTTTTACATAAGCATTAATATGTCGCTACACATTCATGAGCATGTTTCGGTCAGCTAGTTACTAATAACTAGAGACCTCTTCAGGCGATATTGTTTTACTTTCATATACACCAAACTGTCTTTCATGATATACTCAGGTCCGATTCTGTTTAAACCATGGACGAGGCCAATAGATGTAACCGTTCAGGGATCAACCTAAGATTTTATAGCCTATAGATCCGAACCTGACAGACATTGCCATTCCATATCAATAGTAATGACAATACAGAAGTGGTTTCTACTCGGCAAACGCTTCAAAATCACCACGACCATTTATTCTGCTTCTGTATTTTTTTGCGATGACGACTAATTATTCTCTACTCAATGGTTCTTGCGAGCCATAAGGACCCGTGGCATAGTAGATAAAATACTTGGTAAAAATTTGTAAGTTCCACTCTTATGGAGGTTGAAGGTTCAGTCTTCAGTGTGAGCGACACTGAAAATACAATTGCGAATTACTTAGACCTCTACCTAGTTATGGCTGACAACGAGAACATTCTCATCTCGTGGATTAAATAAAGAGTTCCGTTCGAAATTCTATGCAGATCCCCGAGTTTGACAAGATACACCTGAAGAAGGTCGAAGGTTACATAGACCGAAACGTTGTGAAAATAAAACTCAAGATGAAGACGGAAGTCCGAAGAATCCAAATCTCTATATTTATATAAAAAGTAAGAATGTGCGTGTGAAGACATTTCTCAACCTATATACTCAACGAATGCTTGATCTACAGACTTGAAATTTGGTATATAGGGTATTCAGACATGTGGAAAACTTTTTAATCCATTTCCTCACGGTTAAAAGAAGCTGCTAAAGGGTCAATATTGAAAAAAATAGTACATGGAGACTGTCGGATTTTTATCCGTTTGTCAACTGCTTCACGAATGTGCATGTGCGGTCGGAAAGATGAAAGCTTCTTTATGTTAAGAATAAGTAGGTTTAGATAACACACACAGATCGTGTCCAGCTGGTCTCATGACTTTACTTATTGTCTTTAGGTTTTGGATTCGATCTCAGCTCAAGTATTGTTTTTTTTTTTATTTATAAGAATTAACTGTTCTGAAAAAAAAAAAAAAAAAAACAAACAAAAAAAAAACACAATACTCGCATGCGCATGCCTCAGTTTCTTTTCGGTTTTTACTTCATTTTTTATAAGGAAATATTACGTTTAATACTTAAAGTATTTCTGTTCATGATAAATAAGAATTCTGCATTAATTAAACTATAATATTTATGCGTATTTTACGACCGGGCAACGCCGGGCGGCCTGCTAGTACATCTATAAAATCACTATTCGCCTGTGCATGGAGTATTGTTGCGACAACTGGACTGATATACCAACCACTTTTGGACAGGATGCAAAAAAAAAAAAAAAAAAAAAATACAAACGAAATTCTAACCTAATATATCCCGCATTGTCCGACAAACTTTGGCCCCCATCGCATCGGCGCAATATTAGCCCCTTACGTTCCAATGCCTTGTTTGGGATGAAACAGAGTAAAAAAAAAAAAAATGCAGTTCAATGTCAGACGCAACACAACTTGCGACGGTGAAAAACAAATGAAAATAGTGTCACGTTTATTATAGCAATTGCGACTTGAAAAGCGTTACTGAACGACAAAAGGGCACAATGACATTAAAGTGAAATTGAAGATGTAACAAATTGAAATAGAAAACGAAGTGGGTGGTTTTATCAGTTTGGATGGCAAATACAAGTTGATGGACCTGTTGCTTACCGTTGTCTGGAAATGAGTATAAAAAAAAAAAAAAAAAAAAAATTACATATTCGTGTCGCGCTCTCTCGCGGTCAAAGACACGTTTCCTTCTTAGACAGTTTTCTCTCTCTCCCTCTCTATCTCTATTATCTCTATCTCTACTGTTATATAAATATCACTTTGTGTGTGTGTGTGTGAGAGAGAGAGAGAGAGAGAGAGAGAGAGTTCTTTCCTCATAGGTTCCTAAACGGCTGAGCCTATCCTTTGCAAATTTGATACCAAAGGTAATTAATATGTCTGGCAGTGTTCTTAGATATGTTTTCTACAGAAATCCATTGGATAAGCATCGAAAATCAAAAAATCCGATCTTAAAAATACCTTTTATTTCTAATAGATAACATTTTCTTTTACAGGGGAATATTTTCCGTTATACCGGCCAAGGGAGATAATAAAATATCAGTAAATCATTTCTTATATATATATATATATATATATATATATATATATATATATATATATATATATATATATATATAAAGGTTTCTTATAATTTAGAAATATAGCGTAGTGGAAAAGTATTCAACTACAGACCGAATGATTCCGGGTGTATCTCACCATTTTATTTTAATTTTTTTCTTATTACTGAGTTCAATTTACGATAAAAGAAGAGGTGCAATTTAAAATCGCCGCAAATCATTTCTCCATTTACATATTTTAAAACTAAACATTAATCAGAAGTGACTTTTCCAGGGCATTCATCATCAAGCCAAAATATAAGCTGACGTGATATTGTAAACAAACACAGACGAAATTTGATGAACGACATTATCATTATTATTTTTTATTGCGAATGAGTCCACTGGGCAAATTATTCCTCATAATATATAATAACCAATAGAGGATTGATTCTATGATAATACACACGCAATCTGCAAAACTAAAATATCATATTTAAGCCGAGCTGCCAACTATGTGAGGGAAAGGTAGTTTTCTTGAAGCATTGCTAGTAAAACAATAAGGAGGAATATAAGAAAGATATAGCATTGCATGGGACCGGGTGTTAAAATAATCTGACGTGTGTGTGTGTGCGTGTATATATATATATATATATATATATATATATATATATATATATATATATATATATATATATATATATAACTACTTCATTTACTCACATAAATTTAATATACGAAAGTATAGATTTATGCGTAAACTTTAAGTATTTACTTCAAAAGTGCTCAATACGTAGGTAGAGCTAGTTAGTAATTTATAAAATATATATGGCGATTAAGCTACACTGAATATTCTGCGTTTCATCCACTATAGGATTCGTCAGGCGAATCCTATAGTGGATGAAACGCAGAATATTCAGTGTAGCTTAATCGTCATATATATTTTAGAAATTACTATATATATATATATATATATATATATATATATATATATATATATATATATATATATATATATATATATACTATCAGGCCGCCCGGTCGTAAAGTAAAGTATCATATTTTAATTAATGTACATTTCTTATTTATTATTATTGATTGATTATAATTCAATATATGGTAATGATTTATTCGACTTACACTGTCAAGGTCAACGGTTTTGTTTCGATTTTGACCTCTTAACAGAAATATTGGCCGTCTAAAACCCAAATCGAAAGTGTGCTATTGGTCCAAATGCACTCTACATCAAATTTCAACTCTGTAGACAAAATACGTAGAGGAGATTGGTAAATACTTTTCGCACACACACACACGCACACACACACGCGCGAAGTCACTTGATATATATATATATATATATATATATATATATATATATATATATATATATGTATACGTTCTAGCACACATAAATAAGCAAAATTCGATTCCACATTTTGCTAATTCCTACCCTCTGATGAGAAGGAAAGTATTCCTTTCGAAACTCCACGGATTAAGGACAATCACTTGATTTGTTTTTAAAAATTAAATATGTTTTTAACTCTTCTTAAAGTGTTTCTAACGTTGTATTAATTCTCTGTTCTTATTATAAGCTCTATTTTCTTATTTGGTTTTATTGAGCCTTTACCTCTCGTTAGGATTATTTTATAAATATTAAGTCTTTAATATTTATAATATATTTTAGGCTTGCTATTTTGAATTATCTTTGTAAACTTAATTGTAATTCTGATATATATATATATATATATATATATATATATATATATATATATATATTTATGTGTGCTAGAACATTTTCACCTTAAATTCTATGCAATTATGCAGAATGTAGAAACTATGCATAAATAGAATTCAGCATGATAATGAAATAAAACCAATCATTTAATAAGAAGCCATAAAAATGAATAAGTAATTAATTAACGCTCGTTTTTCAAAAAAATATGCAAATTAGATAACATT